>NC_092874.1:417623985-417971985 GCF_028372415.1 Notamacropus eugenii
TAATTGTGTTCATATAGTGTTTTGGCATATAGACTCCCTGATATTTTATAGTGTCTACTGTAGCTTTAAATGGTATTTCTCTTTCTATCTCTTGCTGCTGGGCCTTGTTAGTGATAAAGGGAATTTTTCGTTGGAAGTTCCCTTTTTCATTGAAATTACAATTAGGGTTTCCCCACCATCATAAAAAATGTGGGCTATTCCTTACATTGGATGACATATAAAGTTTAGAATCTGTCCTTGTCTCCCTGGGACTCATAACCTGTAAGTAATAGAACATTTACTCCTGCTCAAACTTGCTTCAGAAACTGATTCATATATGCATAAAAATTGTAAAAAGGATAGAGATATGAGGACCAAAGGTGGAAAAGTTAATTTTTAGCAGGACAACATTATTAAGGAAAGCTTCAGAGAGATGGTGGCATGAAGGAGTTATCAGTAACACTTACTGATGACCTTTTATTTTTGGACCACTATGCCAAGTTCTTCCAAGTGCTGTAATTTTGCCAGGAGTAGTAGAGTCTTCTTTAAGGCTCTTCTGCTTGCCCCTATTATGCTATTCAGATGTATTAAAACAAAGAACTTCACCATATGTCAAGGTGCTACCTACATATAATTTATTGTGTAGATCTTATGAACATAATTCACCTTGGAATCTGAAAGTTATATGAATATATTGAAAAGTATTACTTAGAGGATTTATGTAATTATATTAGGGGGCATAATTAAGGAATATTTTAGATATGTCTGGGGTGGTAAGTAGTGTGTATTGTGACCTTTTTACCATAAGGTGGGAAGTATAGAGGCTAGAACATTGATTTTCAAGTCAGAAAAACTGAGTTTGAATCCTGTCACAGATATTTAGTGTATGACCCTAGGCAAGTTAAATAACTCCTGCCAGCCATAGCTTTCACATCTCTAATATGTAAATAATAATAGCAACTGGCTATGCTTATGAAATTAGAAAATGTATGTAAAACTATTTTCAAACTTAAAGCAAATCATTCTTATCCTTAACAAAATAATACCAACATCACCCTAATTTCCATCTACCTTTTAGACATCATCATCACATGGATTTACACAGGATACCTAAAAGACAATATGCCCATAATTAATTTACAATATTCCTCTCTACCAAATTTTCCTGTTTCTCTCAATGTTGTCTCAGTCAATCAAACTTAAAACCCCAGTCAGCTTTTTCTCCTTCATCTCCATGACTCCTAACACTTAATCAGGTGTCTAGATCTATAAAATCCACCTCCAGTCCATTTCCTTCATTTACACTTTTCTGGTACTGCACTTATTACCATTTTCTGAGAATATTGCAATAGCTTCCTATCAGTTATACTTGACTCAAGTATCTTATCTTCACACAACTATTACAAAAATATTCCTAATGCATTGATCATCCAGTCCTTTACATTCATGACTTGAAAGCCTTTAGTGATTTATTATTTGCATGAGGAGAAATTAAAACTCTTTTTTTCTAACATTTAACACCATTCACACTCTGTCTCCATCTGAATTTCCTAGATTAATTTGGCAATAATATTATCTTTTATACTTAGTCAATGAACATTAATTAAGCATTTGTTCTTTGCCAGACACTATGCTAAGAACTGGGTATATAGTAAAATTAAAACATTACCCACTCACAAGAAATTCACATTCTAATAGAGGGAAGATGGAATGCAAATGACTTTGTATATGAGTCATATACAGAGTAAGTGAAAGGTAATCTCGGAGGTAAGGCACTAGGAGTCAAATAGATGAGGAAAGACAATGTACAGAGGGACAAGTTTGATTTGAGTATTGAAGAAAGCCAGGGAGGTCAAGAGGCAGTGATGAAGAAGGAGAACACTCCAGACATTGGTAACAGCAAGTAAAAATGCGGAGTCAAGACAGATGGAATGATATGTGTGAGAAAAAGCAAGAAGATGTTATTATATCACAAAATATTTGGAAAGGAGTAAATTGTAAGAAAACTAGAAGGAAATGAAGAGTCAAGATTATTAAAAAGGTTTTATGTAACAAAGTATATTATATGCAATGTTGTATGTAATAAGTGGTCACTAGAGTTTAGTGAGTAGGAGATCATTATGATCAAAGCTGTTCTTTGGAAAACCACTTTGTCAGCATAAATGAGAATGTCCTATTGAAAACTGAAGCAGAGAGAAAACCCATATATTTAGTGCATCTGCTCATTATGAGGTGATAACATTCTGAATCAGGGTGATGGTTAAATGGAGAGAAAGGGAGATGAACAAAGGATGTTGTTAAGGAAGAAACGATCCCTTCATATTGAATATCTATAGAAAGTGACAGCAATGAGTCTTAGATAACAATGAGGTTGGGAACCTGGGTTACTGGAAAGAAAATTTGGGAGGAGTACAGGGTTATGTGGGGCATAACAAGTTGTCCTTTGGATATATGATTTGAGATGTCTATAAGACATCTAATTTGATATATATGAAAGTCAATTCAGTGATGTGAGATTAGAGGTCAAATGAAGTAAAAGAGTTAAATAAAACTAGTGTTGACCTCAGTTGTCCCCTCTCAGAACTTGATAAATGCAACCAAAAGTTAACCAAAAAAGAAACTCAGGTGGTAAATAGAATATTAGAAAAGTTAGATACGATAGATAGACCTTTTACATAATTTAGACATGAAGGGTGATAACCATATGAGACAAGCAAATTAGAAGAGTATGAAATAGTCTGCCTGTAAGATCTATGGGGAGGGGAAAAATTCATGACAAAACAAGAGACAGAGAACATAAAATGTACAATAGATAATTTTGATTATATCAAACTAAAAATCTTTTAGTATAAACCAAAACAATGCAAACAAGAGTAGAAGGAAATATGGTGTATGGTGGCAGGGGGCAGGGGTGGAATCTTAATAGCCAGTGTCTCTAATAAAGACCTCATTCCTCATATACATGGAGAACTGAGTCAAATTTACAAAAATATAAACGATTCACCAATTGATAAATGGTCAAAGTTATGAACAAGCAATTTGCAGATGAAGAAATCAAAGCTATAGGCTTTGAAGAAGCATTCTAAATAACATGAAGAAGTGTTCTAAATAACTTGTTTAGAGAAATTCAAATTAAAACAACTCTGAGGTACCACCTCACACCAATCAAATTGGCTAATATGACAGAAAAGGAAAATGATAAAAACCGGAGAGGGTATGGGAAAATTGGGACACTAATGCACTATTGGTAGAGTTGTGAACTGATCCAACCATTCTGGAAATGAATTTGGAACTATGCTAAAAGGGTAACCAAACTTTCCATACCCTTTAATCCAGCAATACCAGTACTAGGTCTGTATTCCAAAGAGATCCAAAAATGGGAAAAGGACACATCAATCTAAAAAATATTTATAGTAGCTCTTTTTGTGGTGGCAAAATATTGAAAAATGAGAAGATGACCATCATTTCAGGAATAGTTGAACAAGCTGTGCCATATGAATATAATGGAATACTGTTGTGCAATAAGAAATGATGAATAGGCAGATTTCAGAAAAACCTGGAAAGACTTCTAGGAACTGATGCAAAGTGAAATGAGTAGAACTAGGAAAACATTGTACATAGTATCAGCAAAATTATGTGATGATCAAATATGAATTACTCAGCTCTTCTCTGCAGCACTATGACCAAATACAAGTACAAAGGACTCACAAAGGAAAATCCTATCCATATCCAGATAAAGAACTGATAGAGAATAAGATGAATGGACTCCTTTTTGAAGTATGAGATAAAATACTCAACTGAAGTGAGAAAAAATGGTGGAATTAAGGCTTGAGAAGAGATGGAAAAGTTTGAAATAACCTCTCTGCTGATTAGGATGGTGAATCAATTAGGTATATATAAAAAGATCGCGTTGGTGCAGTACAGGCCCAATTATTAACATTATATAATATAAATTAGTAGTGGACCTAGTCAGCATGGCTATATGACTTTCTCTAGCTGCTGAAGCAGGTATAAATAGAAACACTACTGTTTGGTGAGAAAAAGTCAACATTGGAATTCTGATAAGTTAGGATCAGTGACAGGGAAAATCCTATCTTACAATACAGAAAAGTGGGGGAGAAGGGGATAAGCAGCGTGGGGGGGATGATGGAAGGGAAGGCAATGGGAGGAGGGAGCAATTTGAAGTCAACACTCTTGGGGAGGGACAGGATCAAAAGAGAGAATAGAAGCAATGGGGGGCAGGATAGAATGGAGGGAAATATAGTCTTATACAACATCACTATTATGGAAGTCATCTGCAAAACTACACAGATATGGCCTATATTGAATTGCTTGCCTTCCAAAGGGAAGGGGTGGGGAGGGAAGGAGGATAAGAAGTTGGAACTCAAAGATTTAGGAACAACTGTCGAGTGCTGTTCTTGCTACTAGGAAATAAGAAATACAGGTAAAGGGGTATAGAAAGTTATCTGGCCCTACAGGACAAAAGAGAAAATGGGGACAAGGGAAGGGAGGGATGGTAGAAGAGAGGGTAGACTGGTGATAGGGACAATTAGAATGCTCGGTGTTTTGGGGTGGGGGAGGGGACAAATGGGGAGAAAATTTGGAACACAAAATTTTGTGAAAATGAATGTTAAAAGTTAAATAAATAAATTTAAAAGAGAGAGAGAGAAAATAGGATGAATTTACCATGAATTGACCTGGAGTAAAAATGAGAGAATATTTAAAATCTTTTATGAAAGGGAGCTTACCCACACTTTAAACAATCCTTTCTGTGGAATACAGGTTTATGGGAATAGTGTGGGAAACAACAGACAGTTTAAATAGCATTCTAGATAAACAAGCATGAAATAGTTATAATGTAATGTTGCATTGTAATATTTTCGCAGTCCAAGTGTCAACATATTTGCACTGCTTTTTTGTAGGTGAACTGAATATTCAGGAGCAAAAAGTTAGAGCATAGGATAGCAACTGTGGCAAGCAATGCCTCCTGAGAGTGATGGACAATATAGAAGTAAACAGGATTCATGACCACTTGAGAGAATGAACCCAGCACCAAGAGAATTGTGAAATACCAGTGGATCAGAATTCAGTAAAAAGAGAAATGTGGTGAATAGCATTTGTATAGAGATGGGAACAATTTAAAAAAAATGCCAATAAAGGATCAACATAACACTAATGGAGAGTTATTCCTTTCTGTAGAATTGCTGGTGAAAAAGCAACTAAACTTCTAAGTTATGAAGAAACTGAACTATTAGAAGTGGGATACTTTTAGTGTCTTTTCTACTTCCTTTACTATTTAAATAAAATCATTGTATGTATGTTCAGCAGCATTGTGAAAATAAGTGCTTGAAGGAATATTTCATATCCCTTGAATAAAGTAAGTTCACTCTGTCCTTTTGGTGACCTCTCAAGGAACATAACATGCGCGAGTTGGCCATGCATTAATGTTTTGGGAACTAGCCACTCCCCGAACACATAGATAATACTTGGAGGATCTGGCTAGACCTCCCAGTATATGATTAATTAACTTATATCTTGTGGCCCCCATATGATATGCCCTTGACGAACCAACATCCGTACTCCCATGGCCGTGTGCCGACCAGCTTGGAACGGTACACAGGGCCGTTGGCAAAAAGCCTTTTTTGTCTAGGTCCCTATAAAGTCCCCCCCACTAGTGTAAGTCCTTGGAATCTCACCCATGGAGAGGATGCTCTGCCTGGGACCACTTGTCCCCAATTCAGACCCTGAAAGCTGTATCCCCGGATTCCCCAGCTGAGAAAATTCAGGCGTTGGTGCTTCCCTGAATTGGTGATGCTTTTCTATTTCCTCTTATATCTATATTAATATTGCTATAATTATATTAGTATTAGGCTATATTAATTATTTCTGCTGTAGCTCTAAACTGTTCATGCATTTGCCTTTTCTGTAAATCAATAAAATATCCAGCTTCTTCTTCTCAAATGTGTCTTATTGTAGGTGCTAATCTGAACCATAAATTTCCTTAGTCATACAGTGCTCTTTATAGAGATTACTGATAGAAACCTTTAGTGTTTTCCACATACTGCTATTTTCATTTGAGTGGCAACAGTTTTCAAGATTAGTGAGATTTTGCCTAAATTATATCATAGGAACTTGTATTAGGATAAAGCCTACAAATTGAGGGTTACATTTGTATACACAGTGACTAGCACATTGACCTGCAAATGGTGAATATTTAATGTACCTACTAGATTTTAAATTACCTGATGAACAGCACAGAACCTGATGAATGTTTATAGTCTTTATCAACCAGCCCATAGCCTTAAACATATAGACATTCAATAAATGCTTACTAAATTGAATTACTTGACAAAGAGTCCTCAAGGTCCTCAACCCACTGCTATCTCCACTCTCATTATCAAATTAAGACACACTTTATTCTCTCTTATAAAAATCAGCCAACTTCTTTCAACTTCATTTGAATATGTCAACGGTCAGGAAGGATTGCCACACTGTGATCTAGCCTTCCTTCCACCCTCTTCCCATATCTGATAATATCTTCTATGATCATAGAGTAGAGTATGGAATCTTCAGAAAGGGGAATAGAAAAATAGTTTTTAAAAAAATCACAATTTAGACTCAGATTTACCCTGTTTCTAAATATCCTGAGTTGCCAGAGGTGAATAAGACTATGAAGATTATTAAAATTAGTATAGCTCTCTGCCAGTTAGTAAAGACCCCCAGTTACCAGAGAGTCTCACATTCTCTCAGCCTCTCTATCCTTCCTGCATATATACACACATAGTTATATGTATTTATTTTAATTTAATATTTATGATGTCTCTATAGGTACACATACTATCTATCTGTCTACCTATCTATCTATCTTCCCTCTCCATTGTGAAATAAACTCATTATGAAGACAGATTATATCATTCTTTATCCTAACACAGCATCTGACAAATATTTGATTTTTGATCAAACAACTGACTAATTGATGCCCATGGTGCCTTTGGACATTTCAATGGTTTTAAATCTAACCTTATATTCGTAAGAATCTGATCTTTAAGCCTTACATTATTAATTGTGAACTTCATAGAATTTCACAGGGTTTTCACAAATTGACTCTAGTAACAATTATGTAATGCAATTAGGTAACAGAAACAAGTTCATTCAGAATCTTGCTGTGAAATGGTTTATAAAAACATTGGTCTCAAAATTCAAATACCTCAACACAGAATTGAAGAATCACAATTTATTTATGATTAATATATATTTCATTCTGTGGCAGGGAAAAAAAGCTTCCATATTCTGTACTTAATGATAGGAAAACTATTACAAATTTCACAAAAAGAAATATTAGTTATCCTGAATAATTTAAGGTACTTCAGACATTTTATTTTGACAAGGTTAGTTGCACTTTAATTACTTATGATAATACTTCAAAGTAATACAGAGATACTATTATATGACAGAATACTACATTTTTGTCAGAAATGAAGCCCTCATAATGTGAACTTCACCAGAATATGTGACCATTAAATCTTTCAGATACAATATGAGGCTGTTATGATTTCCCTGAGAAATATTGAGATTCTGAAACTGAAAAAAGAATGTTAGGTTATACTGTTTGTAAAATTTTCAAGTTATTCAACTCTAAAATTGTGCCATGAAATCCATATCAAGCATTTACTTCAAGGTAAAGATTAAGTCCTCAAACTAGTTTGAATGTGGCCTAGACAATTTCACTTTATCACTTAATATTTTGAAGAAATTTGATGAGAGTTACAACAGTCTTCTTTGCATTCACTGCAGTTTTCTTCTGTCTCTTCTGAATGCATCAGTGTTTTGCAAATGGGCATCCATCTGTTACAGTTCAGAGAAAACTGAATCCTTTCCTCCTCAGTCTCCCATTTTTTCCCATTAGAAAAAACTAGGAGAGGAAATGAGGTCTGTGCTATGATTTTGATTTATTGCAGAAAGAAACACAGTTTACCCAGTGAAAAGTGCAATTTAAATTTGACATCCTTCAGTAACCACATGTACATATGTTGAACCTGTAGATAAAACCAAAAAAGGATGACTTGTGATGGTTAAAGAAATAAAAGGAAAACAGGAAACAAATAGTATTGTTTTTAATAGTATTATTCTAGAATTTGTTATACAGAATTAAGGAATGGTTTATCATAAATTATTTTTTTTAAAGAAAAAAAGCATTTTGGCAATTTAGAACTCTGAGTCACTGAGAATTATTTGCATATCCCTGCCTATTATCTCTTCCTTGTTATAATACGTCTATACACAGAGACATGTTTATTACAATAGAACAATATATTTATTATGAGTTCTTAAATCCTGTTAGTGGTTCTTCAAATTGGACTAAATTCTTGCCACTCTTTCTTCCCTGTAATCAACCTTTTGAAGCTACAAGACAGACTTCCCACTGTTAGTGCTAATACATTTTGCATTAGTATTGCTTCTGGAATTCTGATTCATAGAGTTATAGTTTTTTTTTTCCTTAAGTATGTTGTCAGCTGCTATTTGTCTTATATTACACATTTATTTATTACTCTGGAGTTAGGGTGTGCTTTTTATTGGAAGTTCAGTGAATAAATGTTTGGCATGGGTGGAAAAATGGCATATGGCTGGCACTGAAGCAGGGAATGTTTGCAATTAGAACTCTCAAACAACCAAAAGGAAATGGCTTTCTTCATATGATGTGTCAGCATCATGGGCTCGTCTGACATGTTTCATTCCTACTTATTCGTCTTAAGAAATAGCTTTAATATCTTGGAGTGAATGGAGTAGCATTTTGCATATGATACAGTGATAAATACAATTTTAGATGCAATCATGACAGTAGAAAGTCATTCTTGAAAGGGTCTTTCTGATGGGCAAACTTGATGCTATAAAATTATCCATTATAACAGTAATCTTAATAAATTTTAAGACCTTAGGTCAAACTGTTTTTCCTAGGATTTCAGAAAAGTATAGGATGACTTGATTCTGTCACTGAATTTACTTTATTGTGTAAAACTGGATAATGATGTAGATACATAAGAGAGGAATTACCTATTCAGGCCAACCATATAGTTTCTGAGAGGCAATCTTTGACCTTTGCTGTCTTGAGAGCAATTTGATTTCCATACTACTTATTGAGTACCTGCTACTGTGCTTGGTAGCTCTTGAACTCATGGTGATAGTAGTGAATATGGTAGATGATATATGTTTCCATTTATTTCAAGAAGCATTCAACAATACTTAATCTGTGTAGGGATATGAAGAAAAAAAATTAATTCCTGTCTCAAAGACCTTATATTATTCCAGATGTGGACAAAACATATATGAATTCATATATAAACTCAAACATAAATATTAAATGCAAAGTAACTTTCAATATTTTCCATATACACATTTTTCAACATGCACATATGTACATAAAAATATATGTATGTGTTTATGGCATTTTATATACGTTTATGTACATAAACATATACACATGTGTGTGTATATATAATTTTCTTAGTCCATTAAACTATTGGGGGGATCAGAAAAGGCTATTAGGCAATATATAGGACACATGTACAGATAATAATTATACAAAGTAGGGAGAGTACTACGAGTGAGAAGCAAGCATCTATTAAGCATATACTATGTGCCAGGTACTATGCTAAGTCTTTTATAAATATCATCACATTTGATCGTCACAAAAACCAGGAAGTGTTAGGAGGTATTATTTTCTCCATTTTATAGTTAACCAAACTGAAGCAGAGGTTAATTGACTTACTCAGTAAATGTCTGAGTCCACATTTGAATTCAGGTCGTTCTGATTTCAGACCAAATGATCAATTCACTGAGCAATCTGTTTGGAGAAAGAAAAATAGTTTTGTTAGACAGACTGTAATAACCAAGTTTTATGATTTTTTAAATTTTAGTTTGTTGCACTTTTTTCTCTTGATGGATGCATGAGATACAAACAGGAGTGAAGATGAAGACAAGGGACACTGATTTCATCCCCTCTGTTTACTTGTTGCACTTTCTTAAAATTAATTCCAAGTCAGACAGAATTAAAGTATCAACATAGGGTTCATAACTTATCTTCTGTACATTCTCTGTAGGGTTTCATTGACACAACCAGCTGAAAATGGATTTGAAGCTTCAGAATTCAATAGGAGTATAAACAAATTGATTTGCAAGGAATTTCTAATACCAAACTGCTTGGGACAGTCTATAAATCAGCGAAAAGCAAGCATTTGTTTAGTGCTTATTGTGTGCAGGGTATTGTGTTGCATTCTAGCAGTGAGAGAAAGAGACAGAGGCAGAGAGACAGACAGAGACAGAGAATGTGTGTGTCTCTGCCCTGAGGGAGAATATATGCCAGTCTTGAACATGAACAACTTTGAAAAAACCTAGATCTATACAAGATATATACAGAGCAGATCAAGAGGATAACTTGAAGTGAGAAGGCATTAGCAGTTGGAGAGCGAGAAAACGCCTCCTACAGAAGTTACAGTTTGAACTGTGCCTTAAAGAAGTAAGGAAAACTAAAAGACAGAATTGACAGGGAAGAATTTTCCAACCATGGAGGGCAGTCATTAAAAATAAACAAAAAACAGGCCTAGAGATAGTAGATGGAGCATCATGATCAAGAAAATATAAGTAGGTCGATATAGCTGATAGTAGACTTCAAAGACAGGTGTAATGTACAATAATGAAGAAAAGGTGGGGAATGCTTAGATTTTGAAGAGCTTTAAATATCAAGTATTATATTGTATTTGACTTTGAAGGTAATAAGGAGTCACAGGAGCTCATGAAAGAGAAGAGTGACATGGTCAAAATTATGCTACTCAAAAATTGGCAAATGAGTAAAAAGCAATTAAAAAGGAAGATGATGATAGCTGGCATCTATTTAGCACTTATATGTCAGGCACTGTGCTAAGTTCGGTGTTGTTGGAAGAAGTTGGAGGCAGAGAGACCAGGTAAGTGGTAATTTTTGTAATCCAGACCATGTGAGAAGTGATGAGATTTTAGATGAGGAGTTTTGACTTGATGGGAGAAGAAAAGAGAATGTACATAAAATATTTTGTGAAAGTAGCAACAATAAAATTTGATGATGGATTAGATATGTAGTATGAATGAGTAAGGAATTGAGGATGACGTTGAGGCTGCAGGCCTGAGTGGTTGTGAGGATGACTTGGAGAGTAATATAGCAGTGCAGAACGATGACTAGTTGGATGGGAAAGATAATGAGATCTGTTTCAAGTATTTTGAGTTTGAAATGCCTAGAGATATATAATTTGAGTTTCTCAAAAGGAACTTGATGATATAGGAATGGAGAGATAGGACTGAATATATAAATATTGCAAATCTCTGAGTCACACACAGAAATAGTAATTGAATTAAAAGACTGTTATAGAGATGAGAAGGGAGAGGAGAGAAGGGAAGGGAATCATCCCAGAATCACTATCTAATTTTACTTCTCAACCCCTTTGCTAGCCATTGATGAATGAAGTCTCTTGCTGTGACAACAGGGCTAACCGCTTGCTCTTATCAGTGACAAGAATTACAGCTACCGTGCTCTGACAGGAGTTGAGGTGGATAGCAAACAACTTTAAAGGGACAACAATAAGATGGTAGCCTTAGAAAAGTCTAGAAATAATTATGAGAATAAAAGGAGTGACATACACAGAGGAAGGATTACAATGTACATAACGAGCAGCAGAGCAAACAAACAATACTGAATCATTATAAGTATGAGCAGTCCTATCCATGTACTCTGGGTACAGAGGTTCCAGGAAAATGTACATTATGTACACACACATACATGTTCCCTAGATACATGTGAAGCCCATATATATATATATATATATATATATATATATATATATATATATATATATATATATATATATATATATATATATATATATATATCCTACATATATGATCCCTACGCATACAGATTCTTTGCATATGCTTTCTCTGTTGATGATGTGTTAATCTGTGGGAGATTATACCTCATTTTTTAATAAGAGTAATTTCTTGACACATTGTTTGCTAAGACATTTGATTCATATGTAATCACAAAGACTTACAAAAAAATACTCACTGATGATGACTCATCTACTATAATTGCATAATCTGGTAGCATGAATGTAATTCCTGCTTTTTGGATTCACCTGATGCATGATAAAATTGATTTCACTCTTTATTTTAGTGCTGTATATGTCTTTGCTTTTTAGGTATGCTTCTTGTAAGCAACAGAATGTGGTGTTTTTGATTTCTCATACAATCTGCCACTTTATTTCATTTTATTGGTTAATTCATTTCCATTTAAAATTGTGAGTTATGTTTATATTTTCTTTCATTTGTCTCTATTTTTTCTGAACAAAAATTTGACTTTCTTTTCTTTTCCTCTATAACGCCCATACTTTCTCTTTAATTATTACAATTCAGTTATACTTTGATCTACTAGAGTTTAAGGAATTTCTCTTCCTACAGTTTCTCTTCCTACCATCCTCAAGTCCTAACTCCCATTTTGTACTTTAATTTTTCCTTTCTTTTTTATTGTTAGCTGATTCAAAACTGAATTTATTATATTTTGACTTCTCCCTTCCCCTCTCTTTAACTTCCCCATTACTATCAAGGTCTGTCTTGCCCCCAAAGAATGGAAACACTCATTTTTATTACTTCATATTTCTTAATGTTTTTTTAATACATTAAAGACAGTATGAAACAATCCTTTCAAATTTTAAATATATTTATTAGATATATATATATATATATGTACATATACATATGTGTACATACGGTGTGTAATTGATATCAAAGCTGCGAACCAACTTATTTAGATGAACCTTGAGTAAGAATTTCCTGACAGCTAGAGGTCTGGTATACATTAGAGCAGGCTGGCAATGCTCCCCCCTGAGGATTTTTGAAATTGAAATGACTCCCATGTGTCTAGAGATGGTCCTTTGATCCAATAATACATATTCACATGTACCGCCTAAGTATTTTTATGACAGATGGTTTTAGAAAGAAATTCCTTTTAAATATACTTCTTTCACATTTATACTGTTCTTATATGAATATTAATCTTTTATTACTTGTGGTATGCATTTTTGATTTAAGGACATTTTATATGGTTTTGGTAGTACATTCTTCTCTCATTTCATTCAGTTTTTATAAAATAGTGTATTTTCTATCCACTTCACAAGTCACTGCATTTATTTTTACCATCCTTGAGCCCTGAAAATATGTAACAATAAGCAAAATTGCTTGACAAGTAAATTTGTTGTTCACTCTTCCCTTATGAGTGATTCTTCATCTCTTTATCCCACATCCTTACATCACCTTCTACGCATGATCTGAATCTCAAAGCTGCTACTTTTTAGGATATTTCATTTGTAAGCCATTTTTTTCTTGTGTCACTACAGTTATGTTTGTACTAGATCAGCAGTGATATACTTATTATCCTAGCTCAGCTGACATACCACCTATGTGCAAACCTCTGGATTCCTATAATCTTTTTGTCCTTCTTTGTTTCAAAAGAAAACATTATGTGTGCACTTATGCATGTATGCATATATGTATGTGCATAATACATATTATAATATACTGCTGCCTGCCATATAGTTCTAAATAATTTCAATGTCAGTATCTACACAGGTGAAACAAAATGGAAATTTCTGCCGTCACTCCATGAGGTTGATCAATGCAGACAATAAATAGAAATAATTTCTTGTATAAATTACATTGATACCAAATTAAATTTTAGAAGAACACAGAGTGCACAGTAAAATGAAGTGGAGATTTGGCAGGTCTGTAGCTCATCTGATCTATCTCAACAGCCAAAGTGGAAAGTCTGAGCCAAAAAACAACAAAAAGCACTTTGAGATAGGAATAATCCAGCTCTGACAGTCTGTTTAGAGCTAAGTCTATAGATAATACTTATTGCTTCATTCACTTTGGCTATGCCTACATAGCAAAAATTATAGGATTGCTATAAAGCCATTGTAGAATTCAGTTTGCTACAGCATCTATTACAACAATTCAGATATGCTGAAGCTAAATTGAATTGTTCGATCATCTAGATGAATTATTTAGGTGACATAAATGACTAATTATACTATGTTTAATATAGGGCCATTATTGTGGTTGTTGTTGTTGTTACATAAACATAGACTGTTTCTATAAGACAACTAAAATTCCATTAGCTTTCATCCTACCTCATCAACATGGTGCCAAACATCCAGACACTTGGGAACATCTGGATAATGGACTGAAGATTTTTTTTCAAACTACGTTTGGCACCAGGAAAACAAAATTTCCAAACAATTGCCTGAACTTTTCTATCTCTGGTATGACATAATGAAGACAACAGATTAATTCTCAATGTAACATCAACAATGTCTTGCATTAAAAAAAAAAAAAGATAATTCTGTGACCTCTCTGTAATAGAGCACAAGATCTTGAAGCTATTTTTCCAAAAGAATTTATTTATGACTTTGCAATTTATTGATTGATTGATTTAACTATGCAAATTTAGTTTAATTGAGTTGTCTTAAGCTGATAGCTTCTGTAAATGGCCTGGGCTCTGACCTGGTCCATCACTCTGATGCTAGGTATACGAGAGACATATAAATCAAATTTAATTAGAACAAAATTTTTTTAGAAGAAAAGATAACATAATTAGAAAATGGATATGTATATATACATATATATGTATATATATGTGCATATATATACATATATATGTATATTAGATGAGAATGCCTCATTGACTAACCTTCAGGGCTATTGGGAAGATTAAATAAACTATGTTATATGTGAAGATTTTTTTTTTAATTATGAAGTGCTATGCAAACATATATTCTTTTCCTCATATTGCCCATCATTATCATCATCACTCTCTGGATGATCTTTTCTATGACTTGAATCTTATTTGCTCATTCAATTTTGATATAAGATAAAATGACTTTATTTAAAATTTTACTTTCTCCTATATGTTTATCCTGTTTTTATTCATTTTCACCCTCACTTTTTACCACTTTGTGCTTTGAGTAATACATGGTCACTCTTAGATTATTGACATAATCTTTCCAATTGTCTTCTTCCTCTATTTTTCTTCTCAGATGAAAATGAAGTACTGATTCGTATAAATTGCTAACACCTTTATCCCATAAAGAACTGCATAGTTTAATGGCAAAAAGAATCAAAACTCATTATGCTAGATAAATGCATAATCCCTGTAACTTTCACACTTTTATTATTGATTATTTTTAATTGGATTTATTGATTTAATTTTATTAAAGTATTAAGCTGAGGGCATTTTGAATATATTGATACAAATGGAGGAAGACCAATTGAGAGAATATTTTAATTGAGAAAAAATTGAATACTCAGAAAATTCATAAACATGCGCCCATGAAGCATCTGAACCATGTAACAGATTTAACCTGTCTTTGCCATTTCAAATGAAACCTTCTGGAATCTGTTAAAGGCTAGGAAAAATAAACAATTATATGGCAAATTCCAATCTTATTGAATACTTCCAACAACTCTTATTTTCCCTTCTAGTCCATTTAATTTGTATGCTTGAGAAAAACTACTTAGAGAGATGCTGCAGTATGTTTGGGAAGATCAATACCCCACTGGTGTTGATATTTGTCAACGTTTTCTTTACTTAAAGATTTATAGGATGCCAAAAGCAGTTATAAAATCCTTAACTCTTAGTCATGTCTCTATTTGCTCTAAGCTAAAACCCTCATCTTTATTACTATCCATTTTGCAATAATAAAGAACATGCCTCTGGATTTTTTATAATTGTGTTTAAAATAGTGATGGTGATCATGAAATTTATTAAACTTTCCTAATAATTGGACTAAATCTTTATGAACTGATTAAAAACTAAAAACAACTTCTTAAGATGGACAAAAATAACACACCATTCAATTAGTCTAAGAAAAGTGTGCCCTTAAGTGAGAATTTCCATAAAATTATGAATTAAAATATAATTTCAAGTTTAAATGATACCAAACAGTGATAAGGAAATTAAACTCTCCATTTAATCAAGATTGCCTTAGAGCTAGTGAGGAGAAAGTTGTAGCAAGGAACAGTCATCATGTTTTATGGATATCACACAAAATCACTATTATGTCAGCAGAGAAGCTAGGTAACAAGGAGCAGAATTAATAACCTACAAAAAGCAATGGCAGCAAAAGGTATACACAACTATATATGATATGATATAATCATATGAATAAGCATTGTCATCAGCCACAACATTAACAGTTTTATTTTTGTGTACAAAGAACATTCTTTAATAGAACTTATAACTGATAACACAGTAAAATAATTAGTCAGATGCCTCTCGATAAGCAAGAATTTCTAAAATCATGTATTTTTTTCAAATTACAAGGACTGTTTTTGGTAGACTTCATCCCTCACAGCAGTGTGAAGACCTAAAACATTTCCAAAGGACCCTTGATGCAAATGTCATCCACATCCAGAGAAATAACTATGGAGTCAGAACACAGAATGAAGCAGATTATTTTCTCTTTTGTTATGTTTGGTTTTGTTTAGTTTTATTCATGCTTTCTTCCATACGCTTTCTTATATTCAGCATGACTAATGTGAAAATGTGTTTAATAAAAATATATGTGTAGAGCCATATAAGATTACATGCCATCTTGAGGAGGGAGGAGGGAGGGAAGGGGAAACAAATTTGAAACTTTTGAAAGTGATTGATGAAAATTTAAAACAAATAAATAGATTTGGAGGAAAAAAATAAAATCTTGTGTTTTTCAAATAATTAATGTGTTGAATGACTATTAGTATTTTCCATATTATTTAGGACAAAAATGAGAAAGACCTATTCAAAAATCATTAGTTGACTCAAACTAAAGCCTTATGCTTTATCATGATCATAGTAACAATTATTGTTAAAACCAGAACAAGGTAAGAGTGATGAGAATTATCATAGATTTAGAGTTGGAAGGATACTCAGAAATTACCTAATCCAGTTTCTTCATCTAATAGTTGAGGAAAATGAGGAACAGAGTTCAAAAATGACTTGACCATAGTCTCAAAAAGAGTAAATGTCTGAGGTAGGAGTTGAAGTCAGGTCTTCCTGACTTATGGTTCATGATGAAGCATAATACCATGGTAACCATGTGGTGGTGGTGATGATGATGTGATAGTAGTATTGCTAGCTCTTATTTATGTGTTACCTCATGATTTTCAAGTAGACTTCATATAGTATACTTCTTGATAATTAAAATACTCCTGAGAGATATAATAATTATTTAAAGTAGATCAAGTAATAGAAAAGGTCTAAAAAGTCCTTGACTTTTCTATGACTTGTATAAGGTTTTAGAAACATTAAAAGTTGGGTTAGGCAAGGGAAGAAAAGGGACAGTTTCAGGACAAGGCGAGCAATTATTCATAAGAGCTTATTTCCTTTCTCTAAATTCAGAAAAGTCCAGTATAGTGAAAAGAACTCTAAAATAGTTGTCAGAAGATCCAGGTTCTAATTTTTCTTTTGTTACTAACTTACAACCTTGAAAAAATCATCTTTATTAATGTCAATTTCCTTATGTATATATGGAGAAGTTAGAATTAAATTATCTCTAAAGTATTGTGAAGCATCATTATTTTATAATCTACCACAAAGTATTACCCTTCCTTTCCTTCTCATTCTAGTTTTGTGGTGTCATACAATTGTTCCTATTTCAAAGCCCCATATGGCAGCTCAAAGGTAGTGTGGTAGAGTAGTAAGAGTACCATGATACCCTTTGACCCAACAATAACACTTCTAGGACTGCATCCCAAAGAGATCATAAAAATGGGAAAGGGTCCCACGTGTACAAAAATATTTACAGCAGCTCTCTTTGTGGTGGCCAAAAACTGGAAATCAAGGGGATGCCCATCAATTGGGGAATGGCTGAACAAGCTGTGGTATATGAATGTAATGGAATACTATTGAGCTATAAGAAATGATGAACAGGAAGACTTTAGCGAGGCCTGGAAGGACTTATATGAACTGATACTGAATGAAAGTAGCAGAACCAGAACAACTTTGTACACAGTAACAACCACAGTGTGCGAGGAATTTTTCTGGTGGACTTAGTGCTTTACAGCAATGCAAGCAACTAACAAATTTCCAATGGACTCTTGAGGCAAAATGCCTTCCACATCCAGAGAAAGAACTTTGGATTCGGATCACAGAATAAAGACTATTTTCTCTTGTGTTATGTTGTGTTTTGTTTTCATGGTTTCTCCCATTCATTTTAACTCTTCTGTACAACATGACTAAGATGAAAATGTATTTAATAAGAATGTATGTGTAGAATCTATATAAGATTGTACAACATCTCAGGGGGCAGGAGAGAGGAAGAAGAGAAAGTAGGGAAGTGAGAGGGAAAAATTTAAGATATATGAAAGTGATTGTAGAAAACTGAAAACAAATTAATTAATTAATTTTAATTTTTTTAATATTGTAAAAAAAAAAAAAAGAGTACCATGCATAGAATCAATCAAACTGGGTCCATTTCTTAGAACTGACACTAGTTTTGTGACTTTGTATAAGTCATGTAGTGATTCCAGGCTATTTCCCCATCTAAACCTGAATAATAATGCCTACACTATGTATCCCCCAGAATTGTGTGACCATTGCTAAACAACTTAGCTTCTCATATTCTCATTCTCTCTCTTTCTGTAGAATGGGATCATAACTTTAGCATGGCCTGTCCATCTCTGTCATTTCCCAAAGACTGGGAAGCTTCGCTGTATTCTGTTTTGAGGTGGTGTTGTTAGGCTATTAAAATGATACTTCTAAAATGCTGTCATAGGTATTTCAGTATATAGAAGATCTTTCAGTTATATGGTTAATATTGAGATTGCTGCAATAAAACTATGGGAAGAATATTACCTTTTTTTACAAACTTCCAAATTACTTTTGAATGGTCAATCATTGTTCTACAAATTCTACCTATTGGTATGTCTGTCTGCCCACAATACCCACAAAATATATGTTTATATGCTATGCTTTAATCAAATTGATAGGTGAGAGTAGCATATACATATATATATGTATATATATAATTACAATTTCTCCTCTCCCATCTTCTATGTTTGTGTATTCTTTCTAAAACTACTAATTATAGAGAATACTAATTTTCTTCCACCCATTATTTTGTATTTCATGCCTGGTATACTCATTTTCCCATGTCATTTTAAAAATTTCTTTCTTAAACAAATAATAAAGCATGAAAATGACTTCACATCCTGTGGTCTTTTTTTTTTTCTTTATTCCCTCTGTGAGCCTTGAAGATACCGAATTTCTGAAGGGACACCTCCCCCACACTCTTCCATTAAAATATAAATATTTCTTTTCCATTTAGTCCCTTTCAATTGCTTAAATTTTATATTTAAAGATTTTACGTAACTCTGCTCTTTTTCATCCAGAATGCTTGAGAGTCTTCTCTATTTTATAAAGATCCATTTTTGCCTTATAAAATTATACAGTTTTGCTGGATAAGTTATGGTTGTAAGCTTTTTTATTTTCTTTTTTGCCTAAAAGAGCAATGTATTCTATGATTTTATCTCCTTTATTTTATTTGCAGCATAGTCTTGAGTGATTGTGACTGTGGTTTCCTAATATCTGAACTTATTCTTTGTGATTACAAGGAATACACACACACACGTGAGTGGGTGTGTTGTTCAGTTGTTTCAGTTATGTCTGACTCTTTTTGACTCCATTTGGAATTTTCTTTGCAAAGGCACTATAATGATTTGTCATTTCCTTCTCTAGGTCATTTTACAGATAAGGAACTGAGGTTAACAGGGTTAAATTATTTGCCCAGAGTCACACAGCTAGTAAGTGTCTGAGACTGAATTTGAACTCAGATCTTCTTGAGTCTAGACCCAGAACTCTATCCACTATGTCACCTAGCTCAGAAAGAGAGAGTGAGAGAGAAATTGAGATATCAATAGATGTATATGTCTATGTGTCTGTGTGTGTGCGATTTTTATTTTATTTGTATATACTGTTTTTGTCCTTGACTTGGATATTCTGAATATTAGATCTGAAATTCTGAGATTAAAAAAATCAATTTTGTATTTTATTATCATAACAAATCAGCAAACACAAACATTACAGATTGTAAAGCAAAGCAATAGCCAAAAAGAGATTGCATATGAAACTGTCAACTGTCGTTTTGTACAGCTGATTTTTTCCCACTATGTAAAGCTTTTTGGTTGTTGGATATTTCAAATTTAACATTTTAATTTGAATATTGTTATGCTTTTCTGTGCTTCCCTTCTCCTCAGACTTTCTTCTGATCACTTCTGTTTATTTTTAATCACGCACTTATCTTTACTTCCCTTATTATTGACAGTCAGTCCTCTATTTACCTATTCCTTTTCCCATGGAAGAAAAAAAAAATCTCTTATTTAAAACAAATCTATGCTTTGCTTGTGTGTAAAAATATAGGTCTCATTCTCCAGTTTCCTCTATCCACTCTACTAGGAGGTGAAGAAAATGATTTAGTGTCAGTCCTCTGAAATATAATTGATCATTGTACTGATCATAGTTAACAAATCTGGATGTTTTTTTCAAATTCTAGTTTCTTCTAGGAGATGATTGATAGATTGTTCCATTTTCATTTAGCCTCTGGTTGTAATATATCTGGACAGTTTTCCTTTATGACTTCTTGAAATATAATGCCAAATTTTTGTTTATGTTGTTCAGAAGGTAAAAAGAAAGGAATAAGGATTTATTAAGAACCTGTATACCTGGCACATATAATTTTATTTAAACACATATTATTTAAATTCATTCTCACAATAAACCTGTGAGGTAGGTATTACTGTAATGCCTATTTTACAAGTGAGGAAACTGAAATAAAGACATAGTTTCTAAGACTGGATTTGAATTCAGTTTTTTCTAAGTTCTAATTCACAACTGTCGCCAATGAGCCTCTCGGCTGCCACAAATCTTGGTGATTCTTAAATTATCTCTTCTCAGCCCACTTTCTAGGTAATTTATTTTTTTAATATTTTATAGTTTGCAATTTCTAACTTTAATTATTTATTTGTTTAAGTATTTCTTGTATCATCAAAATATTGACTTTTCTTTGCTTCATTCTAATTTGGGAGTGAGTAAAACCTCTTCCACAAAGTTTTCCACTTTCTATTGTTTTTTTTTTCCCTTCTGAAGTTTTTTTTCCTCCTTAAGAGATTTACTTTCATTTCCTCAAAACACTCTTAGAGACCTTGTGGCAAAGCAATTTGTTCCTCTGAAGCTTTTCATAACATTGGGTTTCTCTTCTTGAGTTCTCTTACCCCATCTATTTCTCCATTGCATTCTGATTTTTTTTGTTTACTTTGGATTTATCCTCAGTTCCTTCCCTGGGATATGGTACCATGGCCTGGTTTCATCCCCTCCTGCATTGCAGGACTGAGTGTGCAAAGACTGTTTAACCTTGTCCTCTCTTAAAGATGAATGCATTTATTACTGCAGTTTTAGATGGGGTTGCTAGGACTAGACCCTATAGTTAGCTGCTGTCTTTGACTTTTTCCTCTTCATTTGTGGTTTAATTCAATGTTTGATGATTATCTATAGTTTAATTTGAAGTCTAGCAATGCTAGGTTCATGTACTACAGTACTATTTTTCATTATTTTGATTGAAATTATTGAATAGATGTGTTAAAAATATAACTTTGTTATTATGTATTTAAAGGAACTTCGAAGCTGTGTTAAGCCCTGAGATGAAATGATATTAAATAGGCAGCCCCTTACATTGAAAAGGCTGCATTTAAATAGAACACAACTTATATTGAGGAGAGGTAATGAGGGAGTGGAGTCACACCCAGTAAATAGAAAATTAAATATGATTATTGACTTAATGGGATGTGGAACTGAAAGATGGCCTGGAAAAAATATGGGGCTAATACTCAACCATCAGTTAAATTGCCTATGGTTGGAACTCCAAAAATAAGTGTACTACATTTTTCAGGACCTGGGGCTTGAAACACAATTGCTCACGTAATGGATGTCTCTGGTAAGTCCAGTTTGAGAAGAATAGGTCAATTGAGGCAGGAAGATGGTGAGAAGGCCTGATTAAACAACTAAACAAGAAAACTCTAGCAAATACTTGAATTTTTTTCTTCCATTTCAAATTTGTCTTTATTTTTTTCTAGCTTCCTAATTAATATACTTAATAAAGTTTTTTCAAAGTGGAGTTAATCTTCAGCATGCTCCAAAATTAACACAAATTCCTAATTAGCAATATGTATATTGACTGTATTTTTATTGTATTTCAAATAATCCATAATCAAAATGGAAAGTTTATAAGCTACAGATATTTGTCACTAAAATGAGAATGGAGCAAGTATTAAGGGCTAACAATGTGTTCCAATCTCACAGTAATATTATAATTAAACAAGAATGACACTAAGTATGCAAAGTCTTTTTAAAGTTATCAAAGAGTAGTTTTCTGACTTTTGTTATATTCCTAGATAAAAATTAACCCGAGAAGTATGTATATAGCTCCCATGGAAAATTTCCCCATTTTGAGTTGCTCTTCCTCAGCAGGGGAAGTACTTAAAATGAGTTTTCTCAGTAATGAAATGTGAAATTATTTTAAATCAGTTTCATTTTAAACCTTAACCTTTTCCATATTCTGTAAATAAATAGACACTAATCATGTAAAGTGGCATTAAGTGGAAATGATGTAATAGAGTACAAGAAGCCAGTAAAAAAAAAGGAGAAAAAGGTTTTTTTAACAAAGTTTAAACCAAAAATTTTCTGTCAATACTTTTGTTCAGAAAAAATATTTCATTTACATTTTAAAATCTCTACTCTACATATCAATATATATTTAAATGGGTTATTTTCAAATATTTCTTTCTGGCCCTGTTATATTTAGCCCCTGAAAATAAGGTTAAGAATATGACCTTGATTTATAATGTTTGACTAAGTCTATCTAGTGAAATGAAATGGAAAATTGAGTGAGTTTTTCAACTGTTTAGGAAAAGTTGTTGTTCAGTCATTTCAGTCATGTGTGATGCTTTGTGACCCCAGTTAGGGTTTTCTTGGAAAAGAAACTATAGGGGTTTACCATTTCCTTTTCCATCTCATTTTATAGATGAGGCAGACAATGTTAAGTGACTTGTCCATGCTCACATATCCAGTAAATATTTGAATTTGAATGCAAAAAGATGAGTCCTCATGATTCTCAGCCCAGTGCTCTATCCACTGTGCAACCTAGCTACTCTAATTGAAGAAAATTGTTCCCCTTAGTGATCATAGGTTCACACACACACACACACACACACACACACACACACACACACATATTTTTACTCAATTCCACGCATATTTAATGAAGGAAAACTTTTGTGAATTAATTTTAAAATTAATTGAAAGTTTAGTTTGCTAGAACTGTCCTTAGAAGTTTTTTAGGTAGAGAATAAAGCCAGAAAATATCTTAGCAAATTATAACCATTGTTTTTGCAGCTTCAATTGGGGGAATTTGAAGGAGGAAGAGGAGGAGAAAGAGAAGAGGGGAAGAGGATAAGAGAAAGGAAGGGATATGATCAAAGGGAGGACAGATTAAGGGTAGCAGTAGTCAGAAGAAAAACTGACTTTTGAGAAGGGACAGGATAAAAAGAAAGAAAGGAGAACAGACAGAAGAAAATACTGGGGGAGGAGGGATATTCAACAACATGTTATTTACAAGAGACACATGAAACAGAAAGGCAGACACATAGTTAAAATAAGGAAATAGAACAGAATCTATTATGCTTTAGGTGAAGTACAAAAAAGGCAAAAGTAGCAATCCTGATCTCAGGCAAAGCAAAAGCAAAAATAGGCCTAATTAAAAGAGAGAATCAGGGAAACTACAATTTGTTAAAAGATGCCATAGACAATGACTTAATAAGAAAGACTTCTACAGCAAGTTTGTCTGATAAAGGCCTCATTTCTCAAATATATAGGAAACTGATTCAAATGTATAAATTTAAAAGTCATTTCCCAATTGATCAGTTGTCAAGAGATATGAACAAGCAGTTTTCAGAAGAAGAAATCAAAGTTACTTAGGGTCATATGAATAAAAATGCTCTAAATCACTATTGATTAGAGAAAGGGAAATTAAAATAACCCTTAGGCACAACCTCATACCTGTCAGAAACGACAAATGCTGACAGGGATGAGGAGGTACACTAATTAGCGGTTGGTAGAATAGTGAACTGGTCCAATCATGTTGGAGAACAATTTCAAACTATGCTCAAAGAGCTAAAAAGCTATGCATGCTCTTTAATCAGCAAAACCATTACTAAGTATGTACCCCAGAGATCAGAGAAAAAGGAAGAGTATGTATGTGTACAAAAATATTTATAGCAACTCTTTCTTTTTGTGTGATGGCACAAAATTGGACACTGGAGGGTTGCTCATCAACTGAAGAATGACCATACAACTTGTGGTACATGATTGTGTTGGAGCATGATTGTGTTATCAGAAATGATAGAGGAGGATGGTTTTGTAAAGAGATGAGAAAACCTATATAAAATTATGCAAAGTGAAGTGAGTAGAACTAGAAGATGATTGTACACAGTTACAGTGATCTAGTAACAATGATCAACTGTGAAAGACTTAGCTACTCAGATCAATACAATGATCCAAGATAATTCCAAGAGACTTATGATGAAAAGTGCTATACATTTCCAGATTTCCAACTAATAAACTCTAGTTGCAAATTTAAGTATATTTTTCTTGCTCTTTTTGTGATATGGTTAATATAGAAATGTTTTGTATGATTTCACAAGTATAATTATAATCATGTATAATTAGTATGTATAACTAGTATCATTGTATTTGTGTTCTAATAAGTGGGGAAAGGGCTGGAGGGAAAAAAAGAATTTGAAACTCATTTTTTTAAAGAATGTTAAAATAAATATCAATTTAAAAAAACTAGATATATGTCATACCAACTACCCAAATGAAAAGAAATTTTTAAAATTTTGGATATCTTAAATGATCTCTCAGGGAAAGAGTGTTGTCAGTTAATATTGCCCAAAACTTGGTGAAAAGTCAGGAAAATTCAATTCAACAAGCATTTATTAAACCCTTAAGAAGTTACAAGCTACTCTTCTAAACATTTCCCTGCCCTCAAGGAACATTTTTTATACTATTTTGAGTGGAGGGGTCGTGGGTAAGGATAACATTTAAACAGAAGGTAAATATAGGATAATTTGAGGATCAAGAGAGCACTAGCAAAAGAGATGTCTGAACAACAGTTTTCTGGAGGAAGTGACAACAGTTATGAAGTTAAAAAGAAATTAGGAAAATTATTCCAAAAGGTTAGTAAAGGAGAACTAGAAATTCATATCCAATGGTAAAGTGTGAGTAGTGGTGGCTAACTTACCATAGGTTAGTTGATAAATACTAAAATGCTGTGGAAAAGTTGCCGGGGATAACAAAATCTTCATTATTGATATAGTTTCTCTAGACTTTTGGTATAATGTAAGACATCTGAATTTTTCACTGAACTAACTATTCATCCAATTGTTTCAGTATCACTAAACAGTCTAAATTATTCCTCTGCAGTTAAAAAAAACAGATAAAAATGGATTTCTTACATTTAGTGTCTTCTTTCTCATTTATGTGCAATAGGTGTTGGCAAACAGGTACAATATATTTATCTGTTATACTTTCTACATGAATGAGGCTGAGTACCCACTTTTGAGAAAGGCACGATGATTAGTTGTTCCCTTGTAATCAAAGAGGACTAAAATGACATCACCATGTCAAGGCCAATGGACATTGTGTCTGATCAGACAAATACAAGATCTGAAGCCTATACCACAGGTCTGGCACATATAGTCCATATAACCATTTAGGAACATATCTCTTGAGGTAGATAGAGTGTCAGGCTTAGAAATATGAAGATGGGTTCAAATCTAGTCTCAGATACTTCCTAGGAATGTGACCTGGGCAAGTCACTTAACCCTGTTTGCCTCATCTTCATCTGTCTAATGAACTGAAGAAGTAACCAGCAAACCACTCCAGACTCTTTGCCAAGCTTTGGACATGACTGAATGACTGAACAACAACAACGTACATTATGTATGTAGGCATCTTCATCGTCTGTGTTTCTTCCTCTGTCTTTTTCTCATCTCTCTAGCTCTCTTTCCAATTATGAAATGTCTATATATTCCCCATAGTCAAAACAATTTTACATGGTCTATGCATTATGGCTTATCTTTCTATACAACACAAGCTTTTTGACCTGGATAATTCATATCATTGAAAGAAAAATCTCTCATAAATGTATGATGCTCTTTGCATCGCAATCACCCCATACAATGCTTTGTTTAGAGCAGACATAATAAATGTTTGTTAAATTGAATCAGAAAATACAGTACATATTTTCCCCATCAGCTAAATAGTTCAAAGACTTAACCACAATGTAGTGCTATCAGTTTTTAGTGTCGCTAATACATTCCTTTATTGCAGACAGCTTTTTGAGTTGCATTAAAACCACAGGATTGGAGCTGTCATGGATTGCATTTTATCAGCACAAATGAGGGGGACTTTTTTGCCATATAAATTAGAGCGATTATTTCAATTCAAGCTGTGATAGTTCTAGGGAGAATGATTACACATATATTATTCAAAAACGAAAAAAAATCACAGTAGGACTCTGCAATGTGACGCTCACTTTGTTTTGTTTTGTTTTTCCATCCACTTAGTAGAAATTTATTGCCCTATGACTCTCATACTTTGCTGAGTGTGGAAAGTTTGCATTTTTCATGTTCCAAAATTTGTGATCATTTTATTTTCATTATTTGCTAAGAAACATTGAAAAATAAAATCAGATAAACTGCATCTAACTGTTAAGGAAGGAAGGTAAGGTTGTTTTGAACATATAACTAAAACAAAAACGAATAATAACAGCTAACATTTATATTATGCTTTCCAATTTGTAAAATATTTTAGATATATTATTTCAATCTTCATGATAGCTACCTCTAAGCTAGATCCTAAAGTAAACTTAATCCTCACAATTTGGAAATAATAGTAGAAGATGCATTGAATTTGAAGTTTTGATTGGATTTTGGCTTCTCTCTTTATTAGCTATTTACTCTTAGACAAGTTACTTAACAAATCCTCAATTTTTTTTTTATCTTGAAAATAGGAAATAATGAAGTATACTATTCAAAATCTCAGAATTGTTTTGGGAAATAAATGAGTTAATAGATTCAAGAAAACTTTTTACTATGTAAAACTACTAGACAAATACTATTTATTGCTACTTTAAAATTTATAGGACCACAAAGAAAGCATTTAGAACTGGAAGGATATTGGATCTAGTTTAACTCATTATATACATAAGGAAACTAAGACTCCAGAAGAGTGAGTGACTTGGACTAGATCACATATGCATTAAAAGACAAAATTGAATTTTCTATAATGCTGTGTATTATTTAATTTTAAATGAATGGAGAAATGTAATATTTTACATTCCTAAATCAAGCAATTTTTTTTTTCTGGAGGGAAAACTACAGTGTACATAAGAGTTGAAGAAAAGCCATGAATATTTTGACAACAGCCAAATAAATTCAAACTCAACTTCCTTGAGAGAGCTCATTTAAAATAATCTCTAAGAAAATCTAATGTGATGAGAATATTCCACTTGTAGGCCAACTACATCAATGAACTTCAAAGAGGTGGTGTGCCTAGGGATTCCTTTATAATTTGTCCATGTATTTCTAAGAACCAAAAGAATATAGTATACAGTAATGGTAATACTGTTTTAAGAACAACTTTGACTGACTAAGTCATTTTGACTATTATAAATACCAAAATGAACTACAAATGATATATGGAAGAAAACACCACCCACATCCAGAGAAACAACTGATAAATAGAAGTATATATAGAATGGTGTACACACACACACATATACACACATACACATATATAAACATACATATATATCTATGCGTGTGTATATATGTATGACACATATTTGTGTCTAATGGTAGCCATCTCTAGTATGGGGAGGAGAGAAGAAAAAGAGGGAAAGTCTCATGATAATTTTATTATATATTTAAAAGGAATAGCAAGGTATATATAATAGATTTGCAGGCTCGTATACAATCATTTTTTCTATTCTACTGCTATAGAAATGCTTATTTTATTTCTTAAGTTCGGAATAAAATAACAAAATAAATTTTAAAAAGATTAATAGTCACTTTAAATGCAAAGTTATGAAAAGCCAATGTTAGCCCATATTGTTATATTTAATTTTTATGAATTTATTTCACATAAACTCAAAAGAATAGGAAAACCAGCATGGAGTAAGAGCAGAGGATAATAAATCAACACCATAAAAATTTCTGTGCTATCCAAAAACTAATGAAAAGTCTGGAGGAAGATCTTGGGTTTGGGGTAGCTCATCAATGCAGTAGTTACCAAATGATATGGACAAGAGGAAAGAATGAGAAAGCATACTTGGGTTGTAATCTGCACTATTGGAAAGAGTATCCAAATCTATGAGATTGTGGATTTATTGAAGTACTGAACAACTATCTACCCTTTAAAGACAAAAAAAAAAAAAAACTGAAACCAAAAAAAAGCAAAAAAAATTTACTTTATGCTAACACTCTTCTAAATACTGGGGATGGAGGGGAGAAAGAGAGACAGAGACAGAGAGACAAAGACAGAGAGACTCAGAGTCAGAAACAGAGAGAGAGAGAGAGAGAGAGAGAGAGAGAGAGAGAGAGAGAGAGAGAGAGAGAGAGAGAGAGAGAGAGAGAGAGAGAAAGAGAGAGAGAGAGAGAGAGAGAGAGAGAGAGAGAGAGAGAGAGAGAGAGAGAGAGAGAGAGAGAGAGAAAGAGAGAGGCACACACAAAGTGAAGAAGAAAGAAAGAATATCATGGTATTGTGTTGTCCCACAGATAAGTCAGACTTTATGTTCATCCTTCCCCCAAAAGTTTTATCGAATATAACCTTTTTCCCAACACCCAAAGTTTTGTTCATACTTAAGATTGTGTATAATCTTGGGAAAAGCTCACAAAATCTTTTATCTCATTCTCTCTCTACTGAGAATAGTTCCTGGGAAATTGTATATAATAAATATATACATTGTATATAATAAATATATAAATTCTATTTCACATCTAAGGTAGAATGAACCTCAAGTCTCAGATAAATACCAAAGGTAACAATCCATTTCAGGTTTTTGTTTGTCCTTCATTCTCAGAGGAACAATGACATCAGGAGGTTGCTGTCTTGACTAACAAGTGGATTGGATTTAAGTAAGGCCAAGCTGTGCAAAGTCATCAGGCTCACTCTGTCCTCCAGAGTCCCTGGACTCCAAGACATAGGTTAGGATGACTGACAATGACCCTCAAGTCAGATACAGCAAAACATAAATCCCACATAAAATATATTGGAAATAAAGTTAGGATCCATGGTTGTCCAAATAGAGTCAATACTTTTTCCCTGCTTTCTTTAGTTAGTCTCATCTTTTCCAAAAGGTAGATCAATAATCCAATATCACAGCATCACTTTATGGTATGAACTCGCTTCAGAAAGGAAATAAATGTGGGTGGGGTTTCTAACAGGGCAATCACCTGGTATTTTAGTCAATCACATTTAGCACACTGAGACAAGAGTAGTAATGATAATTCACAATGTTTTGCATAGGACTTTCCAAATATTATATTGTTATACCCTTAAGGCAACTTTGAGTTGCGGTTGCTATTCACACACCCATTTTCTAGATAAGGAAACTGAAACAGAATTTAAGTAATTTGCCCAGGGTCTCCCAGCTTACAAATATCTGATGCCAGATTTCCACTTAGTTCTTCATGACTGTAGGTCAAGTGGTCTATATATTGCATCACCTGCTCTTTGAAGCCCTAACCTAGACTCCTTTGGAAGGAAAATAAACTCATCCTGATTGGCATCAAGCTCTGGAATGTATATTATGTTTTTCCATAAGCAATCCTTAATAACAAGAATTAAAATAAAAGAGAGGAAAGAATCATCAAAACCATTTAAACATTGAAAACCATCTGCAATTTATTATATGACATGTTTCAGAATCTTGACCCCTACCTCTACAAAGGATTGTTCATTATGTGGTTGTAATTTTCATTTTGGATTTTTGTTCCATTCATTTATATTGTTGAAATCATTGTGTATACTATCTTCCTGGTTTTGCTTACATCAATAATTATCAGTTCAAGTATGTATGCGTATATAAATATTTATGTATATAATATCTATGTATGCATATTAACATACACAATACAACATAACCCAAATACATATATGTGAGTTTATATTTAAATTAAACATTCTAGCTGAAAGGCAATTATTTTGTCATTGTGTCATTTTTATGTAAGAGATAAAAAATTCAAATTTTCAGAATCATTAATAAAAGTATCCTTAAGGAGTTCATGAAATATATAATTTTTATGATAATAAGTGACTGAGTTCATACAAGATACTTAAAATGGAATAAAAACATTCTTCCTACATCTATTTTGTTTTTATGTAAAGCAGTGCAGTACAGGGGAAACACCCTTTCTTTAGAGACAGGACCTTACTTTGAATTCTAAGCCTGCTATTTACTAAGCTTTTTGTTTCTTTGTTTGTTTTAACCTTGATAAGCCACTTCAGCTTCCTGAGCATCAATTTCCTCACCTGCAAAATTGGAATAATATAAAATGCTATACCTCAACAACCAGGTTGCTGTTAGAGAAGAAATATTTTGTTGACCTGAGAGTGCTATATAAATATGAACTCCAACTTTATCATAGTATAGGTCTCTTGACAGGATAACTAGCTATAGAAAAATAGAAGATAAAAGAATAAAATTCTACTGTATTTAAGGAATACCACATTGATGATATCACTATTGAGAAGGATGGATGGATTGATGGATGGATGGAGAGATCAATAGATGGATGGGTAAGTGGTATATGTATATGAAGGGCAGGCTTCAGAAATGGATAAATGGCAGTACGGTCAGAGCAAGGCAACCATCCAAATCACAGAGAAGTTAACATAACATCAAATATATGCCTTAAACATTTTCTGTCTGAGATAAAATTAATTAAGGTGCCCTTCAATCAGACATTATAAATTACATCAGGAGGATTAGGAGGAAATGGTAATATTAATCTGTATAAATCATTTAAAAGAGTCTGTCTTTTCATAGTAAGGGATAAACTATATTACCATATTTCAAGACTGAAAGGAAAACCTGAGTAATTCCCTTGGTACTGGACTGTAACATACATTTTCTATTATGATAAACTTTCCCAAGTCTACCATTAATGTCTAGGACTGAAAAAAGATGGCAATTATTCTCATTAAGTTATGGTAGAAAAAGAGATAATGGACTTCTAGTGCAGTAGAGAATATGTAAGCTAAATACAAGAGAAAAATTTCTGAATTAGAGAACACATTAAGCAAAATCACAGTTGTCATAGGAAATTATTGCCTCACTGATAGAGTTGTTCAAGGTTGGTCTTCATATGTAATAGGACATTCTAAAATCAAAACAAAAAAAAGGTTTGTTTCAGTGGCTTTAAATATTAAAACTTTAGATTTTATGGATGCTCTATTAAACAGGAAAAGGTACTCTGGAGGGTACTCACTGACCCAGAAGAAAAGTCACCATGAAATTTAAGGGAAATAACCAAATGAGCACAAGTTGGTTTGGAAAGTAATGGACCAGTTCAAAAAATTTTTTTTTCAATTTGGGAATCCATGAGTGACATAACTTTGGCAATTACTAGTTTGCTGGGAAAACTACTGTACCAATTGATACTTTAAAATAGTGGAAAAGAGGATTTCATTGGGAATATGTTGTATGAACATATAAATGCATAATAGAAAGTGGAAAGATCCTTATGCATTAACTCATGCCCAACAAGAGCAAATTCATTACAAAAGAATGAATGTGTACAGTCAACTCCATGGCTCAAATACTTAAAAAAAATACAACAGTTTTATATATGGAAGAATAAGTTCAGCAAAAATGCTTCAGGACAGAGAAAGAAATAGTATAACTATGAAGAGATAGTCTTGTAATTCAGTCATGCTTAGATTAAAAGAGTGACCAGAAGTTTCTTTAAGTCACAAAGAATTGTCTTGGTCAGTAAAACTTTCTATGATTCTGCCTTTATTTTTAATTTCTGCTTTCTATTATCCTTGCAGTTACAGAGGAAGAAAATCATTGAGTGGTTATCATATTGAGATGGCACAGTAATATAGTGATTAAAGGACTTTGAGAAGTTGATATATAAAGTACTCCCACGTAATGAACTTTCAATATAGAACTGAAAGCTATTTCTTAATCTAAACATTCAATATAAGCTTTAGAGGGAAAGAAAAGAGAAGTGGGGAATGAAGTTGGTAGGGAATTGACACAGATCACTCCACATAAAGGATAATTTAAGTAATAATTTATAAGCTCTCTCTCTTTTTCAGCTCAGACATGTTACATACTATACAAAACTTGAATTCTAAAGAAATATTGACTTTTTCTGGAAATCAATATTTATGAAACAGTGGTCCTTTACATTTTCAAATGGGGGGAAAGGATGCATCAGATTGCTTTGCCCAAGTTAGCATGGTTCCTTGACTTTGTTATTTGTGAAATAACAATGTAGGATACCTGATTTTTAAAGACATGTTCCACGTCTATATTTTATGAAGCTTAAATGGTGATTACAAAATTGAAAAAACCAGTTCACCTGAGGAAGTATAGTAATCTCTGATCAAAAGAATAAACGAAATTGATAGAATTTCATGGTTTAGAGACATTTCTAAGGATTTCCTAAGAAGAATCTGAAAGAAGATGGTGTATTTAATACATGATCCTCCCAAAGTCTACTAACAAGTAAACAATTACCTAGGTGATATTATTTCAAGGTCAGGAGAAAGGCATCTTGCTTTGTACCATAGATAAATTACCTGCTTGCCTGAATCACTACAGTGACATTATTTACATTTCTGAAATGACAAATTAATTTGCACTTTATTAAAAGGAGTCTGTCCTTAGGAAAGTCAATACATTAAACTTTACCAGTTATCTATACCTTCTTGTGAAAGAGTGTATAAGATCATTTTATTTTCATATGCACAGAAAATCTAAAGTGGTAAAGGAAAGCAATAGAATGGTAATTTTACCAGCAGTAAAGGCAAACACCTATTTAAGAACACTATTTTATTGGATCAGCCTTGTTGGATCCCCTGTTAGGTGTCAATAGTTATAAGCGATTAGCACAGTCACTATATCTGAGTGAATGCTTCCTCCTGAGGAAAGTGACATGGAGTCCAAGTAAAGAGTCCAAGTAATGCTATAAAACAGAGGCAGAATCAGGTCAGGAAAAAGAGTCTGATGGCTTCACTGAAGTACAAGGTAGTACTAAAGAGATTTAAAACCAGACAAGATTGAGGAATGAATAAAGAGACTCATGCTACCAAGGGTGTAAGTAAAATAATGTTTTGGTCAGTCCAGTCTAATTCCTTGAGACTTTGATACTTTCACATTGACTAGATGGGTCATCTGTCTTCCTCTTATGGATGTGGGGAAGCAGACAATGAAATTAGACAGGGGAATCTTTCAGAAATAGAGAAAAGAAAATAGCAGGGAGGTTTCCTCCACCTCAAAAAAAAATGTTAGTATAAAATTTCCTTAAACAATTTCGGTATAAAGTAGAAATAATAGCATCAGCCTAGTCATTGTTCACATGAAAATCTGGGGACTCCTGATTTTAAAATCTGATAGCTATTCATGAAAGGAGTTTGGAGTTGCCCATAATTACTAATTACTTCCTGGTGTATAAAAAAGAATCAAGACTTTTTTTTGGTGCTGGCACATACAATCATAGATCTAGAGCTTTAAAGAGACGTCTGATTCCAATTATGCAAACTCCTTGTTATATAGTTGAGGAGATAAAGGCCTTGGAGAACAAGTGATTTACGAAGTCCCAGAGATATTAAGTAACCTGGATGGAATTTGAAGCCATGTCCTCTATTTCCACAGCCAGTTCTTTTTTCACTCTTCTGTCACACAAGTAATTATTTTTGGCAGGGTGGTAGAAGATGGAGCACATGGGCATTTGGGACAAAGTGCCAAAAATGGCACATAGAGAATATAGGAAACATGAAATTAATATTATGGTCAGAGTGATGCTTAGCATCATTCCAAGTTCCCAATCTGGATATATATATATCTCTAGGGGATAAGGGAAAAGTGATAAGGAAGTGTGTGGAACATTTGGTGGCCAAATATATTACCCTGTTGAAATATTCAAAAGTAGTAATAATACTAAAAATGTATAAACCAAATAAAGTTTACTGATGAAAAATGAATCATCTGTTTTGTTTTATTTTTACATAAATATTTATGGTAATCTCTAGAATTTATTTCCTTTCATATTGAATAGGGGATATTGAAAGGTTAGTTAAAGCTAAGGGGTACAAAAAATTTGGAAACCCTTGATATAGAGATTAGTAATGAGAGTCAAGGGCAAAAGAGAATTGTAGCAGTCAATGCATTGGTGCAATTAAGTCAATACAATACCAACAAGCTCTCTGGGAATTAGGTTCCCCTGTGTCTGTCCTCACTCTTTAATCACCTTGGAGTGTAGGTCTGGTAAGGGCTGTGATAAATTTATGTAACAGGTAGGTATTTAGGTAGGTAAATTTAAGAGAATAAGTGGTAGTAGTTAAAATCTTGAAGCATGAAGATAACAGAATATCTGTATGTTGTCTGTTTCCCCAACCACCATGGTCATATGTGAACCAGTTGTTGCAAGCTCTTTATCTATGATTCTAGAAATCTGGGTGAAGGCTCTGACATTTTGAAGGCTGAACTCTCTGGGCTTCAGCTAGATTTGCAACCAAGCAGGTTTATATAGGTGGTACCTTCATATGAGAAGACAGACGGTCCATTGCCAAAAAATGACCAGAGCACATAATATATATATATACATATATATGTATATATATATATTTTCTCTTTTTCTCTTTTCAACTTTCTATCCAACTTCAGAGCTCCATCAACTATGCCATCTAGCTAGACACAGAAAACAATAAAGAAGTTATTAAGCACTTACATTGTGCCAGACAATGAGTACTAATTGCTGGGGATAGAAATACAAGCAAGGCAGTCCTTGCTTTCAAATACCTACCATTCTAATGTGAGAAGACAATGCATAAAGGATTGCTGGAGAAAAAGAGATAGGGTATGAGGAGGTGGTAGCATAGTAAGGCAATGGCCTAGAAGGCTTTGAGGATTGGTCCCAGAAAAGAAATGGTCAAAGCATACTTCTCTGAGAAGTAAAAAACAAAGGAGGACTCCAGGTTTCTGGTATGACAGAGATGACTTTATAGGAAGAATATTAATTTGCTCCTTCTAAGGTCCTATGATCTAATCACTATGGGTATTCCCCTCACCAATGCAGATTATGATCCATTCATGCTTTCTCATCCTATATAAATTTTGCTAGGCAGACAGCTCCCATATATTCTAGCTGACCTTTGTGAAGAGCTGTCAAAAATGGGAGTGGGTGAAGTATACCCCCCTCAAGAAGTCACAGATGTAGTTCTAAGACACATCTAAGAAAGAGGAAGAAGGGACAAGGGGAGAATTTTGTCTCCTTTTACAATCTACACAGTGGGAGGCTATTCTAGGCTCAGTAACCAGTGGAAAAATTCAGTCCTTAGCCACTGCCTGCCTACAAATGACCCAGAGATGTCAAAATCAACTCCAAACATATTCCAATGGAATGATTATTCTCTTTCCACATATATACATCAATTATAACAAAAACTTAGTATTAAACCATCAAAAAGGTTGCCAAACATCAATATCAACTAAAAATTATATTAAATACTATACAATAAATACTTATTTTTTCCTTTTAAAACTTGAATTTTTTTAGATTAATTTCAATAGCAGTCATAATAGCCACAGTAACAATAACAAAAACAATGAAACAAGTTCTCATTTAAATAGAACTTTACAGTTTGAAAAACATCTGCAAATTTATGCATATGTGTGCATGTATACATATATGTTTAACACTGAATCTTGAAAACAATCTGTGGTTATGTATTATTAATTATCTCTATTTTTTGGTGAAGGATCAAAGAGGTTAAGAGGCATACCTAATATTATGCAATTTGTACTTTGGAGGTAATCTGGGATATACTATGTGTTTGATAAGATCATAGATTTAGCAAGGTGAGGCACCTGCAAAGTTACCTAGCTAACATTCCTATTTTACATATAAGAAAACTGGGTCCCAGAAGGTTAATAGAGCTTTTCGCAGGTAACATACATAGTACATGGCAGAACTGGAGTTCGAACCTGGGTCTTTTGACTTCATACACAGACTTTCCTGCACTGTAGCATGCTTCATATTGTCACAGAATAAATCTAAATCTTACAGTATAGATAAGAAAATGTAAGGGTGCTATCTGTAACTTATGTCTATGAAACCATACCTATGAAACTCATGCCTATGAAATCACTTTTAAAAATCATCATTTTTAACATCAGCATTTCAAAATATTCACACAATCACAGAATGCTTTTATTATTATCTGTGGAATCCCTTTAAGACTATCATCAATGAAAGAGTTAATTATTTAAGCAGTTGGCATAAGGATTGGGGATTAAAAATACATTAAGATGATTTGAGACAGTTTAGATCTCCTGGTGATATGTTAAAGGTTCCTACTGTGTCTTTCATTTAATATGTCATCTAATATAGCCTTTTTAACCAGGTTTTCATTTTAAAATGAAAGATCTATTTCATTAAGGAAACAAAACAACAAAAAAGTTATCCATGAATGCAAAGCCCATTGAAGATGTTCCCTTCATTCCTTGTTCGTAGGTCCACATTGGTAGATAGTGGACAAAATCTCAAAGATGAACACTGATCATTAGAAATGTAGACAACTAAGTTATTAAATATTGGAAATCATTGGATATTACACAAATTTCAACAAAAATGAATCATATCAAGCTACATACCTAAATATATATGCTTTCTTCAATTAAAGAAATAAATTCTTGATTTTTTTAGAATAATTAATTGAAAATCTCATGTCTTAGGTAACGCAAAATGAAATTAAAATTTTCATTTAAATAAAAGTTATCTCAAGATTGCTTTGATTAAAAAATAGTAAATAACTCAAAAATAGAACAAGGAAACAATTCCGAATTTAAAAGAGAATATTAAAGCTGGAAGTGATACAACATCACATTTCACTTTGGACTCCTCAACTGCAAAGAAGTATTGAATAGGGAACCAACATATGGCAGGAGAGACATGGTTGTAGAAAACGCAGAAGTCACAGTTTCCTAAACAATGAAATGGCAGGAGAACATGTCTTCAAAGTGGGAGGTAACCCCCAGTAGAGGATTAAGATAAGGTCTATAAGGTAAGGGGTGGTAGTCAAAGTTCTTTTAAAGCAAGAGAGAAAGTCTAGAATTGAAGGGATGATTCTGGAAAATTATGCAATCTAGTTTGAGGATCCAAAAGACAAATGTAAATATTGGTGGTCTGATCTACTCTCAGTGCACTTGCTTATCTTCAGGACTAATCCATCAACAAGTTCTTCCATGTTATTCAAGAGTCACCTATACAAGTCATTGTAGTACAACCACTATGGGAAGGAAGGAAAGCCATGTCATGTTACCATTGTCAAGGGGTGACCCAGTTCCCCTTCTCTTTCTGTTCTCTTCTCTAGAAGGGAAACTCAGTAACCTCTCTGTACTCCCAAGAGTTTTTGTCTACCCCCCTGCCACGCCCCCCCCCCCCAAAGTTGTTATGCTATAGTAACCTGCTGAGAAGATCTGTGGTGCTCTGGCTAAGGCAACAAGGTCTCTAAAGAATCCTCTCTGAAGCTATTTGACATTTATACTTGTTTCATTTTGATGGGTGGGGTTGGGAAGGTTAACTTTCTTTGCCACTCCATCCTCCACCTGAAGAACAAAGACTGGGCCTGGAGCTAAGGTAAATATTAATCTTATTTGATAAGTGCATTTAACACTTCACTATAAAGGAACAGTCAAAAGTATTTCTTTTTAACACATACAAGATGCCTTGGATCCAAGTCCAAGTTGGCACTCTGAAACAAAGCTCCCATCTGCTTGCCCAGGTACTGACTATGAGTAAAATTCCTAATTCCTTACTGATAGTTTGTGCTCTTTTCATCACATCACGCTGCAAATCAAAACATTTCTTATGTGCTACATTCCAGGCAATGTGCTAAATACTAGAGATAGAAAGGAAAACAGGAGTCAAGAAGTTTACATTCTAATGAGGGAGAAAACAGGGAAATGACTTTCTATACAAAATAACAGCAAGGTGAAAGGGAGATAATCCCTGAGGGAAGCCACAAAGTCAGTTAGTTAGACAATTAGCAGTATGTATAAAGCATTTACCATTTGTGCCAGGCACAGGACTAAGCCCTTCACACTAAGAGTGGTATTGAAAGTTACGTTGACTCAGCGACCCATTGTTCTCAGCCCTCCTTATCAGCCAGTGTTGGGGAAGGCAACGTTATATCTGTAGCCTTTTGTATCACCTGCTCTTTATCACACAACTCTACCTGTGACGTATGTATTATTACCTACAAATTGCCACATTCTTGCTACCTTGTAAGGCAACGGAGATTCAGAGGTCCAGCCTCTTTTGTTGACATGGACCTAGCAAAATGTCTTTAAAATTTCAATAAAACCTGGCCTCCCCTAGAAGCAATTGCTAATCTTCACTGTAGCAACTATTCAATATGTTGCTAATATAGTGTACTTATAACAAACACCTTTTAATTCTCTTTGACATGAGTTTTTCTTCATTAATCAGAGTGAAAAGTCAAAGAAAAGAATTTTCCTTTCAAGATCAGGAGAGGCCATTTGCAGAAAGTAGGTTTTGAGGTGAGTTTTGAAGGGAGCCATGGAAGAGCTTGTAAGTGCTAAACCTTTTGGGCCTGAGATGGAGGATAGAATATGACTGAATTGTAAAGTACATGGAAATGAATGAAGCATAAGAAAACCAGAAAAGCCGCTCAGAGCCAGGTTGAGAAAGTCTTTTAATATCAAGACATTTGTAATATTCCAAGGAGGTGATGTGTTACTCAACTAAAATGGTGACTATGTGTTTAGCATAAAAAAAGTGTAGAGAGCTCTAGACTGATAACTACTGGAGAAGAAAGGATTAAGTGAGGATTTTTCAAAGCACAAATATATATGAAGACCTTTAGTGGTAGCAGGGAAGGAGCCAATAGATTAAAAAAAAAAAGATTAGAGATTATAGGGGTAATCTGTTGAAGACACTAAGAATGAATGGGATCAAGGTTAAACATAGAGGGATTGGCTTTACTTTTACTGAAGTCAAGGAAGAAATATGTCAAAGAAATGTAAAATAAGAAAAAAGAACAGAATATTGAGCTCTCAGTAAAGATCTTCTTTATTTCCCATATAAATGATGAGGCCCTTAGCTGTGAGGTTGGACAGAATCTCTACCACCAGAGGTTTGAAACAGAATTTTTGGAGAAGTAACTGTAGAAAATAAGAAAGAGAATTGATTAGGAAACAAAAGTGTAATAGATGTCAGGAGCACACTCTGACCCCTTGGAATGGTATTTCTCTATGCAGATAAAGGGGGAGCTATCTCTGGCAAAATCATGATGAAATGCAAGGGAAGTGATTCAAAGAGACTGGAACATGAATAAACATTCTATAACTAGTTGCTGGTTGGCTGGCTCCATGGTTAGGAGGAGCTTTTTTCTATTGGCTATGGAGTTGGAAATATATTCAAAAGTCCTGAGTTAGCTGAGGCCCTTTCTTCTTGATTTCTATACCTATACCAGATAATGTGTGGTTGAAACAACATGGTTAAATGAGGAGTTCCATGTGACTTTACCCCTCTGATGTCACATGGCATTGGTCAATAAGATCTGCTTAACCTTTTCATTCATTCTTTTTCATTCTAGGTGAGAGGAGGCTCAAAGGTTGGGAAAACAGGCTACCAGAATCCTACAACTGGAATGAAGGCCAAGTTTGGCTACCAATAAGCACTGATGCTCTGAAGAGTGGAGAACAATTTTAATAAATGACTTTTGGACTCAAATCAGCAAAAACTGAAATGAAGTATCCTATGTTGGTCATACTGCCTTTGGAAATGAATTTGGTAGATGGAATGTTGAGCTAAATTTTGAGCCTGATTCCTCTGCACTCACAAATACTGAGGTATTATAATGGGTATTATCTCTTAAAGGGTAGATATATATATATATATATATATATATATATATATATATATAAATATATATATATATATATATACACACACACACACACACACACACACACACACACACACACACACACACACATACGTATGTGTGTGTGTGTGTGTATAAAACTCATTGTAAAAGCCATTTGGTGTTAACTTAAAAAATAGAAAAGAGAAATGAGAAGGGGAACAGGGAAAACAGAGTCAGAGTCGGTGAAGTCTAAAATTGATAGCTGTAAAAAAGAAAAAGCCTACAAACCCCTCAGAGTCCCATAGAATCCTGAGGGTTCATGTAGTAGCCCAGCCCTGAAAGAAGGGAGCCAAAGTACTCATTTTACAAAGGATTGTCTTCCTCCAATGATGGACTAAAAGTCAGAGATGTATCATCTTTCAAGTATTTCAGAGACTTTTTCTTTCTCTCATTCTGGGTTGCAGAAACCATGTTGTTCTTTAGTGGCTTCAGTCATGTCTCACTCTTCCTGACTCCATTTTGAGATTTTCTTGACATAGATACTTTAGTGGTTTCCCATTTCTGGCTCATTTTACAGATGAGGAAACCAAGGTAAGCAGTGTTAAGTAACTTACCCAAGGTCACACTGCCAGTATGAGTCTGAGGCCAGATTTGAACTTAGGAAGGTGAGTCTTCCTGACTTCAGGCCCAGCACTCTATCCATTGTACCACCTAGCTGCCTTTTGTTTAGAGTAAAACATCTAATCAAAGTGTTCTTAGCTTGTAGGGGGTGTGTGTATGTGTGTGTGTGTGTGTGTGTGCGCGCGCGCACGTGTGTCCGTGCGTGTGTATGGGAGAGACAGACAGACAGACAGACAGAGACAGAGACAGACAGAAATGGTTCCCTTTGGCAGTCTGATGAAGCCTATGGATCTCTTTTCTCAGAACAATGTTTATAAATGCATAAAATAAAATATATATTACAAAGGAAAAAAATTATTGCTCGATGGTTATCAAAACTTTTTAAGTTCACCAATCCTAGGTTGACTGCCAGGTATAAAGATTTAAGAATAAGGATAAATTTAAATTTTGATGACTTATTACTTAACAGCACAATAGGAATTAATGAGGTGATCAGTTTAACATTCAGAGACCAACAGAGAGGGGTCAAGAGAACTTTAGATTTAAATACTGTTAGAACCAAAAGAGATAGTAGAGTTCATCTAACCCAAATCTCTTATTTTTTTGGGTGTAGGCTCTAAACCTGAGCAAGTCAAGTAGACAAGCTATTAAACTGCCAAACTGAGACTTGAATAAAGTCTGTGCTCTGGACTGAAAGGCATTTAAAAATTCTGAGTTCAATCTCTTTTATGCTTCTATTTTGACTTTTTCCATTTATACATTTTCTCCATAAATATCCTGTGTATAGGATTGAACAGAAATATGCCCCTACCTTATTTTAAGGGAACTGGATATGGTGATATCACATAATAGCGTAACACATATACAGGGTGCCTTTGAATGAACTCTAACAATGTAATATCTTACAATGGGACATGGTACCCATTCTCTATGTTGGCTCACTTACACTAATCTGCCCTCCTCCTGGCAGTCCTGACATCCCAGAAAAAGACCATTAACACAGAGCTACTCTTAATCTGTCTCAGAGTACTAGATAATTATAGACATTGAGTCCTTACCAATTTGATTCCATTTTCACAAAAAAAGCCATTATAAATGATGCTCCCATTGGATCTAAAACATAGCCATTTAATTAAATAATAAGACAAAATTGCTATGTATAGTGTCTACTGTCACAGTGATGAACTATTGACAAACAATCACTTGTAAGAGAGTATTGAGAAAGTTTTATGCTATTGGGCTACCTGTATCCTTTAAGCTAGAGGACCACAATGCTCATTAAGTCAGTTCTCCTTGGGAAATGAATTTCAGCTAGTAGTAATCTGCCTACTAGCATCCTAGGACTACCAAAAAGGGGTACATCTAGCCAATTCAATAGCAAATCATCTGTAAACCCTGTGTTTCCTCATTCACCATCTCTCTCATATGAAAGTACAAAAGAATGAAAGATACCACTAAGAGACTTGTATTATCTCACCCAGTAGATGTACTAATGAGCAATTCATCTGTCTTCCACTGAGAATCAATGTTTCTCTAGACAATTATAAATGGAACGCTGTAGGCATCAAGTGTTAATCTGAATCTAGATATAACATTTATTGCAATCCTACAAATGACCCCGAAAATAGGGACACTGGAAACTAGACGTGTGTGCATAGGATTTTATGATTTATAGAACATTTCTCATTGAAATGCTATAAAATAGTGAGTACAAATATGATCAATCCCCTTTTATGGAAGAAATTTTTACTCATACTTGTAAAATGCTTTAAAAGGCAATGGTGGTAGATTAGTGATTAAAATAATAATTTGGGTTTTTCCTGCAAAGTGCTTGGTACTTCCCAGGAAGCTAAGGCCACATTGGACTTGGACTCAGGCTGAGGCTCAGGCTCACTTTAATCAGTGGCTAACACCAGACCGGCAGCCACAGAAATGGTTTTCATCTCAGAGCTCACCTGCATCTCCTTGGTTCTCCTCCTGCAGCACGAGGTCACAGTCACGGAGGAGAAGATCAATACCTTCATGAAAGCAGCAGGTGTAAATGTTGAGCCATTCTGGCCTGGCCTATTTTCAAAAGCACTGGCAAACGATGACATCAGAAGTCTCATCTGTGATGTAAGAGTTAGTGGAGTTGCCCTATCAGCTAGTGCTGCTCCTACTGGGAGTTATACGCCTGATGCTGGTGCTGCCCCTGCTGAACAGAAGAAAGAGGAAGCTAAGAAAGGAATCTGAAGAATCATATTATGACATGAGCTTTGGTCTTTTTGACTAATTATCTCTTGTAACACAGCAACTAAATAGTTGAAAACTGAAAAAAATGATAATTTGGTGAGCAGCATATAGAAATATAAAATAATATTTAGACAGAACACTGGACAAGGATTTATGTTCAGATCACGTCTCAGAAATGTATTAAATAACTGTTTAATCACATATGTCAATTTTCTAATTTCTAAAATGAGGAAAACGATAAACTGGAGACAAATGGTCACTTCAAGGAAAAAAAACTGCTTAAACCTTAAACACTACATAAATGCACATTATTTTTCCAACAATTTTAATAGAGGGGAGGCATGTAGGCCTAGACTATTCAATACACTTTAGATCCTGAGAGAGAATTTTTCTCTCTTCTTTTTATTTCCTTTCTTTTCTTTTTTCTTTTTCTTTCACTTCTCTTCAGTTCTTTTAATTAATGCAGGGTGTAATGCTAGATTAAGTCACCAGGGTCTGTGTCTGGTGTGAACTGAATTATAAGGACAAGAGGAATCGGTCCAGACTGAAGGGATTAATAACCCAGAGCAAAGGTTGCAAAATGAATTCCAAGAAGCCTGAAACACAGAACTTAAGGATCATGAGATGTGTTCTAATTCTTATGTGAGTATTTTATAACTGTGTAACTTTGGATACTTTGCTTCACTTCTCTCAACTATGTTATACTCTATGAATGATAGAGGGTTTTGAACTTAATGACCTCTAGGGAACATTTCAGGTCTTGTGACCTACAGTTCTGTCAAAAATACAATTAATTTGGCTCAAGGCTAAGAGCTGTAACATTGTCTGACAGTTGACTGGAAGACAAAATCTAGCAGGCCAAGTAGAACAAATCATTTATTGAGAGGAGAGGGAATCTTTAATGTTTTCTGATGGGTATGGTAGTCTGTAATATAGTCAACATCCCTTGTCAGGCTGTACTTTCCCCCTATTACTTTCAATTTTGCTCCACTGTATATTATCTTATAGCTATTTGTTGTAATCCCCTCTTAGAAAGCTGCTGTCTTGTTTCTAGGAGCAAGGACAGATTCCTTCTAGAGAAGTAAGGTATTGGAGGAACACAATTCAAAGAGAATAAATAGTGATAGTAGAAATAAATAAGACCATCCTGTTTTCTGAGTTTCCAAGCTTGCTGGTTGTACAAGGGGAAAAAAAGGAAAAAAAAAAGAAACAAAAATATAAAATCTCCATATAGTAGGATTAAAAGGGGGCTGCAGCAAGGCTTGCTGTCAGTCTTAGTATGTGATACCATCTTGTATGTGTGTGTATGTGTGTGTGTTGTTTTCCCTTATATTCTATCTTATTCTTTGATGTAAACTTTTAAATTTTTGTTGTATTTGTTGAATATAATTAGAAGTTCCAAGTCATAGAGAAGTCATATGCAGGAAAACCATATTTTGTATATTTCTAAGAACACTATTTTTCCCTTGAATCAATGGTGTTTGCCAAGGATAAAAACAAAACAAAAACAAATACAAACGCACCACCACTGCCTACACACACACATTCCCTTGTGTCCTACTACCTGTGCCCCAGCTTGTGTTCTATTGCATGATCATTTTAAGGGCACATTTCATAGTCTTAACAATTTATATTCAATTTCTTTCAGGCTTTATCAACTTGTCAGTGTCATCTGGGCCTCTCCATTCAATCTAATTTCATGGAGAGAACAAAGTGGTGACAAGGATATCATAACCCTATACCTGAAATGGGAATGTGCAATCAGAAGCATGAAAATTGGATATTAAATCTAGGGCACAAAAGGATTATAGAAGCTCTCTACTTCTTTTGACCTTACAGTTTACTAATAAAGAAACACATATGCAGAGAGGCCATGTGACTTATCACACAGATATTAAGTAGCAAAGTTAGGATCTTAATTCAGGTACCATGGGCCAAATTTAACTTCTTAACCCCTCTTAAATTAAGACCAAGTATAAGATTACTGCTTTGAAGGCTTTGCTTGTGGACATCTTGTTCTAAGAGACGCCTCTGCATTTAATCACAATGCATTGATAAGCTGCTATCTTGGACAGCAGTTTCATTAAACACAATTTCCAAAAATGTACAAAACCTACACATATTCTCAAAGGCTCTATAGAATTACAATGACTCCTCCCCAGAAAAATTTCTTCCCAAATGTTTTGTTTGTTTGTTTTTGTTTTTGTTTTTTCCCTAGGAATAAGTTGGATGAATGTTCGATATAGTATATGTGATTAACCTTGTTCTGACAATGCGAGGCTACTTGCAGATTGAGCATAGTTCAAGAAATGGAGGTAGGAATTTTAAAGACAAAAGCAATTAGGAACAATGGTAAAGCAAAAACACAAAATATGAGAACAGTAGTCTGGTACCTAGGCCTAATCTTGCCAATAATTAGTTATGTGATCTTGGTGTGGCAAGATTCTCCCCTCTCTTAGGCTGAATTTCTTCCCTTTTAAAAGGAAGGATTGTGAATAAATGATATTTAAAGTTCTTTATTATTCCAAAACTGTGATTCCAAAACACTGGAAAAACTATGGCCCTATGAAAATGAACATAACTCATTGTACTTCCTGCAGGTTCCACATCTACCAGCATAAACCGCTGTATTCTGACTGTTCTCTCATTTTCATGCCTTGAAGATTTAGAATTGTCTCAAAGGGTGGTCCAATTTGGAGGTTTCAAAGACACAGGAAGTCTGGGTTTGAAAGAGAATTTTCTTCCCTACTACATCATGATCAAAAAATACACCTTCAAGCCATAGCTGACATCTGGAAATAAAAAGTCATCACCAGACCTCAGAGCATCCAAATTACCATTTCTGAAATTTTCCCAAGCCAAGTTATAAATTAAAGTAAACATTAGGAGTGTGATCCACATTCAAATGACTTTGGAAACATTTATAACTAGATGTAAATTAGAACTTTAAGGTAGTTCTGTCTAATACAAAGAGAGTGGCATTGAAAGACTGCGGCACTAAAAGTCCCTTTTTCAATAAAGTGGTAATAAGGTCAACAGGTAGAAGTTGATGGAAAGTCACCAGGGATTTTGTGAATGTCTGACTCCTTGCATAACACTTTGTTATGTGTGCTGGGGAAAATGTGAACCCTGTTCTTCTGAAGATTGTCATCTAATTGGAAAGTAGATATGCACGCATTAAAAATGTACTAAATAAGACAAAATGATATGAGTTCCTTCACTTGGGGGTCACTTTATGTCTTTTATATACTTTGATAACTATATTTCAATGTAATTGACTTCCTTTGTAATTGTTTGCATTTTAAAATATTCTGAAAATGGATCCATGGGCTTCACAAAACTTTCCTAGGAGTTCCTTACTAAAAAAAAAATATGAAAATCCCATAGTATTAGATGAATAAGATGTGTGTCCTTTTCTTTACCCCCCCAAAAAAACCCCAAGAAAACAACACCTCCAATCCTCCTTCTTTTCCCTATTTCTGTTGATGACATTAAATTATCCCCCTTACCAGGATTACAACCTTGGAGTAATTTCTGACTTCTGTTTCTTTGTCTCCCATATCAAATCAGTTCCAATTAGAGCTCCATCACATGGGAAAGTGTTTGGACTTGTTTTCCTTGGCTTCAGAAAGCAGAATCAGGGGCAGTGATGGGGAATTGGAGAGAGGCAGATTTTGCCTTGATGTAAGGAAATAGTCTCATAATTAAAAGTATCCAACAGTGAATAGGCTGCTTTGAGAAGTAATGGGTTTCACCTCATTGGGAGTCTTCAAGTGGAGGTTGAGCTAGGTGATGGATAGCATTCTGAATCCAAAGTCAGGCTCAGAAACTCCCTATCCATGTAATCTTGGACAAGTCATTTCACCTCAGTGAATATGTTACCTCAAATATAAAATGGACACCATAACTGTACTTCACAGTATTGTTGCGAGGACCAAAGGAAGGATACCTGTAATGAGCTTGCCACAGTGTTTGGCACATACTATGCTCCTAATAAATGCCTGTTCTCTTTGTGACTCTTTTCTCCTCTCCTTTTCCCTCCCTTCCCTTCCCACTTGTCAGAACTGCAGTAGAAGGGTTTCCTTCAATGTTCAAGAAGGCTTTTTTGACTTGGGAATATTTTTAACTCAGAGATTCTGTTATTCAGTGAATAAGATACGATAGGAATAAGAATCCCTTTTCCTAGGAATATCTACCAACAGAAACAAGGACAGGCATACTAAATAAAAGACTCACAGATCACGATATGGAACCTTTTTTGACTGGTTCTGTAACCTTGGGGAAAAGATTCACCCTTCCTAAAATATTTCCAGTTGCAAAGTGAGGATTCACATAATATCAGTATTATATCATAGCATTAATATGAGGATGAAGTGAGATGAATAAAGTTAAGCTTATGGAGAAAGTAAAATTAGTGTATAAAAATAATGAATTATCACTGGAAAAAAGGAGGGATGCTAAAGTATAGCCTTTATACAAGTAAGACCTCTAAAATTAATTTGATGGGTATAATTTAGGCATAGAAAAATTTGTCCTCTAAATAGACATATCTCTTAAAGAAAAAAGAAAAGCTGTTTTTCAAAGCTGAAGATTTTAAAATAGTAGTAAAGATCTGTAGTAGTGAATAACTTTGAAATCTCAAGATTCATTTTTCTAAACTATTCTATGAGGGAAAACGTGCTCAACAGTTCTTTCAATAAAACAGATGAACTTTATTTGAAGATGTGATCAACTTGACATCATTATTATCCAAATGTTAATAAATATCTTTTTCCAAGATTTTAGGATCAGTTTCAGGAACACGTTGTAATAATATGTGCATCAAGAATTTTTTTTAAAGCAGAAGTTAGCTTTCACTTCTTGGTGAAATGACACCAAAACTGTGAAATTTAAATGCAAAATAAACACAATGCCAATATAAGGAATAAATATGGCAGCTTACAGATTTAGGTAGGTTTGAACGCGTGTCCATTTTAAATAATTGTTTTAATTACACAGAGTAGAATTAATCAGTCCATCCTATTTGAAATTGTCCTTCCAAATTGTTGTATTCCTAATCCTTAGAAATATAGGAAAAATACCTGGCAAAACTTAAATGTCCAGAAAAAGATATATAAAATGTCATCAGATTAAAAATCAAAGAGCTGATATGAAGGGATAACTAAGAAACATCCAGATTATTTAAACAGATAGAAAAAATAGCATAATGAGAGATGCTGAAATGTTACAAAAAAGATTATTGGTTTAACTTAATTTAATGTTCTAATCAATTTTTAGTTAAAAATACAACTAAATTGTCTTTATCCAATTCTATAGGAGTATAAAGTAACACACAACGTGAATAAATAATGAAAAATATTTAAAATGACAGGACTTATAACTGTATCCTCTATAAAGTCAATATGTGTTATTCACTGTCAAGAAAATTCACTGAAATGAAGTTTGTGATAAAATCACAGCATAATATGTAATACAAATTCATATGCAATACAAAAGCAATAATGCCATTAATTCTTCATTATTTATGATGATGGAGAGGACATTTATTTGGATAATTCATTATGTTAAGTAATCTTCAAGGAGCAAAGAAAATTTTCCTCCCATATTGGGAAGTTATGTTTTCTTGAATTTCAGTTACTTTATCTCCTGATTTTCAACTATTGCTCTGTTAATCTTTCTGATAATGCTTAGGGATGAATTATTGGAATTTTGGAACAAAATAAAAATTATTAGATATGAAACACTAACAGGGGAAATTTCATCTAAGCGCCTTACCATATTACTACTGTGGAAAAGAAAAGAGTAGCTTCGACTCAGTGGAGGCAAATGGAAACACAGCTATATCTGTTTTAAATGTGAAAAACTATACCTACTGATCTTCTGACCTCAGTACAGCTTGAGGCACAGACTAAGGCAATGATGGGTGAGGTCAATTTCACAAAAAATACTTCTTTATCTGAGTACCTGGTAAGTCAAATACTATACTCATATCTAGCATCAATATGCCCATGCCCTGTTAATTCTGCTACCTGGGAGGCTGAGGCAAGCAGATCTACATTACTGTAGTAAGTACCCAGGAGCAGAAGGCCACTAGCTTAAGGAGAGGTAAATCAATTGAGGTCAGAAAAGATTCAGGCCATGATCTTTGACAGAAGCACTGATCATCATCACTGATCACTTATGGGCCCCTGAAAGTAGATCTTATATTTCCATTTTCAACCTGGGAGAAACCTAGTCATTAAAAAATAAACAAAAGAAAATATACATACACATATGTGTGTATTACATATATTTGTGTGTATGTGTATATATATATGTATGTATGCATATAAATGTATCATATAAATCTATATAGGTACATGTACACACACATATATAACTACAGTCCCAACAGTTATTCCTAGGTCAGTAACAAAAATGTAACAAAGTTACTGCTAACAAAGAAATGTTAGTGAATTTTAAATAACAAGTTATAACTTGGCTTTGTGCATGGGATGTCTGTAGCCCACATCATAAATCTCTGTATATATTTAACTTCTTCTGTCATGCCAAGTGTTGAATCTAGGTAGAACACCAGGTTATAACTAACAATTGTATATTCTCATTGGCAATTCCTGTGTTCCTGAGTACTAAAGCTCAGTGGCTGACCTATTCTATCCTCTTTCAACCTATTTAATGCTTTTGGAAAAAGAAATCTCTGAACACCAACTGGCAACAGTCAATACGATTCACATCACTCTGTACTGCCAGTACTATAAAAATAGAATCTGAAATTTAGGTTCAGGACTCTTGGGAACAACTATGCTCTTAAGTAAGGGAAAGAGTTTCACTTTGAATTTTGATACCTGACATTTAGACCTGAAAAATGAGTGGAACTGACTGAAAACTTAAGAAATGTAAGAAATAAGAGGCTCACAGGGAAATGGTGGCATTAGTCTGTCTCCTATTTAAGGGCTCTCCTCTTTGACATTTGACATGATACTCATAAGAAATATTCAGGGGACTAGCAGTTGTCCCAATTTTTAAAGGTAGAGCCAGGAATAGGAAGTGCTCATTCCTGAGCATAGTGGCGGGGAGGGGAGTGGGAGAAGGGGTTGCCTATTCTTTGATGAGGTAGCAGAGAGGAGTACAAAGGAGTATAAAAGATCAAAGGGGAAACATTATACTAATTTCTCCAAAGACATCATTCAGTATTTTTCCTTGTGATACAGGCTTAGAAATGATTAAAACAATGGATAATTCTCATTGCCATATTCTGTTCATACACCAAAGATGTATTTTCCCCCTTTTATTTTGTTTCTCTTACTTATATTCACTGCATAATGAAAAGCCTATATACTCCTTTCTCAAAATGACAGTTCTTTAAATATGTGAAATTAACCATCATGTCTCTCTTCTACTTTTCTTCAGAGAAGTCATCCTAATTTCTTTAACTATGCTTTACAATATGCTATCCAAAGCCAACACTATTCTGACCGGGCTTCTCTGAATTCTCCTACATTTAATATTCCTTTTAAAATGTGTTGCTCAGAATACAATGCAAGCATTCTTTTCTGAAATCTATGCAATGTGTTTCTATTAATTTAGCCTAGCTTACATTTCGGGAGCATTGTTTATTCACAATGAGATTATGAGCAACTACAATGTCCAATGTAATTTTTTTGTATGAAAAGTGCTAAATTCAGGTTATCTCTATTGTATTCATTCAACTGTCATACTTGCCATTCATGCCAATTTATGCCCATTGAATTTCATTATATTGGTTGAGGGTCAGCTTCCCAATTTGTTGAGACAATTTAGAATTTTTGGTTCTTTTTTCTGTTTTATTGGGTATTACTTTCAGCCTTATAATTCATAATATTGACATATATTCCTTCAACATATTCATTCAAGTAATTTTTAGAAATTGTTGAACAAGAAAAAATCTATGAACAGATGTTTATGTATAATACCTAGGTGATATTAGTTCATTTATTAGCACGTACTGGGCATGGTAATTCAACCAGATATGAACCAAAAATTTCTCAATAGTTTTAATAAAGGAATAGATGACATTCTCTTCAAACCTGCAGATAGTACAAAGCCATAAGACAAAGTCAGGGTTCACAAACATCTTGGTGGACTAGAATACATATGTTGAACACATGGCCTTCAGGACACATATAGTGTCTAAAGCAGATTCAAATATAAATGGGAAAAACTTAACAAAATTTTAAAAATTGATAATATTAGGTAATATTAATTTTAAATCTAAGTCAATATGCACCTACAGGGATCCTTTTGAATGCTTTAGTAGCCCATGTTTTAATTTGAATTTGACACCAACCTAGAGCATTCTAACTCAGTCTAATAATATAAAATTCATTAGGAATAAATGAAAAGTTTTAAAATTAGGTTAACAAGTCAATGTCCCACATAAAGAATGGGGGAGAAAGATTAAACAGCAGATTTCCATACAGAGATTATGGGATTTTTCTGGACTATAAGATCAATATAAACATGTAACATTTTGAAGTAACCAAGAAAGCTAATGTGATTTAAGATGTCTCATATCATTTTGTCTCCTTTACATTTATACTTTTCCCACCTAATATATCTATATATTTGATTCCCCTTGAGTCCCATTTGACTGGAAACAATTTTCCAGGGTCTTTGTAACACACACACACACACACACACACACACACACACACACATGCCCGTGTGTATACATTTATAGGTATGTATATAAAATGTATGTGTTTGGATCTTTTTATTCTCAGAGCTTAACACAGTGCATTACACCAAGAAGTAGGGGCAGTTAGGAGGAACAAGTGAAAAGAATGCTGGACCTGGGGTCAGGAATATTTATTTTCTCAAGTTCAAATCTTGCTTCAGACACTTAACATCTCTGTGACCCTGGACATGTCACAAAATCCCGTTTGCCTCAGTTCATCATCTGTCAAATGAGTTGGAGAAGGAAATGACAAACTACTCCAGTATCTTTGCCAAGAAAATCCCAAATGAGGTCATAAACAGTCTGACACAACTGAAAATGATTGAACAACAAAGATACTTGATGTTTCTTGAATTGAATTGAATCACTCAACTAATTAATGATTTGGCCAAGCAAAAATGAAACCTCAAATCTCCTTACTCATAAGGTCATATTTTAGAATCAAAAGTGATCTCAGAGGTCATGTAATTAAAGTTCTTCATTTTACATATGAGGAGAGAAACTGGATTATTTCCCCAGAGTTGCATTGGTGGTAAAATATATATATATATATATATTGAAATCTGAGATTTGAGATTTGAAGGTAAGCCCTCAGAAATCAAATGCTTTCCACTATGGTGTATTCCTTCAAAATGCTAAAGTGGGGAAATAAGTAGGATATAGCACCTACCATGAACTAAGTACTTTTTACAAATACTTCATTTGATCCTCACAACAATCCTGCAAGGTAGGTGCTGTTATTAGGTACTGAGAAAACTGGGGCAAACACTAGTCAAGTAACTTGTTCAGGATTACACAGCTAGTCAGTGTCAAAGGGTGGATTTAACTCAAATTTTTCCTACTCGGGTGCAAGCACTCTCTCTACTGTGCGCCCTAGTAACCTAGTCTATTGATACTAGGATAGATTTCAAGGAACTTATTCTTTTTTCCTATGTTATGCATTAAGAAATTGTGCCTTAGTGAATAAAGGGTCTAGTCTCCAATATTTCCTGGTCTTGTGATATGTGGCAAGTCTCTTAACCTCTTAGTGTCTCAGGCAGCTAAGAAGATAAATTGGAGAAGAACTGTTAATCTGCATTGTTGAGGGTGTTTTATACCCAGAAGAAAGTTAAACTAGTGAAATCACAAGAATAGATATCATCTGCCCCGCCCCCCAAAAAATTGTTGTTCAGTTATTTTCAGTCATGTTTGAGTTTCCATGACCCCATTCGGTGTTTTCTTGACAAAGCTACTGGAGTGGTTTGCCACTTTCTTCTCTAGTCTCTTTTACAGATAAGGAACTGAGGGAAACAATGTTAAGTGACTTGCCCAGGGTCACACAGCTAGAAAGTGTTTGAAGCTAGATATGAACTCAGGAAAATGAGTCTTCCTGACACTAGGTCCAGCACTCTAGCCACTGTGCCACCTAGCTGCCCCTAAAATAGTAATTATTTTTCTACTATCTACTGCTTCAGGATTTGCTTTCCTATCTGATACAAGTAACAATGGACCTGGTAGCTGAAAAAATTAAAAGATTTGTGTAGCATTTACATTAAAGCATGAGAGGTTCCTGACAGGTCCTTTAGGACAAGTCTGCCTTCATCAATTTCCTGTATTCTAACAGTATAGAATGTAGAGACAATCTATAGTTCTAACTTTCCCCAGTGCATACAGCAACCTTGCTGCTGCTGTACCTGACACAAATCTTCAATAGATGTGGTTCCACTCATTTTATCAGAGAATAAAAGAGCGGATATTTGCTCCCTGTGATGAAATATACACATACATACAGACAGACACGTGTGTGTGTATGTATGTGTGTGTATTTTCTCCCCAAAGGTTGTGAGCCAAACAATACTGGAAACATCACATTTTTGTCCTTCATTACACATTTAAGAAAACACAAATCCATGAGGATTTGCAGGGGGAAATAAGAAAGTAGATCTATGTTCCTTTTTAAAATTATTGTGTGGGTCAAAGTAGTTTTTTAAAAAAATAGTGTGAAAAGGTTCTTTCTCCCTCAACTATAACCAAGATTACCTCTATTCTCTAAGCACCTGCATATGACACCTAGGTTTCACACAGAAACAACATAAACAAAAATAAAACACCAGTTCCCAGTGTCTGAAATTTACTTTTAGACAATTCCTTTTGAGTCAAGTTGTTTCAGGGTTAATTTATTTAAAAATCTATTTTGTTCTCAACTACAGAAATAAAACAATATTTCTATAACATTGAGTAGAAAAGAATAATTGCACATAAAATTGCAAATCTATTATATACAACTTACTATTCCTTTCAAATATATAATAAAGTTATCATGTAATTTTCTTTTTTCTTATTTTTTTTTCCTCTCCTTATCCCACTGTAGAGATAGCTACTATTAGACACAAATATTTGTGTGTGTATACAAATACAAACATATACACACATGTAATATTCCATATACACTTTTATTTATCAGTTCTTTCTCTGGATGCAAACACTGCCTTCCTTCATAGGTCTTTTGTAGCTAATTTGGGTATTTATAATAGTCAAAATAACAGTCACTCAAAGTTGTTCTTAAAAATAATACTGCTGTTATTGTATACAACCTTCTTTTGATTCTGCTAATTTTGCTCTTCATTATTTTGTACAAGTCTATCCATGATTTTTTTTTGGATCATCAAACTCATTTCTTTTAGCATTACAATGTTAGTGAGTTAGAAGTTAAAAAATCTTGGAAGTTGTATTAACTCATCAAGCCCACAAAGTGCTATTTAAATTTAATCAACAGTCAGATCAAGGCAGTTAGTTCCCTGTTCAGTAATGTCTACCTTATTTCTACCAGATTCAGAACTTTTTTTTAGCTTCAGTTGCATAGAGTGAAAAATTATCTAGCTTCATCCCATCCTATAGTAAGAACAAGGTTGTAAGCATAGATCAGACATCTCATACTTCTTCCTCCAATATAGCCATATCTTTTTAACCTGTGTCACTCTTGAACTTGTCTTTCTACAAATGTTTCATAGATCTACTCAAAGGGATATCTTTGAAGCCTTGAAAGTGATATAATTAAGAAATTTTGTCTTCTAAAAAATCATTTTTGTTTACTGAGAAGCTTCATCAATAGGACTAAGATCTATGCCTGGAATGGAACTTTGGGTTTACATAGTTAAATAGCCTCATTTTAAAGATGAAGAAACTGAGGCCCATGAAAGTTCAATGATTTCACCAAACTCAGGGAAGTGATAGTTATAGTGGCATGAACATCTGAATCTAGATTCTCATGCTCCAAATCCAGTCCTCTTTTTGTGACAACATCCTGCATAGCTGCCAATATTATTATAGCAAAAATTAAGATTAATATTTATATATTCCCTGGTTCCTACTATCCTTTTTCCATTCTCTTTTTAATTGACTTCACAGATTTTGCCTTCTATTCCTTATGATACTATAACTTCTCTCATTCCGGCTGTCTCCCCACTTTTTTTTTTTTTTGCCTTTGCCTAAATAAATTTTGTCTGCTCTGGTCTAGTTTTCCTTACTGAGGCAGAAAATGAATGAAAGTGTTTGCTAAAGTGCATGATTATGAAAACAAATTAGAAATATTCCTTGTTTATAAGACAGACTGAAATGAAAGTCTTACTATTTTCTTCCAGAGAGGTATAAGCCAGCTTGTTTACATGCCATTCCTTTGCACACCAGTTTTTGCCACCTGTCTCCATTCGTTTGCATGGATTGTTCATCTTCCATGGAAAGATCCTTCCCTTCATTTCTGCCTCTTGGAAGCTTGAGTTTCCTTCAAAACTTTGCTCAAAAGCCACATTTTACATGAAGTCTTTCTTCGTTTTCCCAGATGTTTTTGTTCTCCTCAAAATTTATTTATATTTATATTGCATATATCCTCCATGTATCTATTAATATGCATGTTGTCTGTTCATTAGAATATAAGCTCCTTACAGAAAGAGACGATTTCATTGTCTTTGCAAGTCTAGTGCTTTGAGAATGTCTGATTCATGCATATAATAAATTCTTAGTCATTCACTGCTTTCTTGTCAAGCCTATTTCTGACATCTAAGGCTATCATGAAGCTTGATCTTCTGCAGATTTCATTATTTCTTTGCCTTATACGAAAATGGCATTTCTCTGACAGTTATTGTCTAAAGATAAATGAAACACTGATAATTTTTTCACCTCATTTTAGCTGTAGCTTTTAACTTCTGCTGTCATCCAACCTTAATTAGTGTGGCTAATAAACAGTCAAATGGACTGATTTTTCAATCCCTCTCTTCTCCATTTGATCCCTCTTCCTAAAAGTGCTAATGGTCAAAGAGAAGACAGAAGAAGGAAGGAGAAGGAACAAGCTGAGGATGAGCTATTAAGGAGATCATTTAGCCCTGTAAAATTGAGATATTAGTGTGTTAAGAAGGATCTTAGTTAAGTCATACAGAGATTATTGTACATCTGGAGGCCCCTTCAGATAAGATAAAAAATATTCTTAACTGTCATGCACAAATTGCAATAAATATGGCTGATAAGAAATTCAATGGACATGTTTCAACATTATTTTAATTTTCAGCTGGTTTCGCATGTAACAACAGCATCTTTGTCTCTGTAAAGGCAATACCAACATAGTCATCTTAATTATGACCAAATTTTAAAATTCATATAACACTGTGAAGATCTGAATCCTGACCTTCCTTTAATTCCCAGCAAGCATTGTATATTGGAAACAGTCCTGGGTTCAGAATGAGACTATTTGAATGCAAATCCTAGCTCTTCTATATAACATGTATGATCTACTGATTTCTACTCTATAGTTCTTAGTTTCCTCATATTTAAAATTAGGAAATTATACTCAGTGATCTCCAAGATGTCTTTCAGATTCAACTGCTGTGATCCTATGAGTAATGTTAATAATAGGGATACATTACATATTATTCTTATTTTTAAATTTTCAACTTGCTTCTCTCTCAAGATTGCTCATCATCTGGTTTTTGTGTAGTAAAAACAGAAAATATCTGAGAATATAATATGTCCTACTTGATAAATCTGAAGGTATCATTTAGTTCAATGTGTACCTCTATGTTGGGGGTGTAAGCTCAGTTCCATGTGGACAGTCTCGGGCAGGTAAAAGTGAGGACTTCTAAACCTTAGAGTTCTCATGAGGCCCCCCGGGAAACAGCAGGGAATTGAGGAGTGAGATCTCGTGTATTTCCGCCTCTTCCCGTGAGAACGATGGGAGAGAGCATCCCCGCCCTCGAGACTGGCCCGGATCTGGGCACACCTATTGTTATCTAACAGGCACGGTATTCAGGTGCAAACTATGCAGCAGGAGAGCTTAAGTAGGGTCAGGAAAGCCTGAAGGCGTTCTTAGCGCTGAGGGGCCCTTACAGGACAGAAGGCCCCTTTTCCTCTCTTGGCTCTTCCCTCTCCCCTCTCTCCCCACTTCCACTTTCAATCTCTTACTGTAAGATCTTTGCCTCCTTGGGAGATTTCTCTCTCTCTCCTAAGGAAGAGTTCCCCCTGCACATGTAACCAAGACCCTGAATAAAGCCTAACCCTCGTTCGACTCTGGAAAGTCTCTTCTCTCATATGTTTATCTGGTTTGGCCAGCCGAAGACCTGTGATAGGTAAGGTAAGACTCGGGTAGCCCTCAGGCCTCTAGGCCTGGCACCTCTAGTTACAGATTTATTACAGATCTGCTTACACAGATACTGTCCCATTTTTAGGTAATAATTTTAATGTGTCTATCTTTTATGTAATACTGCTAACAGCTAATTTTGTGAAAGAAGATTCATACATCCTTTCAAATTGAAATGACAATCCTTGTCATTATAGAAGGACATTATAAAAGTAAAAATAAAGATCTAAAAATATGTTTGTTCCCTTTTACGAGACACAGATTCTCCTTTTCGTGGTTGTTTAGCATTCCCAAAATTATAGCAAAACCTATTCCTACTAAATTTTGAGAGACCACAGAAAAGTTCAACATAAGCAAGAAGTCAGTCCTATACACATATTAAACCACTTACATAACATCAACTCCACAGGACATTCTGATACTTCTGAAGACCCCAGGAAATTAAAAAGTACTATGAGAATACAGATTTCACTCAAGCACTCAATTGCAGACTGTATAAGGAGTCAAAATGATGTGGCGCTGCACAGAAATTGAGTAAAAACATGTTTTACGTGAGTTTAAAAATCTCTTCTGTGTTCCAGCAAATAGGTGATCTCTAGTAAATCTGACTGAAAAGTAAATTAATGTAACAGAAACCACAGGTTTTCATTGGTGTCTGTCATGAAAATGTTACAATGTATGTGTGTGTTGGGGAAGAGAGGTGCATTAGGAATAAGGAGACTAATTTGAATCCCTGTCATGCCTTAGGTAATTCTATTACCCTAGAAATGTTATTTAAGCTCTTGGAGCCTCAGTTTCCATCCCTGTTAATTAAGGCTGTCAGTTTTGATACAAAGTGAAGTGAGACAAAACAGAAGAACATTATACAGTATAATAGCAATATTATATGATGATCAACTGTGAATGACTTAGTGTCATCAGTACAATGATTCAAGACAATTCCAAAGGATTTATATCGAAATATGCCATCTACATCCAGAGAAAGAACTGATAGAGTCTGAATGCAGACTGAGGCATAATATCTTTCACTTTTTTTTCATGTTTTGGTGGGTTTTTTAACTGTTTTTTTCACAACATAATTAATATGGAAATATATTTTACATGATTACACCTATACACCCCATATCAAATTACTTATTGTCTCAGGGTGAAGAATGGTGAGAGAAGGAGGAAGACAATTTAGAACTCATAATTTTTAAAAAATGAATGTTAAAATTGTCTTTACATGTAATTGTCAGAGGGGAGAAATAAAAGGCTGCCCGTCTCTAGATGATATCCACCTCTAATATTCTATCATCTCTCTTATCTATAATCAAAAAGGTAGAGGGGGAAAGGAGTTAGCATGGAGGAAGAGCTACTGATATGAAACACATTTAAAATGTTTCAGCAAGAAATCACCCCTTGGCATAGGAGTCCAGCCCTTGACATATTAGGCATTAAAGTGCATTAGCAGGTTCTTACTTATTATGTATTATAATCTTTTTATAAATTTATGTTTTTTTCAAGAAAAGTACTTTCAGGATACAACTCAATTTTAGCCATTTCTTCATCATCCCCCAAATTTGGATTCTATATCCAGCTTTTGAAAGTGAAAGTTACAAGAGAAAAAATGGGAGAGGAGAAAATTATTTCAATCAAATAATGAGAAGAAAATCATGGAGTAAATCAGAGGGGGTTGGAGAAATTAAGGTGAGGGGATGATGGAAATATTTGAAAAATGTGAGAGGAGCTGAAGAAAATCTGAAGGACAATAAACCTCCAGATTCAGAGTGTTCCAGATTATATTTGCAAGATAAAATCAATTAAAGAGGACATAAAAGGATTAAAGTAGAGTAAGGAGAATTAAGGAGTAAAATCTGAATGGAATAGAACTTTGAGAAGTAATTTAAGAAGACTAAGGATATAATAGTTGGCAAGACAAAGCAAGAGAAATTAAAGAAAAAAAGATAAGTGGAACAATCAGAAGTAAACTAATTGATAGAATGAATAGGTGAGTGGTACAGATTGTTTAAGAATAGGAACCTGGTACAAGTACAAAAAAGTATTATTATGGAATTGTGAAAATTAAAGAAAGGAGTTGAATGGGGTTGTAAAATATCAAGAAATAATAAACGACTACAAGGTTTTGGTTATTTATTTTTAATTTTTCCCAAATTATATTTATAATTTTAATATTTTTTGAAAAATTATGAGTTCTGACAGAATCTCCAGCAGCCATGCAGGTCCCTCAACCCATAGGCGCCAAAGCTCAGAGAGGGTCTTTTTGGCAGGCCGAGAGGGGAGTGGGGTGTCCCCATAACTCAGGTCCCTTCGGGAGGCAGCAGCAGAGGCAGCAGCAGACAAGGGCTCCAAAAGCAGGCAGGAGCTCAGATCCATTATTGCAGGTCTCCACATAAACCCCCTGAGGGAACTGAGCCCCGTGTGGCTGTGGTGGCCCTGCCCCCAACCAAGCAGCTGAACTTAATCTCACACTCTGTAGCAGCCCCGCCCCACTGAAGCCCTAAACCTGGGAAGCAACATTTGAATCTCAGACCCCAAGCACTGGCTGGGAGGATCTGGAGGCCAGGCAGGTGTGGAGAGGACGCTCAGAAGTCAAGTAACTGGCTGGGAAAATGCCCAGAAAAGGGGTAAAAAAAAAATAAGACCATAGAAGGCTACTTTCTTGGTGAACAGATGTCTCCTCCCATCCTTTCAGATGAGGAAGAACAATGCTTAGCATCAGGGAAAGACATAGAAGTCAAGGCATCTGTATCCCAAACATCCAAAATTAATATTCAACGGGCTGAGGCCATGGAAGAGCTCAAAAAGGATTTTGAAAATCAAGTTAGAGAGGTGGAGGAAAAACTGGGAAGAGAAATGAGAAAGATGCAAGAAAAGCATGAAAAGCAGGTCAACACCTTACTAAAGGAGACCCAAAAAAATGCTGAAGAAAATAACACCTGGAAAAATAGGCTAACTCAATTGGCAAAAGAGGTTCAAAAAGCCAATGAGGAGAAGAATATTTTAAAAAGCAGAATTAGCCAAATGGAAAAAGAGGTTCAAAATCTCACTGAAGAAAATAGTTCTTTCAAAATTAGAATGGAACAGATGGAGGCTAATGACTTTATGAGAAACCAAGAAATCACAAAACAAAATCAAAAGAATGAAAAAATGGAAGATAATGTGAAATATCTCATTGGAAAAACAACTGACCTGGAAAATAGATCCAGGAAAGACAATTTAAAAATTAAGGGACTGCGTGAAAGCCATGATCAAAAAAAGAGCCTAGACATCATCTTTCATGAAATTATCAAGGAAAACTGCCCTGAGATTCTAGAATCAGAGGGCAAAATAAATATTGAAAGAATCCACCAATCACCTTCTGAAAGAGATCCAAAAAGAGAAACTCCTAGGAACATTGTGGCCAAATTCCAGAGTTCCCTGGTCAGGGAGAAAATATTGCAAGCAGCTAGAAAGAAACAATTCAAGTATTGTGGAAACACAATCAGGATAACATAAGATCTGGCAGCCTCTACATTAAGGGATTGAAGGATATGTAATAGGATATTCCAGAAGTCAAAGGAACTAGGACTAAAACCAAGAATCACCTACCCAGCAAAACTGAGTATAATACTTCAGGGGAAAAATGGTCTTTCAATGAAATTGAGGACTTTCAAGCATTCTTGATGAAAAGACCAGAGCCGAGAAGAAAATTTGACTTTCCAACACAAGAATGAAGAGAAGCATGAAAAGGTAAACAGCAAAGACACATTATAAGGGACTTACTAAAGTTGAACTGTTTACATTCCTACATGGAAAGACAATATTTATAATTCTTGAAACTTCTCAGTATCTGGGTAGTTGGTAGACACACACACACACACACACACACACACAGCACAGGGTGAGTTTAATAGGATGGGATCATATTTTAAAAAAATGAAATTAAGGGGTGAGAGAGAAATATTTTGGGAGGAGAAAGGGGAAAATGTAATGGGGCAAATTATCTCTCATAAAAGAGACAAGCAAAAGACTTTTTAGTGGAGGGAAAAAGAGAGGAGGTGAGAGAAAAACATGAAGCTTACTCTCATCACATTCGACTAAAGGAAGGAATAAAATGCGCACTCATTTTGGTATGACAACCTATCTTACAACACAGGAAAGTGGGGGAGAAGGGGATAAACAGGGTGGGGGGGTGATGGAAGGGAGGGCAGTGGGAGGAGGGAGCAATCTGAAGTCAACACTCTTGGGGAGGAACAGGATCAAAAGAGAGAATAGAAGCAATGGGGGGGCAGTATAGGATGGAGGGAAATATAGTTAGTCTTACACGACACGACTATTATGGAAGTCATTTGCAAAACTACACAGATATGGCCTATATTGAATTATTTGCTTTCCCAAAGGGAATGGGTGGGGAGGGAGGGATGAAGAGAAGTTGGAACTCAAAGTTTTAGGAACAACTGTCGAGTGCTGTTCTTGCTACTAGGAAATAACAAATACAGGTAATGGGGTATAGAAAGTTATCTGGCCCTACAGGACAAAAGAGAAGATGGGGACAAGGGAAGGGAGGGATGATAGAAGAGAGAGCAGATTGGTGATAGGGGCAATTAGAATGCTCGGTGTTTTGGGGTGGGGGGAGGGGACAAATGGGGAGAAAATTTGAAACACAAAATTTTGTGAAAATGAATGTTAAAAGTTAAATAAATAAATTTAAAAAAAAGAAAACGAAAAATTATGAGTTCTACTATGCCCAAGGGGTTATAAAACTGCACATACCCTTTGTCCCAGAAATATCACTTTTAGGACTGTATCTCCAAGAGATCATAAAAATGGGGAAAGGATCCACACGTACAAAAATACTTCTAGCAGCTTTTTTTGTGGTGGCCAAGAAGTGGAAATCGAAGGAATACCCATGAATTGGGGAATGACTAAACAAATTGTTGTATGTGAATGTAATGGAATAATATAATGCTATAAGAAATGACTAACAGGTGGACTTCAGAAAAACCTGGAAAGACTTATATGAACTGATGATGAGTGAAATGAGCAGAACCAGGAAAACAATATACACAGTAACAGCCACAGTGTTCAAAGATTGTTTCTGATAGACTTAGCCCTTCACAGCAATGCAAGGACCTAAAATGTTTCCAAAAGACTCAATACAAAATGCCATCCACAGCCAGAGAAAGAACTATAGAATAAAAATGTAGAATGAAGCAGACTATTTTTTCTTTTGTTATGTTTTGTTTTAGTTTTCTCATGGTTTTCCCCATTCATTTTAATTCTTTTATACAACATGACTAATGTGAGAATGTATTTAATAAGAATGTATGTGTAGAATCTATGTAAGATTGAATGCCATCTTGGGGAGGGAAGGAAGAAAAGTTTAAAACATATTGAAGTGATTGTTGAAAAGCGAAAACAAATAAATTAATAAAAAAATTTATGAGCTCTAAATACTCTCCCACTCTCTGTCCTCTCCCTGCTTCCTTGGAAGGCAAGGAATTTGATATAGGTTACACATGTGCTGTGATATAAAATATATTTCCATATTAGTCATGTGGCAAAAACATAAAACAAACAAAAAAAGCAAAATAAAGTTGTTCTTTTTTTAAAAGCATGCCTTGATTTGCATTTATATTCCATCAGTTCTTTCTCTGGAGATAGCATTTTTTTATCATGTCATTCAAAATTGTCTTGTATCATATTGCTGAGAACAACAAAATCATTTACAGCTACTCATCATATAATTATTGCTATTACTATGTACAATATTCTCCTGGTTCTGTTCATTTCACTTTGCATCATTTCATGGAGATATTTCCAGGTTTTTCTGAAAACACTCTGCTTGTCATTTCTTAGAGTACAATGAGGTTCCAATATAATTATATACACATGGATAAGAACTGGAAATTGAGGGAATGTTCATCAATTGGGGAATGGCTGAACAAGTTGTGGTATGTGATTGTAATGGAAAATTATTGTGCTATAAGAAATGACAAGCAGGACTATTTCCGGAAAAACTGGAAAGACTGGAATGTGCCGGCTCAGAGTGAAGTGAACAGAACCAAGAGAACAATATACACAGTAATATTATATGATGAACAACATTGAACAACTTAGCTATTCTCAGCAATACAGTGATCAAAGACAATTCCAAAAGACTCATGAAGAAAAACACCAAATGTGTTTAGAGAAACAATTGATGGCAACTGAATATAGACTAAAACATAATGCTTTTCACTTTTTTCCTTCCTTCCTTCCTTCCTCCCTTCCTTCTTTCCTTCCTTCTTTCCTTTCTTCCTTGCTTGCTTCCTTTCTTCTTTTTTTCATTTGTTCTTTTTAGAGTATTCTTCCACAAGATAGTTAATAATATCCACAAGATAATAATGTAAAACTATCTAATTTCCCTAGAAATGATATAGTTTTTAGGAATGACAAGTTCTACATTGGTGGACAAGTATAACCAATATCAGATTGTTATATATCTCAGGGAGGGGGAAGGAAAGGGAGGAAGGGATAGAATTTGGGATTCAAAACTTAAAAAGAAAACTGAATGTTGCAAATTGTTTTTACATATATTAGGGAAAAATTAAACTGTTATTAAATATATATATGTATGTATGTATGTGTGTGTATGTGTATTTCTGTGTGTGTGTGTGTGTGTATGTTTCACAACTTGTTCAGCAATCCCCAAATTGATGGACATCTCCTTAATTTCCAATCCTTTGCCACCACTAGAAGAACTGCTATAAATATTTTTGTACAAATATGTCTTCTTCCTTTTTTTATCTCTTTTGGATACAGGTCTAATAGTGGTATTGCTAGACCAAAGGGCTAGCCCTTTGGGCACAGCTACAAATTGCTCTTCAGAATGACTGAATCAACTCACAACTCCATCAAAAATGAATTAGTGTCTCAATTTTCTGACATGTACTCCCAAATTTGTTATTTTTCTTTTCTCTCATATTAGTTAATTTGATAGGTGTTGGGTAATGTCTCAGAGTTGTTTTAATTTATTGGAGTATAGATGGCTTTGTATGTTTCATCTTTCTTCTTTGACAATGGTAAATGTATCAATAGGATGATTATTTTTTATAGATCTGACACAGTTTTTCTATACACTTGAGAATTGAAACCTTCATCAGAGAAAATCACTTGAATTTTTTTCAGTTATGATTATTATTTAACTCTATCTTATTTCCCACCCCTTGATTATCCTATTTTTACCCCATCCATTCTCAAAAGTGCCTGCCCAAATTCATGCTCCCTTCTCTCAGCACCCCCTTCTTTTATACCCTTCCCTATAGTCTAAGATAGATTTCTATACCTGAGTTGTATGTTATGATTTCTTTGAGTCAATTCCAATGAAAGTAAGATTCAAGTGCCACTCCACTACCTCCATGTTCCCCTCCACTGTAAAAGTTCTTTAGCATCTCATTTATATGAGATCATTTACCTTATTCTACTTTTTCCTTTCTTCCCCTCCTAGTGCATTCCTTTCTCACAGTTTATTTTTTAAGATATCATCTTATTTTATTTAACTCACACCCATGCCCTCTATGTACCTCTTTATATAATTGCCCTAGAATGATACCGTTTTTTAGGAATGACAAGTTTCATCCTCCCTATGTTGGAATGTAAACAGTTTAACCTCATTGAATCCCTTATGGATTATCTTTCCTGTTTATCTTTTTATCTTTTTTTTTTATTCTTGTATTTGAAAATCATATTTTCTATTCAGCTCTAATCTTTTCATCAGGAATGTGTAAAAGTCATATATTTCACTAGACATTGTTTTTTTTTTTTTCAAAATCCTGATTATAAACACTTTTTCTGGGTAAATGATTTTTGGTTGTAATCCTAGCCCCTTTACCTTTCAGAATATCATAACCCAAACTCTCTTATGCTTTAATGTATAGGATGCTAAATTATGAGTTATATCATATAATGCCATGATACTTGAATTGTTGTTTTGTTTTGTTTTGTTTTCTGGCTGCTTGTATATTTTCACCTTGACCTGGTAGGTCTGGAGTTTGGAAATATGGTGGATTCTTTCAATTTCTACTTTACCCTCTGGTTCTGGAATATCAAAGCAGTTTTCCTTGATAGTTTCTTTGAAAGATGATGTCTAGGTTCCTCTTTCTATCATGGCTTTCAGGTAGTCCAGTAATTCTTAAATTATCTCTACTAGATCTTTTGTTCAGGTCAGTTGTTTTTTTTTTTTTTTCCAATGAGATATTTCACATTTTCTTATTTTTTTCATTCATTTGATTTTGTTTTGTTGTTTCTTGATGTCTTATAGAGTCATCAGCTTCCCCTTTTCTAATTCTAATTTTTAAGGAATTATTTTCTTCAATGAGCTTTTAATCTTTTTTTTCCCTCCATTTAGCCTTTAAATAGTTCTCTTCAGTGAATTTCCGAACATCTTCTCCTATATGGCCAATTCTGATTTTTAAGAGATTCTTCTCTTCAGTGAATTTTTGTGTCTTTTTTCATTTGGATAATTTTGCTTTAAAGGAGGTTGTTTCTTTTTTTCCCTTCAGTGGATTTTTGTGTCTCTTTTACCATTTGGCCTCTTCTGCTTTTTAAGATATATGCTTCTGCAATTTTTTTCTCTCCTTTACCAAAGTGTTTGCACTTCTCTCATTATTTTCTTGCATCACAGTTATTTCTTTCCCCCCAAGATTTTCTTCTACCTCTCTTATTTGCTTTTAAAAATACTTTTTGTGCTCTATCAGGAATTTATTACGGGGTGTGAGACCAATTCACATTTTTCTTTGGTCTCCTTTAGATGTAGCTGTTTTGACCTTGCTATGTTCTTCTGAATTTGTATTTTGATCTTTCTTGCCACCATGATATCTATGATGAAGTTATCTTTCACTGTTTTCTGATTTTTCAAGAGTTTTTCTTGACTTTTAATTTTATATGTTAAAGTTGGGCTTTACTCCAGAGTTCAGGGTTAACTCTCCCAAGCTTCAGGGTTTTTGTATAGCTGTTTTCAAAGCTTCTTTGGGGGTCTATACATTTCTAATTCTTCCACGTTGCTATGATCTAAGGAGAGATGTGCTCACTGCTCTCCTGACCTATGCTCTGGTCTATCAGTGACCACAAGCACTCTTTTTCACCCTGTAACTGTGACTAATATTTCTGCTATACTGTGAGGCTCTGATATGCTAGTGCTACTGCAACCTGGATCTGAATAGGGCAATACCACAAAGTTTTGCACACAGTGCCAATAAAGTGATCCCCATAATCTCTTCCTGACCAGTTGTCTGACCCCTTTTTCTCTGTGAGTTAAAAACTCTAGAAGACACTGATTCTTCCACTGATTCAGTTGTTCCTGCCAATTTTCTGAGCCACTGTGTGCAGTGGCACAACCTGCACTGGACTGTAATCCACTCTCAATTCATTGCAAAGTTATCAGTGTGCCCAGATGCTGCCTTGACCACAAAAGGGAAGATGTTGTCCTGAAACCAACTTACCCTGTCTTCTTGAATAGCTGTATTTTCCAGAACCACTAGACCCAGAGTATGTAGTAGGCCCTGAATGTGTCAAGGATGATGTTCTCCTGCCCTGATCTGACATAACTTGATGTTTGCACCCCTATCTGGATTCCCTAAGTGTTCTTGGGAATTGAACCAGCTACAAAACAGGTGCTAGTCAATCTGCACCAGATTGAGAAACTCTTTGTGCAACTAGAACCCTTGTAGATAAACAGACCAAAATACCCTCACAGTATAGCAGTTTTGGGGAGGGAGGAGGAGGGGAATGGCTAATTTGCCATTCTACTTATTCAAATTTTCTCTCCCTTTCTTTTGCCTTTCTCATCCTCTTTAAGAGGGAATTAAGCCTTTCTATCTTTATTGATCCCTTCCTCCTCTCATGCCACTCTCATTTGGTAAAATTTTAATCATTAGAAACTTTTCAATGATTGGCATTGATTCTGATATTTGTTTTTCTGTCATCACCAAGTGATTATAACCTTAATTCTATGTATGGGTTGATTTACCTCCTGGGGGATAAAGTAATGGGGTTTGAAGTCTCCATACTCTAGATTGTGTGGCTGGTAATAGATTAAATGACTGAGGAAAGAAGTTTTGAGCTTCCAAGCATTTTGATTTATTAAGGAATGCCTGTCAATTGTGCAATCAATCAGAACCAGTAATCTTCCTCAGTTTTGGTACAGGACACTATATACAGATGGAGACAGATTTTTATATATTAAAAACAGTCAAATAAAGCCAATTAATTAAAAGAAAACAATTAAGCAGGATATGCAATTATGTAATCTGATTTCTAATTGGAGGAAAGATTAGAGATTTTTGAAGTTGAGAAGAGAGAGAATAGGCACAATTCTCTGAAATCAGAAAAAGAAGTGAACCATGCCCCACAAATATGTGTAAATAAACAAAGAATTATGGAAACAATAACTGATTGCTCAGTATAGGGCCAATTTTTAGATAAAACATATGGGTTGCTTGACATGTGTAATTGTGAGAAAATCCCTTGCATCAGCCTTAGATCAGACTGAGTTTCTGGTCAGCATAAACTATGTCTATAAACTATTAATTGTCTCCAAGCAGCCAGTAGATGTGGTCCAGTTTCCCAGCCATACAACGTTAGTTTCAAACAATGCAATAAGATTTTCTCCAAATTCCTACAATTGAATAAGTGTTTTGTTTTGTTTTTTTTTTCCCCTCACAAAACAGAAATTGGACTAGCCCAATAGTTTAACAGAAAGGAAACTGAATTAGCTACAGAACTGAGTTCCAAGATGGAAGTCAGGGTGATTCACTCAATTCTCACTTCCACTTGCCGTTCCAATCCCCTCAGTTGTTAATGATGGAAGAGAGAGAGGGAGAAAAAGGAGAGGAAAAGGGAGAGGGAAGGAGGGAGGAAGGGAGGAAGAGGAGAAAGAGAGAGAGAGAGATGGTGTTTGAAATGGAGGAAGGAAGATTTGACCCTTGGAAGAATGTTGGAAAGTAGAAGACTATCACAGAAGAGAAAGACAAGAAAAGGAGATGTACCATTAGATATCTGAAAAGTTTCCTCAAGAGGAGAGTTCTGGATGCTTTGAATAGAAGAAGCAACTTTTCCTCCCAAGAGAGTTCTAAAAGGGTCATAGAAGTTATAAGGTGAGAGATAACCCATTAAAGGTCAAAAGAAGAAGAGAAAAGTAGTAGTGCCAGTAGCTGGGGAGGGTGTCAGTCAACTTCTCAGAACATGAATCCAGGACATAAGAGAGAACTTCTAAAGGCTCAACAAAATGAATAGTAACTATCAAATCATGTTCAGAAGAGTAGGAATGAAACTGGGTGAAGGACCTTAAATAAATATACATACACATACATGTGGATGTATATGTTGTGTGTGTGTACACACATATACTTACATACATATATACACATATATATCAATTTCTTCTTGATTATATGTAGTAATAATGAAGGATTATGCAGTTCTGATCAAGAAACTAAAAAATAAACGGGCATAGTTTGTTCTCCTTTCTTTTACTCATGGAGGGAAAAGAATAAATAAAAGAAAAAAAAGAGAAGTGAGCAGCCCCACAACAATCCTGAGAGGTTGTATGTTATTATTATTCTCATCGTACAGATGTGGAAAATGAGGAAGAGAGTGGGTAAGTGTCTTGCCTGGGATCACATAGCTAATAAGTGTCTAAAGTCTTATTTAAATATGTCTTCCTGATTCTGAGTCTAGTACTCTATTCACTGAGCCACTTAGTTTGATATCAGACTGAATTATTTTTATCAGCACAGATTATTTGTCACAGGTCAGGGATATTGTAATTATGAAGAAAGTAAGATCAAAGAATGATTGAATCATTAAATATTTAGAGTCTCTGAGCATGTTAGTACAAACTCCTCATTTTTAAAAAGAAAACTGAGTCCCAAAAGATAAAAGGGATTTTCTCACTGTTACTAGTAAAGATGGTATTAAAAAATATCTTTCCTTATTCTTCATATAATATTTTATTCAACCAGTTGAGTGCAGTGCAGCCCAAGGAACCACTGGATTTAGGGGTCCTGGATGGCCAAGCTCGTGAGGCCAATAGATACCTGGGGAAATGGAGGAAATGAAAGGAGGGTGGATATGTAGCCAGAAGGGCAAAGGGAATTATGACGCTAATTATGATCTTAAGATCATGCACCTATAGTTGTACTTGTAGTGGAAAAAAAAACTTTAAATAACCAATCAATAGATCACCAACATTCTGTACTGTTTTTATAGATGCTCTTTTGACGTTCAATTGCCATTTCGATTGAGTTTTGCTTTCCTACTTTTGTTCTTACTTCTCAAAAATTGGCTTGATCTGAATTCTTGATGTCACCTCCCCTGATATATACACACTTTTAACTGTACATTCTTTAAGGTCAACCTGAAATTATGCTAAATTACCTCAGCAGGTCACAGATTCAACTGTACTTTACTTCCACACTGTAGGAATTGCACCAAGGCAGCAAAAACAACTACATCAATAGTTTTCCTTCTAGTTCTTAAGGGATAAAAAATCCATTCTTCCCTGAAAGGGAATGAACTTATCCAGGTAAGAAGTGACATTCTAGATATGGCCTCCTATTCTTGGATCAATCACCTGCATAATCATAAATCTGGGTTCCAGGAAAAACTACTTGATTGATGCAGCAACCTTCATACAACCCAACTCATTGGTCAAGCTAAGGGAATTAGAATATTCGTTGTTCCCCACTGCATCTTACAGATTCTCTTCCTTTCTCCATATCTTCCTATTTATATCTTCCACCCAATCAAAATCCTAGTAGCTATTGTCTATAGCTTCCCATAGCACTTCCCTTCCTTCCTCAATGAATTTGATACCTGGATTATATTTTTTTCTCCCTTCCCCACTCATGCCGTTATACTGAGGAACGTCAACATGCATACTGATTCTCTCTCAAATACCCTAATCATTCACATCCTCAACCTGATCACCTCTCATGAGCTTCTCCTCCTCCCCAAAAAAGCTATGCATGAAAATGATCATACCATTCATCTTACCATGATACACAAATGCACCATCTTCATGTTTAAGAATTCTGAAATCCCATTATCTGACTATAATCATTTTACCTCTCCTTTTGCCTTCCATTACACAGTTGCTCTCTCCATTTGCATAGTGACCTCCAATCCCTTGCCCTCTTAATTCTCTCCCAAGTCACCTCTCTTGCACTAGCCACCCTCTCCTTTTCCCCCCATCTTAACTCCTTGGTGAACCAATTCTACTCCACACTGTCCTCTGTTGAATTCCTATCCCACTTACCATACTGTAGATTGGTCTCATCCAAGCCTCAGCCTTGAATCACTCCCACAATTTTTTGCCTTTGCTCCAATACCCATCCTTTTGAAGGTAGAGAAATTCATGCAACCATTTTTACTGGGTCTTATTGGGCCTTCACAACCAGCTAAGTTATCCTAGTATGCTTCCCTTATCAACTCACTATTCCAGTCTCCACAGTAGTTCTTCCAAATCTTTTCCTACTTCCTCAAATCTCCCTTGGTGTTCCCTCTTTTCTCCCCTCATCCTCATCTACTATCACTCTGGTGCCTTCTACCACTCTCTCCTCCTTTAACCCTGTCTCACAAGATGAAGTTGCCTCATTCCTTACCAAGGCTAACCATTCTACCTGCACAAGTCACCCTGTTCCATCCTGCCTCCTCCAACAGTTTGCCCCCTCTGTCGTCCCCATAGTTTCATTTATTTTCAATCTCTCCCTCTCTACTGGCTCATTTCCTATGATTTACAAACAGACCCATATTTCCCCTATTATGAAAAAAATTCTCACTTGATCCTTCCATCCTTGCTAGATATCATTCTATATCTCCTCTGACCTTTGTAGCTAAACTCATCAAAAAGGTCCACCACAATAGGTGTCTCTACTTTCTTTACTCTCACTCTCTTCTTAACCCCTTACAATCTGCTTCTGACTCCGTCATTCAACCAAAATTACTCCCTCCAAAGTTACTGATTACTTAGTTGCCAGTTCAATGGTATTTTCTCAATATTCATTTTCCCCGACCTCTTTGCTGCCTTTCACATTGCTGATCATTCTCTCATCACTGATACTCTCTTCTCTGTGTCTTGGGGACACCACTTTCTCCTGTTTGAATACTACCATTCTGACCTCTCCTTTTCTGTCTCCTTTGTTGGATCCTTCTCCACTTCATACCATCTAATCACAGGTGTCCCTTGGGGTTCTATCTTACGCCCTCTTCTTTTCTCCTTGTATACTACTTCACTTGCTGATCTCAGCAGCCCCCGTGGATTTAATTACCATATCTATGCTAATTATTCTCAAATTTACCTTTTCTGCCCAAACTGTCTACTGATCTCCATTCTTGCATCACCAATGGCCTTTCAGAAATCCTGAACTAGATATCCAGTAGGCATCTTATACTCAATATGGCCAAAACAGAACTCATTATCCTTCCTGATAATTACTACTCTTTTCCTTCCTTTCCTATTATTACAGAGGGCAATACAATCTTCCCACTCCTTCAGGTTTGCTCCCTAGGAGTTATCTTGAATTTCTCATTATTTCTTCCATATACAAGCTGTTGCTAGGGCCTTTAGATTTCACTTCTATAACAAGTCTTCCCCAACCACTATTAAATCCAGTGTGTTACCTATGTTAATAGTTTCCCTTTTTCCTATATATAGCTTGCATTGTAGATATTTGTTTACATGTGTCTTCTCCCATTATACTGTAAGCTCTATGAAAGCAAGTCTTTTGCCTCTCTCTGTATCCCCAGTAATTAGCATGGTGATACTGGTAATTTTTGTTTTTATTTTTATTATTTTTATTTTAATTTTTGGTATAAAACAAGCATTTCTATAACATAGCACTATAATTTTTTAAAAATTATTGCACACAAAACTGCAACTTTATTATTTACAACTTGTCTGTCCTTTTAAATATATAATGAAGTTATCATGTAAATTTCTTATTCTGTTTTTTTCCCCTCCCTCCCTCCTCCTAGAGAAAACTACCATTAGACACAAATATGTATGTACATGTAAAAGTCATTCTATATATACTTCAATTTATCAGTTATTTCTCTGGATGCAGATAGCATCTACCTTCATATGTCCTTTATAATTAATTTTGGTATTTATAATAGTCAAAATGACTTATTTGCTCAAAGTTGTTCTTAAAACAATATTACTACTACTGTATAAAATGTTCTCTTGGTATTGCTCATTTCGCTCTTCATTATTTAAGCAAGTGGTTCCACGTTTTTCTAAAATCATTGAGTTCCTCATTTCTTATAGCCCAGTAATATTCCATCATAATCATATATCACAGCTTGTTCAGACAGTCCCCCAGTAATGGATATCTCTGCAGTTTCCAGTTTGCCACCATAAATAGAGTTGCTATAAATATTTTAGAAACATGGGTTCTTTTCTTTTTCCCCTAATTTTCTTTGGAAACAGACCTAGTAGTGGTATTGGTGGGTCCAAGGGTAGAGGCAGTTTAATGACTCTTAGGGCATAATCCAAGATTACTATCCAAAATGGTTGGATCAGTTCACAATTCCACCAACAATCAATTAGTGTTCTATTTTTTCCACATCCCCTCCAACACTTGTAACTTTCCTCTTCATTCATTTCAGCCAATCTGAGAGGTGTAAAATGATAATTTAAAGTTGTCTGTAATCAATAATGACTTACAGCATTTTTAAGTTTATAAATTGTTTTGATTTCTTCATCAGAAAACTGTTCATGACCTTTGATTATCAATTGGGGAATGACTCACATTCCTATAAATTTCACAGAGTACTTTATATATTTGCGATACGAGACCTTTATCTGAGAAACTATAAACTTCCCCCCAAACTTTCTGCTTTCCTTCTCATTTTGACTACATTTGTTTTATTTTTACAAAACTCTTTTAATGTAATGTAATTGAAGTTAACCATTTTGTACCTCACTCTACTCTCTATCTGTTAATATTTCAACCTTGTATTTGACAAGAGTCAAGACTTAAGATTTGAGGATAAGAATTTATTATTTGGTAAAAAAAAAAATGTTGGGAAAACTAGAAAGCAATACTGCAGAAATTGGGCATAGAGCAATATCTTACACTACTTACCAAGATAAGGACAAAATGGATACATGAACTAGATATAAAGAGATTCCAAGAAAATGCTAAGAACATGGAATATATTACTTATCAGACTTATGGATAGGTGAACAATTTATGATAGTAAGAATTTGACCTGGGGCTTTAATCGAGGTTCTCAACTTTAAGTAAACATATTTTCTTTTAACTACCTCATCATGAATGTATACTTTACCTGCATCATGGTTTTGAATTTAAACAATTGTTATTGCTTCTATTTCATTAAATCAACAAAAATTTATTAAATGCTAAAGAAAGAAGAAAAAACTAAAATAGAAGCATAACAAAACAAAGTAATAGTTGCCCAAAGGACTTATTGTGTCTATGAAAGTCCCAGAAAGATGAAGTTCTGGGTTAAAACAATTAGGTAAATGTGGTAGGTGAGGCCAAATCTTTACAATTCTATGTATACTTATATACACACACTGACTTGATACAAAGAATTTTGCGAGGTGTTAGCAGTAGGAGAAAATAGAAAAAAAGATCCTATCCTCAAGGAGCTAATAAACTCCAAGAAGCAGATCTATTCCATTGTATACTATGTTAGGTTTTGCTTTTTTTTTTTCTTTTAAAATGTTATTAAACATTCTTTGAAACTTCGTGGGCTTTGGGGACTATGAGGTAAGATTATTGATATTATATTCTCATTGATTGAATAAAAAGAAACTACAACGAGTAAGTGGAACTCTGATCCTTGGCTACTAGCTCACTCAGACATGGGGAATTTGCACATTTGAATCAACTGGAGACATTTTCAACGTGTCTCCTTACTGAATATCTTTCTTTTACTATGGTTAAATTAATCACTTCTAGTTAACTTTTGAATGAACTATGAATGGCTCATTTTGTACTAGTATGATAACAAAACAACCAGGTGAATGATTTGAGTTAGGTCCAGTTTTGAAGTGAGGAAAAGGCAGAGGAAGGTTAGTTCTGATTGGCCTTCAAGACCTGAAGGCATTTATGGTAAGGCCCTTCATAATGGTGTCTGCTTACTATGAGTAACCCCTAATGGTAATGAAGAGGTGAGGCAGACAGGAATGCTAGAGGTAGATGGAGCAAGCAGAAAGCAGGATGTGAGACATTCAATAAGATTTTCACCAGCCAGAGAAGTGATCACAATATGCCCTGAAACTACCACCTTGGACTTGCCTGTGTGCTTTTATAAAGCACCCCCAATTAATCTGACATTCCAGAACAAATCTTCCCCTCCCCTTTCCTGTTCTCGCTTATCTGTGTGACAAAGCCACCTCTAGTATACCAGACATCTCAGACACTCCAGAGCTATACTTGCCCCTCCTTAAATTTTCTTATCCCCTTTTCCCCTATTCCATAAAATTGTATTTAAACCAGATCTGAAAGCTGGCTAATCACCCTGCCTCCCACATGGAGTAGAGCCTGTTGGGCTCTGCTTCACAGGGAGCACCCACTTGGGTGCATCATCCTAACAAATGCCTTTCTTTAAATTGGAGATTGTCCAAGTGAATTTGAAATCTTTCAAGACACTAGGACCCACATGTCTTATACTCATCATTTCAGGTGATACCACAGCATTCTTGGGATACACCCTGAACTCATCAGGAAGAGGTGAGAAAGTAAACCGCTTGTGACCATTCAACAAGAAAAACAATTTAATTAAATTACTTGTGTTTAGAGATTATACTCTGATGATACTTTCAGTATTGTATGTCTTAGGTCCTCCAGAATTGCTGGAACTTCTAGCTTAGTAATTTAAGCCTCCTTCAAGTTCTAATAGGGGGTCTATTCAGAACCCAATATCCTGATTCTGCTCTTTCTTCTATGTTCTGGTGCTAGCCCTGCTTTTTACACTGAGTTACACAATGTATGTAGAGACTTGGCATCATCCACTACTTTTATCTGATTCTTTACACTCAGAACTTGATGTTCCTAGAATATTCCTCGATGCAGTAACTCCTTCAAGGATGTGTGACATTCTGTGTTTTGTTATGCTTCTGATTTCTTTTCTTCCTCCTTAACTGCTTCCAGAATCAGACTTCTTGAACAGAAGAGGTTAGACTTAAAACCATGTAAGTGTAGAAAAGTGCTATAAAAACCTTAAGGCCATATACTACCAAGGAGGTAAAATGTGGTAGAAGCAACTTCCTAGCATATTTATAACTTCCAACTTCCCTCTCCTTCTGAGCAATTTGGAAAAGGTTTTTCCTTATAAGAAACTGAGATTTGTTTGGCTCAGGCACCAGAATCACTAATTACAGTTTATTAAGTACCTATTATGCAACAGGTACAGTGCTAAGCACTGGGGATATCAAAGGAGACAAAAGACAGTCCTTGACCTCAAGGAACTTACAACCCAGTGTGGAAGACAGAATGCAAAAGCATGCTATATTCAGGTCGAATAGGAAGTAAGGAGCAAAGATGAGAAACTGTAATTAAGAGAGCTTGGGGAAGGTTTTCTGCAGAAGGTATAGGAGTATGACGTAGGCATAAAGGCAATAGGATTTTTCTGATGTTGGGCTGGCAGAGTGTGATTGGTAACCAAGTCAATGGATCTTTACTTTGCTTAATCAACTAGAATTTTCCTCACTGAATATTCTTTTTCTGGGGAGACTATGCAAATCTTTTATCAACTGTTAAGTGGCCTAGGAGTGCCTCTTTTTGTTTCAATAATGAATCTAAACTACTAAGGGACTCAGACTGAATCAATACAACCCCAGAACAAATGTTTATTCGATAGATTTCTTCCGTTTTTCTTCAAATGTCTTCATATTCTTGATACATTTATTCATAATCTATTAGTTTTAGATTATGAACTTCTCTGGGACAGAAGCTATTCTTGTTTAATCCACTTTAGATAGAACTATCATATTCCAATATTAGCTCAATAAATGCCTTGATGACTGTGATGTCTTAAACTAGAAAACCTCATTAGTGGAAAATTATTCCTCACTCATGAAAAAAAATCTCAAACTCAAAATGTTAAGTTTTATAATAAAACCAAAGGCAACAACAACTCAGAAGCACTGAGCGGGATTTCTATCACAAGTTATAATACATTTTCAGGTAAAAGTTTCCAGTGAATTAGGATCATAGTTCAAAAGCAGACAAGAACATCAGAGGTCATCTACTTCAAAACCCTTAATTTTATAGATAAGAAAACTGAGGCTTAAGGAGGCAATTAACATGCCCAAGGTCACACAAGTAATAAGCATCAGAGGCAGAATTTGAGCCAAGATCCTCCATCTCCACAACTAATAATCTTTATCAGTGTACTTGACTAGCAAAACAAAGTAGGAATGATTTTATGAATAACAAAATCATAATATGCAGTTGAGACAGTTGAGAATTATAATCACTCTTCTTAAAAGATGAACATAAGGCACTTCCTAATAATTTCCTATTCATTCTCAAACACAATGGAATAGAATTTCACTTGAATGCACAAGTTGTTTAGCTCTTTCTAATTCTAATGGCAGTTTTCTATACAAATTCCCATGGATTAGAATGAGAATATCCTATTATCAGAATTCTCTTTATTTCAGGACTGACAACTTTTTAATCAGTCCACTTATTTTTCCCCTTCCTTTTTTCACTGGACATGAATTAGATAGGAAAGGTTTGATAGTGTCATGATAAAATATTTAGATGCAACAATGATAACCAACAGAGAGACTGCTGAAATATTGTAATGTAAATCAAATTAGGACCTTTTGCTGTTTTTGTTTTACTAAAAATGCCTCTGATTGAATAAAGTTATTAAAGAATATCTTCCCCACACGCTGAAGGGCCTGCCCATTGAGGGAAGCTTGATTAGGGGAGCTGTTCTGTAGAAGGGTCATAGGTATCTTTTCTTTTTTCTTTTTTTTTTTTAATTAAATTTATTTATTTAACTTTGAACATTCATTTTCACAAAATTTTGGGATACAAATTTTCTCCCCTTTTATCCCCTCCCCCCCCAAACACCAAGCATTCTAATTGCCCCTATGACCAATCTGCTCGCTCTTCTATCATCCCTCTCTGCCCTTGTCTCCATCTTTTCTTTTGTCCTGTAGGGCCAGATAGCTTTCTATACCCCTTTACCTGTATTTCTTATTTCCTAGTGGCAAGAACATTACTCGACAGTTGATTCTAACACTTTGAGTTCCAACTTCTTTAACTCCCTCCCTCTCCACCCCTTCCCTTTGGAAGGCAAGCAATTCAATATAGGCCAAATCTGTGTAGTTTTGCAAATGACTTCCATAATAATTGTGTTGTATAGGACTAACTATATTTCCCTCCATCCTATCCTGTCCCCCATTACTTCTATTCTCTTTTGATCCTATCCCTCCCCATGAGTGTCGAGCTCGAATTGCACTCTCCTCCCCATGCCCTCCCTTCTATCATCCCCCCCACCCTGCTTGTCCCCTTATCCCCCACTTTCCTGTATTGTGAGATAGGTTTTCCTACCAAAATGAGTGTGCATTTTATTCTTTCCTTTAGTGGAATGTGATGAGAGTAGACTTCATGTTTTTCTCTCACCTCTCCTCTTTATCCCTCCACTAATAAGTCTTTTGCTTGCCTCTTTTATGAGAGATAATTTGCCCCATTCAATTTTTCCCTTTCTCCTCCCAATATATTTCTCTCTCACTGCTTGATTTCATTTTATTTTTAAGATATGATCGCATCCTCTTCAATTCACTCTGTGCACTCTGTCTCTATCTATGTGTGCGTGTGTGCATGTGTGTGTGTGTAATCCCACCCAGTACCCAGATACTGAAATGTTTCAAGAGTTACAAATATTGTCTTTCCATGTAGGAATGTAAACAGTTCAACTTTAGTAAGTCCCTTATGACTTCTCTTTGCTGTTCACCTTTTCCTGGTTCTCTTCATTCTTGTGTGTGAAAGTCAAATTTTCTTTTCAGCTCTGGTCTTTTCATCAAGAATGCTTGAAAATCCTCTATTTCATTGAAAGACCAATTTTTCCCCTGAAGCATTATACTCAGTTTTGCTGGGTAGGTGATTCTTGGTTTTTGTCCTAGTTCCTTTGACTTCTGGAATATCCTATTCCATGCCCTTCGATCCCTTAATGTAGAGGCTGCTAGATCTTGTGTTATCCTGATTGTATTTCCACAATACTTGAATTGTTTCTTTCTAGCTGCTTGAAATATTTTCTCCTTGACCTGGGAACTCTGGAATTTAGCCACAATGTTCCTAGGAGTTTCTCTTTTTGGATCTCTTTCAGGTGGTGTTCTGTGGATTCCTTGAATATTTATTTTGCCCTCTGATTCTAGATTCTCAGGGCAGTTTTCCTTGATAATTTCATGAAAGATGATGTCTAGGCTCTTCTTTTGATCATGGCTTTCAGGTATTCCCATAATTTTTAAATTGTCTCTCCTGGATCTATTTTCCAGGTCAGTTGTTTTTCCAATGAGATATTTCACATTATCTTCCATTTTTCCATTCTTCTCACTTTGTTCTGTGATTTCTTGCTTTCTCATAAAGTCCTTAGCCTCCATCTGTGCCATACTAATTTTGAAAGAACTATTTTCTTCAGTGAGCTTTTGAATCTCCTTTTCCATTTGACTAATTCTGCTTTTGAAAGCATTCTTCTCCTCATTGGCTTTTTGAACCTCTTTTGCCAATTAAGTTAGGCTAGTTTTCAAGGTGTTATTTTCTTCAACATTTTTTTGGGGGTCTCCTTTAGCAGGGAGCTGATCTGCTGTTCATGCTTTGACTTCATGTCTCTCATTTCTCTTCCCAGTTTTTCCTCCACCTCTCTAACTTGATTTTCAAAATTCTTTTTGAGCTCTTCCATGGCCTGAGCCCATTGGGTGGGCTGGGACACAGAAGCCTTGAATTCTGTGTCTTTGCCTGATGGTAAGCATTGTTCTTCCTCATCAGAAAGGAAGGGAGGAAATGCCTGTTCACCAAGAAAGTAACCTTCTATAGTCTTATTTCTTTTCCCTTTTCTGGGCATTTTCCCAGCCAGTGACTTGACCTCTGAATATTTTCCTCACACCCACCTCGCCTCCTGATCCTCCCAGACAGCGTTTGGGGTCTGAGATTCAAATGCTGCTTCCAGCCTTAGGGCTTTTGGCGGGGGCAGGGCTCCTATTCAGTGTGAGATTAAGTTCAGGTGCTGAGGTTGGGGCAGAGCCGCCTCTCAGGCTCAGTTCCCTCAGGGGGTTTATGCACAGACCTTCCACAATGGATCCAGGCTCCTGCCCCCTTGGGGAGCCTCAGTCTGCAGCCGCCTCTCAGCTTCTACCTCCTGGGGGGGCCTGAGTTATGGGGGCACCCCACTCCCCTCTCGACCCGCCAAAGAGACTCTCTCACCGACCCCCGTTACCTGTGGGTGGAGGGACCCATGTGGCCGCTGGAGATCCTGTCCCTGAAGCCCGCTCGGATATTTTCCTCTCGGTGCCGCAGCCACGGCAGGGCTATACTCAGTTCCCAGTCCCCGCCCAGTCTGCAGCGTGAAGGACCTTTTGTGAGAGGTTTGCTGGTCTCTCCAGAACAGAAATCTCCCTCGCTCCAATGTTCCGTGGCCTCTGGGTGCAGAATTTGCCGTGAGTTACTTCCCTGTAGCCGTTCTATGGGTTGTGGGTTCGGAGCTATGTGTATGTGCATCTTTCTACTCCGCCATCTGGGCTCCGCCCCCCTTTTCTTTTTTCTATGGAGGCAATGGGTCAGAGGGTTATGCCCTCTGACTCTAAAAAGTGTATAAATACTCTGAGGGTGTACAGGCTCCCCTCTTCCCCTGGCTTTGAGAACCCAGATGTCATGCTTCTCTCTCTGGTAACTGGTCAGACAGTTGTACCTGCCTGTTGAATTATGATCAGACAGAGGATGCCATGTGTGTTGATTACTTTGGGGTTCAGGGTATTGACTCCCCTGAACTAGGTGAATGATATATGTGCTTGACTAACGAATTGATATATGTGCTTCATTAAAGTGATTGTTAACCCCTCAAAAGTTGCCTTTCCTTTTATAAATGCAGATCTAAGAACCTGTGAGGGCAGCCCCCCCCCTCGTATGTTGGGGTGCTTACTGCTACAAATATCAACTCTAATTTTGGTTCTTAGCCACAGAGAATGATCTTTTCAAAGGAAGAATAAAAGGAATTAGAGTAATTTAATATAAAAGAAATAGTAAAGTCACACCAAAATGGCCTTAGAAGGCAGTTAGCACAGTGAATTCAACTCCAAGCTTGGAGTCAGGAAGACTTAATTTCAAATCTAACCTCTGATCCTTTGTAGCTGAACCTAAAGGAAATCATTTGGTTTCACTCTGCCTCAGTTTCCTCACCTGTAAAATGGAAATAATAGTAGTACCTACCTCCCAGGGCTATTCTGGGGATAAATGGAAATAAAAATTGTAAAGACTTAGTACAGTGCTTGGCACATAGTAGATATTTGAAAAATAGTGGTTCCTTCTCTTTCTCCTTTCCTTCCTTTTCTTGGGCATGGCTAAAACAGGAATTTGTTTTATAAGATTTTATGATTTTACATATTTAAAATGAATTTTATTTTTCCTGCATTTTCAATAAGTGGGAAAAGAGAAGATGGGAAAATGGGACAGCTGGGAATAGACATACCAAATCTAAGAATACATTTGAAGCAGAAAATGATGGAGTAGTTCAGAAAACTTTAGAGTTTCCAAATTTCTTCCACAAAAAAAAAAGACAGAACATGGCCTCAAAGTGAACACAGAGCAGCAGAAATAAATGAAAGTTGAGGTTGAATAGTTTTCCTCCCAAGATAACTTGAGTTGCCAGGAAAAACTTGACCTCCAGGAGCAGAGGTTTGGCCTGAATGAAGTGAAAAAACCTCCAGGTTGACTCTGGGAAATCAAAAAAACAACAAGTTCTCTGGGTAGCTGGGTTGGGAGGCAGCCAAACATCAGGAACTTTCACCTCACTGACAATGTTGGGGTTGGTCAGTCAGCTGAGTAGGAAAAGATTGAAGGACCTTTCACTTTCTGAGGGATGTCACACACAGCTATGCTGACCAGTATTTCTACCTGTGGATATGGGGGAGAAGGTGCTAGCCCACACCTGGTGAGGGTAGTAGTAGAGGGGTGGTGACTCTGATGTCTGAGGACACTTGCAGGAGTGCAGAGTCTTTGGTTTCAGTAACAGGCAGAGAGAAAAGCTATAGTTTGCAGCCACAAGAGGGACTACAGAGACTAAGAACATTTCTGGGACAGCATGGCTGGGGGCCCTTGCATTGGCTAGGGTTAGAGAGGAGTGTATAAGATTAGGCCTTGGGACAGAGCTCAGACAATAATAGTAAGAATGACCTGAGGCCTGGGGCATCATTACCCACACCTTGGGACTAGAATCATAATAGTATGCTGCTAATAAATAAATAGATAGATAGATAAATAGATAGATAGATAGATAGATAGATAGATAGATAGATAGATAGATAGATAGATAGATAGACAAATAAATAAATAAATGAATGAATGAATGAATGAATGAATGAATGAATGAATGAATGAATAAATAAATAAATAAATAAATAAGTAAATATGAATAAGCAAAGGAGAAATAACCCAGCTATAGCTACTATGGGGATAGAGAAGATCTAGGTTCATATTCAGAGGAAGATAGTGGAGCTAAAAAGAGAAACTCCCATTTCAAATGAGAAACTTTACGTGGTCACAAGTCCAAAAAAGTTTTTGGATGAATTTAAAGAGGGCTCTAAAAATAAAATAAGAGAAAGCAAGAAAAAATTAGGGAAAAAAATAAGAGCAATCAAAGAAATCAACAAAATATGAAAAGAAAATCAATCAGCTGGGGAAAGAGAATCAAAAACTTAAGGAGGAAAATAATTCTTTGAAAACTAGAATTTTGCAAAGGGAAGTTAAGGACGTTATAAGATACCAAGAAATAATTTTAAAAAAAATCAAAAGAATGAAAAAATACAAGGGAATATGAAATACCTCATCAGAAAAATATCTGGAGAACAGATCAAGGAGAGACAGTATAAGAATTGTTACACTACGTGAAAAATATAATTAAAAAAATATTGGAGGTGAAGTCAAAATGGTAGATTAGAAGCACACACCTCTAGAATCTCTCCTCCCACAGCCCATAAAATAACTGTAAAAATGACTCTAAACAAATTCTAGAACAGTAGAAGCCACAAAACAACAGAGTGAAAGAGATTTCCAGCCCAAGACAGCCTGGAAGGCTCACAAAAAAGGTTTATCATGTCTGGCATGAGGCAGAGTGAAGCATAGCATGGGTTGCACCATGGCAAGGACAAGACTGGAGCTGGCTTCAAGGCACCAGCAGCAGCAGCTATGAGTCCCAGATTCCTCAACTCACAAACGCCAAAGATAGCTTCAAAGGTCAGTGAGAAAGTTCTTTCAAATGAGTGAGAAGGGAATGCAGCAGTCTAGCCCTGGCCCCAGGCAACAGCAGCTTCCACTGCTGGAGCCCTAGCCAAAAGCCCCTGGGGGAATTGAAGCCCCTGGGGGAATTGAGCAGCTGATCTGGTTCTCAGCCCTAAGTGGCAGCCCTGGGGTGAGGAGGAGGAGTACTGGTTGGCAGTGTGGTAGAGCTGGTGGAGGCTCTAGAGAAAGAATCCTGCTCATAGACCACAGCACAGGACAGCTCTTTCTTGACTATGCGACCTTGGAGGAACTGAGAACTCACAGGTCCCCGGAGTATACCCTCCCCTTGACAAAGGACTCAAAAGTCAAGTAACTGACTGGGAAAATGCCCAAGAAGGGAAAAACAATAACACAATAGAAGGTTACTTTCTTTGTGAGCAAGTATTTCCTTCCATCCTTTTAGATGAGGAGGAACAATGCAACAGAGAAAGACCAAGGCTTCTGCATCCAAAACCTCAACAGTAAATATGCGATGGTCTCAGGCCATGGAAGAACTCAAAAAGGATTTTGAAAATCAAGTAAGAGAGGTGTAGGAAAAATTGGGAAGAGAAGTGAGTACAATGCAAGAAAATCATGAAAAGTAAGTCAACAGCTTGCTAAAGGAGACCCAAAAAATGCTGAAAAAATTAACATCTTTAAAAATAGACTAACTCAAATGGCAAAAAAGGTCTAAAAGTCAATGAGGAGAAGAATGCTTTAAAGAGCAGAAGTAGCCAAATGGAAAAGGAGGTTCAAAATCAAAAGAATGAAAAAAAGAAAGAAGACAATATGAAATATCTCATTGGAAAAACAAGTGACTGGGAAAAAAGATCCAGGAGAGACAATTTAAAAATTATGGGACTACCTGAAAGCCATGATCAAAAAAAAAAAAATAAAAAGCCTAGACATCATCTTTCATGAAATTATCAAGTTAAAATTTCCCTGATATTCTGGAACCAGAGGGCAAAATAAATATTGAAAGAATTCAAAGATCACCTTCTGAAAGAGATCTGAAAATAAAACTCCTTGGAATATTGCAATCAAATTCCAGAGTTCCCAGATTGTCCAGGGCTTTCTGCACTAATTTAAATATCCCAGACTCCTTTCACTTATTTAAATGTCCCGGGCTCTGTAAGCTAATCCTCCCTCCCTGGGGCTTCGCTTGGAATCTTACCTCAAGAGTTGGCAGCAGTTCATTCTTTAATTGTTCATTCACTCCCTCCAGGATCCCCTCAATGCCCCAGTATATCTTTAGGCACCCGAACTCCTCCCATGTTCCTCCCTGTAGGCGGAGCCTATCCTGTTACTGAGGCATTCCCAGTACCTCGCAACTTACTACACCAGCTAGCATGCCACGTAAGCAGGTTAACACCTCCACGTGTCTCAACTTTCCATACAGGAGGCCACGGTCCAGAGCTGGGCCCCAACACCAGATCAAAGAGAAAATACTGCAAGCAGCTAGAAACAAACAATTTGAGTATTGTGAAAATACAATCAGTATGACACAGAATCTGGCAGCTTTTACATTAAGGGACCAAAGGGCTTGGAATATGATATTCCAGAAGTCAAAGGAACTAGGACTAAAACCAAGAATCACCTTTCCAGCAAAACTGAGTATAATACTTCAAGGGAAAAAATGGTCTTTCAATGAAATAGAGGATTTTGAAGAATTCTTGATGAAAAACCAGAGCTGAATGAAAAATTTGACTTCCAAATACAAGAATCAAGAGACGCATGAAAAGGTAAACAGGAAAGAGAAATCATAAGGGACTTACTAAACTTGAACTGTTTACATTTTTACATGGAAAAATAATGTTTGTAACTCTTGAAACTTTTCTCAGTACTTGGGTAGTTGGAGGGATTATACACATATATATGTAGAGAGAAGGCACAGGGTGAGTTGAATAGGAAAGATGATATCCAAATAAATAAAATTAAGGGGTGAGAGACGAATATGTTGGAAGGAGAAAGGGAGAAATAGAATGGGGCAAATTATCTCTCATAAAAATGGCAAGAAAAAGCTTTTTCAATGGAGGGGAAAAGGAGGGAGGTGAGAGGGAAAAAGTAAGCTTACTCTCATGGTATTAATGAGGGAATAACACACACACTCAATTTGGTATGAAAATCTATCTTACACTACAGGAATATAAGGAAGAAGGGGATAAGTGGCATGTGGGGGGAATGATAGAAGTGAGGGCAAATGAGACAAGGGGTGTAATTAGAAGTGAACACTCTTGGGGAGGGATAAGATCAAAGGAGATAATAGAATAAAAGGGGGGCAGGGTAGGATGGGGGATATGTAGGTAGTCTTTCACAACATGACTATTATGGAAGTCTTTAGCAAAACTCCACGTATATAGCCCATAATGATTTGCTTGCCTTCTCAGTGGGGATGGGTGAGGAGGGAGGAAGGGGGAGAAGTTAGAACTCATAGTTTTAGCAATGAATATTGAGAATTATTTTTGCATGTAACTGGGAAATAAAAAATACAGGTAATGGGGTATAGAAATTGATCTTGCCCTACAACAAAAGAGAGAAGGTCAGATTAAGGGAAGAGAGGGGTATGATAGAAGGGAGGGTAGATTGGGAGAAGGGGTAATCAGAATGCATGATGTTTTGGGGTGGGGAGAGAAGAGAGATGCAGAGAAAATCTGAAACTCAAAATCTTGTGGAAATGAATGTTGAAAACTAAAAATAAACAAATAAATTGGGAAAAAATGAAAAAAGAATACTGGTACAATATTACATGAAATCATTACGCAAAATTGCCCTGAAATTCTAGAACAATAAGGCAAAGCAGAAATGAAAAAAAAATAACCACTGATCACTATTTCAAAGAGATCATAGGAAGAAAACATAAAGAGATATTATGTGTAAATTCCAAAGTTCCCAGGTTAACGAGACAATATCGCAAGCAACAAGAAAAGAAAAAAAACAATTTAAAAATCAAGGACCTACAATAAGGATTACATAAAACCTAACAGCTTCTACACTGAAAGATTGTAGTTCTTGGAACACTGTATTTCAAATATCAAAAAAGCTACGGTTACAATGAAGGATAACTTTGATAGCAAAGTTAAACATAATACTGAATTTTAAAAAATAGACATTTAATAAATTGAAAGTATTTCAGATATTTGTGACAAAAAAGTGAAACTTACTGGAAATTTTGACATATAAGATCCAGGAAAAATGTAAGGTAAACAATAAAGACCAATTATAAGGTCAAACTGTTTACTTGTTATATGTGAAAATGTTATCAGTATTTTTATGAATGTCATCACTATTTGGGTAGCTTGAAAGAAAGGCTTGGGCTGAGTTGTGCATGTTGGGGTGATACTAAAAATAAAACTGCAGGGACAGATAAAAAAGGGGTAATTATTCTCATACAAATGAGGTATGAAAGGAAGAAATGACACAGATGAAGGAAGTGGGGGTGGAAGATTGGTAGTATTGGAACCTTACTCTCATCTATAATGGTTTAGGGAATAGGAGCAGTTTAGGGTATGTAGATTAAGAATTAGGAGGTTGAAGGGGATAAGGGAGAAAACTCTTAGGCAGTTTAAGGTCAAGGACGGGGCGGGGGGAAGGGGAAGATAAGGGAGGTACTTTTAGAGGGGTGGGTTGGATTAACTAAAAAAAAGGCAAGGTAACTGGTAGAAATAAATTAGACTAATGGGGAGGGAGAGGCTAAATAAGGTGAGAATAGTGAGGAAAAATTGTTTATTATTGTTTATCCTTCTTTCTCAAAGAAGACTTGACATTGGGAAGTAATATCATGACATGCACGTGAATTGGTTTTTAGTGAGCCAGGGCTGCCCAGAGTCATCAGCCTCACTCTCTCCTCCAAAGTCATCTGGATAAAATGGCAAGATATAGATCAGAACAACTGGAGATGGCTCAGGATGCAGTGGGAGACGTTGAATTTGTTAAGCTACGGTCTTTCCTAGTACTCATTTTGTCTAAGGCCATCCCATGCAGTGATTAACGCTAAATGAGAAATGAGACAAAGAATGGCCATTTATTTTACCTAATCAAAAGAAAAATCAATCTGGGAGTGGAAGACCCTCAGGGTTTCTGGTCAAAACAGAAACAACTGTTATTTATTTTATTTCTGAACCATTAGAGCCCAAACAATGATAAAATGAGGCTTAGGCTGGGACCTATTGTGGGTCAATCAACAAAAGCCAGAGTGCTTTGAGTTGAAAGGTTTAAAACATGGTCCTTAGGAAAGAAATGTAGCCTATAACCCCAAGATATCTTGCTAGGTTTCAGTGATCAAAATTTATATTCCTTTGGGCAGAGTACTCTTAGGTAAGAATATCATTCCCTATATGGACAAAAGGAGAGTAAGAAGGGAGAAAGAGAGGGAAAGAGAAAAGAAAGGAGGGAAGGGAAGAAAAGAAAGAAATTAGGAAGGAAGGATGGAGAAAGGAAAGAAGGAAAGAAGGAAAGGAAGGAAAGAAGGAAGGAAGGAAGGAAGGAAGGAAGGAAGGAAGGAAGGAAGGAAGGAAGGAAGGAAGGAAGGAAGGAAGGAAGGAAGGAGGGAAAAAGCTGCATTGGCCAAATGGAACTGGCCAGATGGATACTCAGTGTGGCAGCTGCTAATCTCCACAGACTGTTGATTGTTGTTTGTTCTTCATTCTCACAGAGGACCATGACATCAGGAAGGTGATGTCATGACTTGCAAGTGAACTAGATTTAATTGAGGCAAGGCCATGTAAAGTCAACAGCCTCACTCTCTCCTCTGGAGAAACAAGTCATGCCCAGTTGATGAATACTCAAAGGATATGAACAGGCAGTTTTTCTTTTTTGGGGAGGTGGGAGAAGATGTGGTGAGGGTGACTGAATACTTTTATTCTGCTGCATCACAAATACATGGCTCCAGACATCAGCACCAGGGTTGAGGGTGAGAACAGGTCATTCTCTCCCAGTCACAAGACAATACAGGTCTTCCAACAGAGAGCCAGATGATCAGATAGTCTCTGGGAAGACAGTTCTAACAAAGCAGTGAGAACATCACAGAAAGGTGGAAGGGAGAGGGAATTTAAGCAGCAGAGGCTCCTGCCTCCAAAACAAAACTGGTCTAGTACCTGGTGCTGCCCATTCTTAGGAGGGAAGCAGACTTCTAGAAATGCCTCTTGGACACAGAACTTACTTGGTCCAAGGGTTTATGAAGTTTCTTCCAGCTAATTTAGCCTTGCTGCCCAGCTCTTCCTCAATTTTGAGAAACTGGTTATACTCAGACAGCAGATGCTCAGATCAGCAGGGAGCCATCAGAGACCCACCAGCAGATCTTCAATGAAAGTACTTTCAGGCTCCTCAGAATGAAGGGAAACCACTACTCCCTGCCCATTGGATTGGGTCAGCTTGCATAACAGTCCATTTTTCAATGAAGTAATCAAGATAATATATAATCATATGAGAACATGCTCTGAATAATTATGATTGAAGGAATGTAAAATAAAATAATTATGAGATATCACCTTACATTTATCATATTAGCTAAAATGATAAATGCTCTTTAATTGGGGAATGGTTAAACATATTGTAATATATGAGTGTGATGGAATACTGCTGTGATATAAGAAATGATGAGCTGACTGATTTAGAAAATGAAGGAAAGTCTTGGATCTATGAAGGAAAATGTTATCCACCTCCAGAGAAAGAACTGACAAACAAAAATATACATGATATGGTCTTACATGTATGTATGTGTGTGTTTACAGATATGTATGTATATGTACATCTAATCCTGTTTAATTGTAACCTTCTCTCGGACTGTGGGAGGGGGAGGGGGAGGAAGGAAGGACAAAAAAACATGCACAACAGAGAAAGAAAGAAAACACAGTAGGAAACCCAGAGAAGTGGGGTTGCTTTGAAAACAATGTATAGGATTTATTACATAGTATTTCATGAAAAGGAAGTATTTATTATTTCATACTTAATCCTCTTATACTGCACTGTGAATATGGAAATGTTATGTTTTTCTTTTCGTGTACTAAGTTCAAAAGGATTTTTTTTTTTAAAGAAGATATTGGAGGGCAAATGGAAGAAATCTATCAATTAGGCATTTGTTCTTGAATGGGGTTGAATCAAGTCAGTCTCTTAATATTTTAGATTCAATTCTGAAAAAAATAATGAGAAACTCATAGGTTATTCAAGAGTTCAATAAGAAAGAAATATTGACCATGTATTAGGGCATTGAAAATCTCACAACCAAATGCAGAAAAGCAGAAATGTTAAATGTATTACCTCCGTATCACAATACAATAAAAATCACATTAAATAAAGAGATGCAGAAACATAGATTGAAATTAGAAACTAAATAATCTAATTGTAAAGAATGAGTGGGTCAAAGAATAAGTCATAGTAGCAATAAATAATCTCATTAAAAAGAATAACAAGGAGACAACATAACAAAACTTATAGGTTATATCCAAAGAAGTACTTCGAAGAAAATTTACATCTTTAAAGCTGTACATCAATAAAATAGAAAATGAGCAGATGAATGAATTTGGCACGTGACTTACAAAAAAGTAGAAAAAGAACAAATTAAAAATCTCCAATTAAACATCAAATTGGAAATCCTAAAAATCAAAGGAAAGATCAATAAAACTGAAAATAAGGAGACCATTGAACTAAGTGCTGTTTTATGGGGAAAAAATCATAAAATAGATAAATACTTGGTTAATTTGATGTAAAAAAGAAAATTAAGCCAAATTAAAGGTATCAAAAAGGAAAAGCATGAATTCAAATTACTAATGAAGATTAAAGTACAGCAATTATTTGGAGCTATCCTGTCCAATTATATTCCAATAAATATGCCAATCTAAGTGAAATGGATAAAGATTTACAAAAATGTAAATTACTCAGATTAACAGAAGAGAATAAAGAATACCTAAGTAATCTTTTCTCAGAAAAAGAAATTGAAGAGTCCATCCATAAACTTAAGAAAAAAACCCAGCAGATTGGCTAACAAGACAAAAAAGGAAAATGATAAATGCTGAAGAAGATATGGGAAAATTGGAATACTAATTCATTGTTGGTGGATTTGTGAATTGATCCAATCATTCTGGAAAGCAATTTGGAATTATGCCCAAACAGTTATAAAACTGTGTGTACCCTTTAACCTAGAAATGTCACTTCTAGGCCTCTATCCTCCAGAGATAATAAAAATCAGAAAAGGACATGAACAAAAAATATTTCTAGCAGCTCTTTCTGTGATGGCCAAGAATTTGAAATTGAGGGGATGCCCATCAATTAGGGAATGATTAAATAAAGTTGTGGTATATGAATGTAATGGAATACTATTGTTCCATAGGAAATGATGAGTAGGCAGGATTCATAAAAACCTGGAAGGATTTGTATGAATTGGTGATGAGCGAAAGTGAACAAAACCATTAGAACATTCTACACAGTAACAGCCATGTTGTATGACAACCAACTTTGATTTACTTCATCTTCTCACCAATACATGGATCTAAGACAATTCCAAAGGACTCATGATGGAAAATGCTCTCCACATCCACAGAAAGAACGATGGAGTCTGAATGCAGATTGAAGCATACCATTTGCACTTCTCTCTGCCTCCCTCCCTCCCTCCCTCCTTCTCCCTCCCTCCCTCCCTCCCTCCCTCCCTCCTTCTCTCTCTCTCTCTCTCTCTCTCTCTCTCTCTCTCTCTCTCTCTCTCTCTCTCTCTCTCTCTTCCCTCTTTCTTGGTTTCTTCTTTCTCATGGTTTTTCCCTTTGGTTCTAATTCTTCTTTATAACTTTATTAATGTGGAAATATGTTTAATATTATTGTGCATGCACAACCTATATCAGATTGCACACTCTCTTGGGAGAGAGGAATGGAGGTAGGGGGAGAAAATTTAGAACTCAAGATCTTTTAGAAGTGAATGTTGAAAACTAAAAACAAATAAGTTTTTAAAAAAAGAAAAGAAAGGAAGAAAAACACTGGATACCTAGGTGGCACAGTGGATAGGATACAGGCCCTGGAGTAAAGAGCACCTGAATTCAAATCCAGCCTCATATACTCAATGACTGTGTGATGATGGGCAAGTCACTTAAACACAATTGTCTCCAAAAGAAAAAAAAAAAAAGAAAATAAGACACCAAAGGATGATGTACAGATAAATAATATGCCTTCCAGGAATTTTACATGTACTATTAAGACACAGATGAGTGAGATAGAATTTTGACTTGGTATAAGTCTAGGTGCAAATTGTTTAACCCATGACTCCTTCTATACCTTTCAGACTTTGTCTCCTACCTCCTACCCACTTTTTAACTCCTTTTTATGTATTATCTTCCCTCATTTGAATGTAAGGGCTATGACTTGAGAGCTATAACTCTCCCTTTTAGTTTGTATTTCTTTTCAAAATATCTCTCCTGGATCTATTGTACAGGTCAGTTATTTTTCCAATGAGATATTTCATATTGTCTGTTATTTTTTCATTCCTTTGGTTTTGTTTTAAAATTGTCTGATCTTTCATAAAGTCATTAGATTCCACCTGCTCTATTCTAATCTTTAAGGAATTATTTTCTTCAGTGAGCTTTTGGACCTCCTTTTCCATCAAGCCAATTCTACTTTTTAGGGCATTCTTCTCATCATTGGCCTTTGGATCTCTTTGGCCATTTGGGTTAGTCTTTTTTAAAGTGCTATTTTCTTCAGTATTTTTTTGAGTCTCCGTTAGCAAGTAATTGACTTATTTTTCATGATTTTCTTGCCTCACACTCATTTACTTTCCTGATTTTTGCTCTACTTCTCTTACTTGATTTTCAAAATCCTTTTTGAGCTCTTCCATGGCCTAAGACCAATTCATATTTTATCTTGGAGGCTTTGGATGTAGGATCTTTGACTTGGTTGTCTTATGTCACTGGCTTCTCCTCTGCAGGCTTCTCCACCCTCTCTGCTGCCCTGGGGCTGGGGCCCAACCATTCTACTCTCTCACATAGGCCCCACAGGTTTTTCCACTGATCTTCCAATTTGTCCTTGGTATTTTGGGGTTGTGAAGTCTGGAAATCTCCACTGGTGCCCAGGATTCAGTCCCCTCAAGTCCTGCTTAGGTCGTCTGTGCTGCCATGTAGTATATTGAACTGTGCTCTGCTCCTAGCACAGGGTGCTAAGACCTTTCCTGGTGACCTTTCAGGCTGTCTTGGGCTGGATATTTGCTTCACTTCATCATTCCGTGGGTTCTGCAGCTCCAGGATTTGTTTAGAGTAATTTTTTACAGGCATTTGGCGGGGTTTGGGGGGAGAGTGTTAGCAAGTCCATGCTACTTCTCTGACACCTTGGCTCTTTTGTTTGTATTTCTATTCCCAGAACTAAGCACATTGCCTGCCACATAGGAAGCAATTAATATAGAGTCTCTCCATCCATCCACCTATACATCTATCTATCTATCTACATGTGGGCAAGTCACCTTACCCCAATCCAGTTTCCCCATCTGAAAATTATGATGTTGCTGTTCAGTTGTGTCCAGATCTTTGTGACTCCATCTGGAGGGTTCTTGTTTTTGGCAAAGGTAATGAAATGGTTTCCCATTTCATTTTCCAGTTGATTTTACAGATGAAGAAACTGAAGAAAATAGGGTCAAGTGACTTTCCCAGGTCACACAGCCAGTAAATGTCTAAGGCAGGATTTGAACTCAGGAAGATGAGTCTTCCTCACTCCGGACTCAGCACTCTATCCACTGTGGTGCCAAATAGATGCACCATCTGCATATTGGGGCTTCTCGTAATTTTAGCACCTTCCTTTAACTTATCAAGGCTATTGTGATATAAAAATGAGATGATTAATCAATAAATGCTTGCAAAGATAATATTATATGAAGTGCTTTGCAAACGTTGGAGAAAGATATAAATGCCATGTGACTATAAAAAAAGAAAAGAAAATGCAGCAGTGAATTCTACCAAACATTTAAAGAACAATAAATTCCAGTACTACATAAACTATTAGTGTTATCAGATTTTAGTTATGACACAAATACTACACCAAAACCAAGAATATTAAAAACAGAAACACAAAACTATAGACCACTTTCCCTAGCAATTCTTTTTCCATATTAGTAATATTCTGAAAGAAAACAGACAAAAAAAAAAAAAACACTCAAAGAAATAAAGCCAAAAAACAGCTAGTATGCTTCAGTCTGTATTCAAAAATCATCAGTTCTTTCCCTGAGGATGGATAACATTTTTCTTTATTAGACCTTCAGAGTTGTCTTGGACCATTACATTTTTGATAATAGCTAAAGTTATTCAGAGAAGATCATCTTACAAGTTTGTTGTTACTTTGTACACAATACATGTTACTTTACATCAGAATCTTTAAGTCTCTCCAGGTTTTTCTGACACCATCCTACTCATCACTTCTTATACCAAAATAATATTTAATCATTATCACATATCACATCTTGTTCAGGCATTCCCTAATCAACGGGCATTCCCTCAATTTCCAGTTCTTTGCTACCAGAAAAGGGATGCTATAAATATTTTTCTACATATTGGTCCTCTTCCTTTTTCACCTATTTGGGGACACAGACACAGTAGAGGTACTGATAGAACAAAGAGTGTGCAAGGTCTTATAGCTCCTTGGGCATAGCTCCAAATTGCTCTACAGAATGGTTGAATCAAGTCACAACTCCACCAACAATGCATCAATGTCTCATTTTTCCCACATCCCCTCCAATACTTTTCTGTCCTATTAGCCAATCTAATAGATATGAGCTAGTGCCTCAGAGTTGTTTTAATGTGCATTTCTCCAATTAATAAGTGAGCTAGAGCATTTTTTTCATATAGCTATGGATAGCTTCAATTACTTCATCTTAAAACTTCCTATTTTTTGAGCATTTATCAATTAGGAAATGGCTCTTTTTATAAATTTGAGTCAGTTCTCTTTAAGTTTAAGATATTAGGCCTTTATCAGAGAAACTTTCTTCATTTTTTCAGTTATCATTGCTAACTATATTTTTCTCCATCCTATTTCCCCCTCTGTTTATACTCTCTTCTTTCATCCTATTCATCCTCAAAATGGTTTTGCTTCTGATACCATCTCCCCTAATTTACTCTACTTTTATCACTTGTCCTTCTCTTTCCCTCCTACTTTTCTGTAGGGTAAGAGAGATTTTTATATCCAATTGAGTATGTACGTTATTCCATCTTTGAGCCAATTCCTCTGACAGCAAGGTTTACTCATACCCTCTCACCTCCTCCATGATTCCCTCCATTGTAAAAGTTTTTTCTTGCCTCTTCTATGTAAGATATTTTACTCCATTCTACCTCTCCCTTTCTCCTTCTCCCAATACTTTAATCTATCACCTCTTAATTTTACTTTTTTAGATATCATTCCTTTATATTCAACTCACACCTCTTCCCCCTGTCTACATACATTCCTTCTAACTGGCCTAATAATGAGAAAGTTTTTTACGAGTCACACATTTCATCCTCCCATGTAAGAATGTAAACAGTTTAACCTTATTTATTCCCTTATGACTTCCCTTTACTGTTTACCTTTTTATGCTTCTCTTGAGTCTTGCTTTGAAAGTCAAATTTTCTATTCAGCTCTTGTCTTTTCATCAAGTCTGCTGAAAATCCTCTATTTCACTGAGTATCCATTTCCCAGCCCCACCCCATATCCCCACTGAAGGATTATACAGTTTTCCTGGGTAGGTGATTCTTGGTTGTAATCCTAGCTCCTTTGCCCTCTAGAATACCACCTTCCAAGTCTTCTGATCCTTTAATGTAGAGCTGTTAAATCTTGTGTTATCCTACGGCTCCATGAAACTTGAATTGTTTCTTGATAGATGCTTGAAGGATTTTCTTCACCTGGGAGCTCTGCAATTTGGCTATAATGCTCCTGAAAATTTTTGTTTTTGGATTTCTTTCAGGAGGTGGTCAGTGGATTTTTTCAATTTCTATTTTACTCTCTGGTTCTAGAATATTAGGATTATCCTTGATAACTTCTTGAAAATCATGTCCAGGATTGTTGTTATTTTGTTGCTGCTTAGGTTTTTAAGTTTTTTTTTTTAATTTTGGATTTCAGCCCAATAATTTTCAAATTATCTCACTTGGATATATTTTCCAAGTTAGTTATTTCTGAAGTAAGATATGTCATATTGTCTTCTTTTTTATTATTTTGGTTTTGTTTTATTGTTTTCTGATTCTTCATCAATTCATTAGCTTTAATTTCTTCAACACTAATTTTTAAGGAATTATTTTCATCAGTGAGCTTTTATATCACCTTTTCCATTTGGCCAATTCTATTTCTTACGGACTTATTTTTCATCAGTGGATTTTTGTGCCTCTTTTTCCATCTCACTAATTTTGCTTTTCAAGGCATTCTTTTCCTTACTGTTTTTTTTAAAATTAATTTTACCATTTGACCTAGTCTCTTTTTAAGCTTTATCTCTTGTATGTTTCTCCTTTACTGCTACTGAGTCTTTCATGATTTTCTTGCATCACTCTTATTTCTCTTCCCAATTGTTCCTCTACTTCTCTTATTTGATTTCCAAAATCCTTTTTAATCTCTCCCATGGCCTGAGATCAATTTGTATTTTTCTTGGAGGCTTTGGATGTAGGAGCTTTGACTTTGTTGTCTTGAGTTTCTGTTTTGATCTTCCTTGTCACCATAGTAACTTTCTAAGATCAGAACTTTTTTTTCTATTGTTTGATCATTTTTCCAGTCTATTCTTAACTTTTAACTTTTTGTTAAAATGGGGCTCTGCTTTCACAGTTGAGGGTGCAATGTTCCAAGATTCACAGAATCTACGCAGTTATTTTCAGAGACACTTCCAGGAATGTGTAAGTTTTCAATTTTTCTAAGGTAGTATGATCTTAGGAGAGAGGTCTACTACTCTCCTGCTCTGTGAGTAATGACAATCACTCTTTTCTGCCCTGGAATTTTAGCTGCAAGCTCCGGTGTGCTAGTGCTCTTTCTTTCTCTGAGACTGCCACCCAGATCTAAGTAGGGGTAAAGTGACAGAGTCCTGCCCCCAGTGTCAGCAAAGAGACCCTGTAATATCATTTTGATCAGATGTTCTACCCCCATACTGTTTGTGGGTTGAGAACTCCAGAAGCAGTCACCACTGCTGCAGATTCAGTGACTCCCAAGCTACTTCTTTGCTGTGCTGGCACATCCTGTGCTCCACTCTTACCTAGGTGTGATAGACCTTTCCTGCAAATCTTCTAAGTGGTCATTGGCTCAAAAATTATTTCACTCTGTCATTTTTGTGAATTCAGCTTCTCCAGGATTTTTTTTTTTAATAGCAGTATTTAAAGGTGTTCAGAAGGGTTTTACAGAGAGCTTGGAGAGTAGTTACCTGCCTTTTTCTGCCATCTTATCTCCACCTCTGTCTCTAACAAATATTGATGTAAAATGTTTAAATGAAATCACAACAAGGAGATTACAGCAATATATCACAATAATCATACACAATGACCAGCTGGAATTTATTTCAGGAATGCACGGCTGATTCAATATTAAGAAGACTATCAGCATAACAGACTATAAACCATTAACCAGAGTTTACCAAAACCAAAACCAAGAATCATATGATTATTTCAATAGATACAGAAAAAGCTTTGAAAAAATACAACACTCATTCATATTAAAACACGAGAAATCATAGAAATGGAGTTTTTCTTAAAATGAAAAGTAGTATTTAGATATCATCAGAAGTCTTCCCAACAAGATGAACTCAGAACCCACTATCATCACTGTTTTTTCAATATAGTACTAGAAATGCTAGCTATAGCAGTTAAGAGAAGAAAAAGAAATTGAAGGAATTAGAATTGGCAAGCATGAAACAAAACTATCATTCTTTGCATATGGCATGATGTCATATTTGGAGAATCCTAGAGAATATACTAAAAAAAATAAGTCGAAATAATTAACAATCTCAGCAAAACTGCAGGTTATAAAATAAACTCCCATAAATCATCAGCATTTCTATATATTACAAAGCCCAGTAGCAAGAGACAGAGAAATTCCATTTAAAATAACTGTAGATAATATAAAATATTTGGGAGTCTACCTACCAAGACAAACCCAGAAACTGTATGAACACAGTTACAAAACACTCTTCACAAAAATAAAGATCTAAACAATCTGAAAAATATTAATTGCTCATGGATAGACAGCCAATAAAATTAAAATGACAATTATACCTAAATTAATTTACTCAGTGCTATACCAAAAAAAATATCACAAATGATTTTATAGCACTAGAAAAATAATAGTGAAATTCATCTGGGAGAATAAGATGTCAAGAATTTCTTTTTTTTAAATGTGCAGGAAGGTAGTCTCACCTTGCCAGATCTCAAAATGAATTACAAAACAGTAACCATCACAACAATTTAGGTAAAGAAAAATGGTGGATAACCTGAATAGCTTAAGTACAAAATACAAAGTATCAAATGAACATAGTAATATATAGTATTTGAGAAACTCAACAATCCATGCTTCTTAAACTAGAACTCATTATTTGAAAAAAAAAATTTGAAAAATTGGAAAGCAGTTTGGCAGAAACTAGGTAGAGACACACCAAGATACACTCAAAATGGGTTCATAATTTAGACATAACAGATGATATAAGCAAATTAGGGGGAGAATAGAATAGTTTACCTGTCAGATCCATGGATAAGAAGGGCTTTTATGTCCAAACAAGAGATAGAAAGCATTATGAAATGTAAAATGAATAACTTTGATTACATTAAATTAAAATGTTTTTGTACAAACAAAATTAAGACAGTATTAAAAGGAAAGAGAAGAACTGGGAAATTTTACAGCAAGTTTCTCTTTATCAGCCTTATTTTTCAAATATGTAGAGAGCCAAATGAAATTTGTAAGGATGTCAATAATTACCCAATTTAAAAAATTGTTAAGGATATAAACAGGCTGTTTTCAGAAGAAGAGATCAAGGTTATGTACAATACTATGAAAAAATACTCCTAATCATTGCTTATTAGAGAAATGTAAATTAAAACAACTCTGAGGTACAACCTCACATCTATCAGATTGACTAATATGACAGAAAAAGGAAATGACAAATGCTGGAGAGGATATGGGAAAATTGGGACACAATGCATTGCTGGTAGAGTTGTGAACTGATCCAATATTCCAAAGAGCAACTCGAAGCTATATCCAAGGGCTATAACACCATGTATACTATATGATCCAGCAATACCACTACTAGGTCTGAATACCAAAGAGATTAAAAAAAAAGGTAAGGAAAGAAAAGGACTTCTATGTATAACACATTTTTAGCAGCTCCTTTTGAGGTGGTAAAGAATTGGTAATTAAGTGGATGTCCAGCAACTGAGGAATAGACAAATTCATATTTTGGATTGAGGCACAAGCATTTTGACTCTGTTCATGATATCTTTCACTAAAATATTAAAACAACAATAATCAACAATGACAAGATAGTGAAGTACACAAAATTCTTATGATGAGATAAAGAATATAAAGAAACAGATTTGAATGCACAGAAAAGGTTTAAAAAGATGTGCAAAAGATCAAAACAAGAGCAGCTTATAGAATGAATGCAAAATTGTGGTAATGTATTATGGGGATATTTTCTAGACTGTTAAAGCTCTAAATAAATGGACATTGAGGAAAAATGCTAAAGAATAAACAACAACCAAAGAGTTTTGGTTTTGACCTATGTTGCAGAGAAAGAGAAAGATTAAATATAGTATCAAGCCACAGCTTTGAATGAATGGGATTATTATATGCTTAGCTATTGTTAGTGAATTTTAGAACAACATGAGAACAGGAAAGTTCCATTGGGATGAAGAATTGCAAATGTTTTGTTTAATAATTAATCAACAAGGGCTTATTTAGTATATACAATGTGTCAGGCACTATTATTAGATACTGGAGATACAAAAGGAAAAAAAAAGAAACTGTCCCTAATTATGTGTGCCAAAGTGTATGTGTATATTTGTAAGGGTATGTATATACACATAGGCATATATGTGTATGCATATTTATTGTACACACATGACACATGAATACATGGATATGCATATGTGCACATATCACTGAATATATTGGGATGGGCTGTGCACAGATAAGGAGATAAAATGCAACATATGAGCTAAAATAAGTACATTTTCAAAAAAAAGGTAAAATAGTGAAATCTGAAAACTGAAAGTAATTAAATCAGACTAATTCTTGGTAACCTTAATGATAGCCATAATATATTTTGTTTTTCTATTCATATATTTCAGAATTTATCCCTTTCCCTCCCAGTAAAGCATCCCCTATAACAAAGAACATAAGGAGAAAATAAAAACAGTTCAGTAAAACTAATCAGGAGAAGTCGGCCCTTATATGTGGTTCTCCATGCTCATAATCTTTTAATATATTTTCATTTTAGCCAGTCATAATTATTATAATTTCAACATATTGTTTTGATTTGTGGTTGTTTTAATTTATGTTATTGTAGTCATTATGTATATTACTTTTGCTGGTTATGGTAACTTTACTTTGCATCAGTTCCTGTAAGTCTTCCCATAATTCTTTATATTTATTACTTATTTATTATAACAGAATAACATTACTTTACATTTATGTACATTCATTCTTGTTTAGCTATTGTGCTAGTGATTTGATGGGTACTTACTTTTGCCTAGTACTTTGCTACTATATGAACTGTTTTGGTATTATATACACTGAATGTATGTGTGTATGTATATGGGTATATATAAATGCATATATGTATACATATATACACACATCCACATATGTGTGTGCATATATTTATCTACACACATAAACATATATATATATATATATATATATATATATATATAAAGAGAGAGGATACTTTTATCTAACCATGTCATATTTAATATTGTAATCAGTAATTTAGATAATGATACATAGGATATGATTAAAAAATGTACAGGGAACAACAGGCTAAAAGGGATAATTAATATGGAAAATGACAGAATAAGGTCTGACATCAGTAATGACAGGTAAACTATCAAGACAGATCTCTTGGGGGCAGAGCCAAGATGGCAGAGTAGAAAGACAAATATACTCCAGCACTTCCCCCACAGCCCACAAAATACCTGTAAAAATGACTCTCACCAAATTCTATAGCAGTAGAAGCCACAGAACAACAGAGTGAAAGAGATTTCCAGTCAAAGGTAACCTGGAAGGCCAACAGAAAAGGTCTGTCCTATGGGATGCTGAGCAGAACAGAGCCCTGTCCTGGCCACATGGCATGGGGAGGAACAGGAGCAGAACAGGCCTCCAGGGCAGAATCCTTAGCAAGGAGGGTCCCAGATCCCTCAACCCACAAGCAACAAAGAAAGCTTCAAAGGTCAGTGTGGGAGAACTTTCCCAGCTGGGCAAGAGGGGAATGGGATCCTCCCAGCACTGGCCCCAGGCAATGGCAGAGGTGGCGGTAGCAGCAGCAGCGGGTGGAGGGTGGCTACAGTGGCCATGGAAGTAGCCTGGGTCCATTGTCTAGGCAGCTTAGCTTAAAGCCTCTGGGGGAAATGAGGAGGGATCCAAACCTCAACCCTCAGTGGCAGCCCTGCCCCCACACAAAGCCCCTGGGGGAATTGAGCAGCTGATCTGAACCTCAGTCCTGAGCACGGTCCTGAGGTGAGGAGGAGCACTAGGACACTCCTCTTGACAAAGGATTCAGAAGACAAGTACCTGGCTGGGAAAATGCCCAAAAAATGGGAAAAAAATAAGATCATAGAAGGTTACTTTCTTGGTGAATAGGTATCTCCTCCCATCCTTTCAGAGGAGGAAGAACAAAAATGCATACTCTCAAAGGATTTCAAGGTTTCTGCCCACAGTACCTCCAAAACGAATATTAAACAGGCTCAGGCCATAGAAGAGTTTGAAAAGCAAGTCAGCAGCTTGCTAAAGTAGAACTAAAAAAATGCTGAGGAAAATAATACCTTTAAAAATAGGTTAACTCAACTGGAAAAAAAGGTCCAAAAAGCCAATGAGGAGAAAAAGGCTTTAAAAAGCAGAATTAGCCAAATGGAAAAGGGGGCTCAAACGCTCACTGAACAGAATGGTTCTTTAAAAATGAGAGTGGAGTTTAGGGAAGCTACGACTATATGATAAACCAAGAAGTTATAAAACAAAAACAAAAGATTGAAAAAATAGAAGATAATGTGAAACATCTCATTGGAAAAACAACTGACCTGGAAAATAGGTCTAGGAGAGACAATTTAAAAATTATGGGACTGCCTGAAAGCCATGATCAAAAAAAGAGCCTAGATATTATCTTCCATGAAATTATCAAGGAAAAGTGCCCTGATATTCTAGAACCAGAGGGCAAAATAAATATTGAAAGAATCCACTGATCACCTCCTAAAAGAGACCCAAAAAGAGAAACTCCTAGGAATATTGTGGCCAAATTTCAGAGTTCCCAGGTCAAGGAGAAAATACTGTAAGCAAGTAGAAAGAATCAATTCAAGGATTGTGGAAACACAATGAGGATAATACAGGATCTGGCAGCTTCACATTAAGGGATCAAAGGGCTTGGAATATGATATTCCAGAAGTCAAAGGAACTGGGATTAAAACCAAGAATCACCTACCCAGCAAAACTGAGTATAATATTTCAAGGGAAAAAATGGCTATTCAATGATATAGAGTACTTTCAAGCATTCCTGCTGAAAATATCAGAACTGAATAGAAAATTTGACTTTCAAACACAAGAATCAAGAAAAGCGCAAAGAGGTAAACAGGAAAGAGAAATCATAAAGGATTTTCTAAAGCTGAACTGTTTACATTCCTACATGGAAAGATAAAATTTGTAAGTCTTCATACTTTTCTCTGTATTTGGGTAGGTAGAGGGATCATAGACAGACAGACACACACTCACACATACACATATAGACAGAGAGTACAAGTTGAGTTGAATCAGAAGAGAAGATATCCATAAAAAATTAAATTAAATTAAGGGGTGAGAGAGGAAAATATTGGGAGGAGAAAGAGAGAAAGGGAATGAGGCACACTATCACTCATAAAAAACCAACTTTTTTTATCCCAACTTTTATGATTTTTAGATATAAAGAAAATCAGATTCAGAAGGTAAAGTGACTTAGCAGTCATTTTAAAATCTTTCTTAAACTTTCTCTCTCTCTCTCTCTCTCTCTCTCTCTTTCTCTCTCTCTCTCTTTCTCTCTCTCTCTCCCTCTCTCTCTTTCTCTCTCCCTCCCTCCCTCCCTTCCTCCCTCCTTTTTGGGGCTATTAAACAAAGTTAGCTAAAAATGTGAAGAACCATATGGATATATTCACTCTACTTCATCTTCTCTTCCTTAAGCTGGGGCCAAGGAGATAACTGCACTGTGCCTTCTAGAGACAGAATTGGTTTGGTAGATAAAATGTTGGACCTGGAGTCAGGAAGGTCTGAATTCCAATTTAACTTTAGACATTTACTACCTATGTAACCTTGGTAAATCACTAAACTTCTTTTTGCTTCATTTTCCTCAAATGTTAAGGGCATAATAATAGTACCTACCTCTCACAGTTACTGTGAGGATCAAATGAGTTAATTGCAAAAGCACTTAGGACAGTGCATGGAATATGGTAGGTGATTACTTATGACTTAATAACCAACAGGGATGGTCAGAAGTCATGTGGCTATATTTCCCTACGGTTGAAGAGCTTCAATGGCTTACTAATAAAAAATCAAAGCCCATGAGAATCTCTTTTACATAGTACAATTTTCCATTTGTATAAAGATAATTCTCCTCTGACTGCCCTTTTAATCTGTTAACAACATTATCTGTTCTCTGCTTCTCTTTCTTCCTGTGTCAAGACCACAAGATATTCGTTAACTTACTGCTTGGTAGCATTCCAAGTTGAAATTAAGAACACATACAAATCACAAATGTTACACTGTCCACAGTTTTACATGAAGAATAAGCCACCTTTTAACTTACTATGTAAAATCAGAAAATACAAATAACTTAAACAAAAGAAAAATCTTTTAGCAAATGCCAACCAACAGGAGGAAGAAGTAGAATGGTGAAGGGGAAAGTTCAAGCACTTCAACAGCTTTTTTCAAATCTAAGCTAATACACTGCTGCCATATCCTATCTCAAGGTGTTAAATAAATGAAGTCTATAAGCAGAGACCTCCAGTTCTCAAAATATGTACAGGAGCATCTGCTTCCCTCTGCCAGTCCAAAGCTTCTCATTTTCCTGCTTTTCCTACATCCTCTTGAAGAAAAATACAAATACAGAAGCTAAAATTATCTGGAAATAGCTTCTTCATTTCCAGTTATCATGATGTTTCCCTTCTAGGAAAAGGAAACTCATTTCATCATGCCAGAATACAAATTACAGAAGCCTCCTCAATCCCAATGGAGTTGGTCATAAGGATGACCCAACTGTTACATGTCTGAGACACAGTTCTTTGTCTCAATAAGAACTCTCCCCAGAAAGGTTTGAAGGATGTCTTTTCCTGAGCATGTAGATGATAGCTTATGGACAATTGGGAAAAGCAGTGCTTTTCATTTTTCTTAAAAAACAAAAAAGACCAATGACACTTTCAAGGATGCCAGGAAACTCATAAAAATTATAAATTACAAATAGTTCTTTCAGTCGGTTCAAAAAAAAATCCAAATTGTCTTAAAATTACAAAGCAGATAAAGAACATAGATAGAAGAATTTTTACCCAGTTCTTGAACTATAACTACCCTTTAAGATTTTGGATATGAGATTGAAAAGATGTGGCTGCCTTGCCATAAAGAATTTTCCACTCCACCTTCTTCATAGGATGCACTATCTTCAATGTCGTGAGAAATAAAAAATGTGAATCTCTGTCAGTTTCTTCCCTGCTTACAGTGAACAGAGCCCATCCACCAATAATTGACCTTGGTTAACCATCTACTTGTGATAAGTATTATCAGGAGAACTTCAGACTTTCTCTTTCAACATCCAGGCCCCCTTCAAAGAAAAGATACACATACACACACTTCAGAAAGCATAGTCTTTATGCACTTCAAGAATTTCCCAAATTATATACATTAAAATTCTCAAATGATATCCTATTCATATAAAGAAAGAGAAGAAAAAAAATAATCAAACACTCAAGTCAAGTCACAATTTGGCATGCTTTACAATGTTAGCCCCACATTTACTGTAACTGCTCACCTTTTACCTCTTCTCTTTCAAACAGACATAATTTGATGACATCCTTTCACACTGTGGTACAGCAAAAAAATATATTACTCATTTAAAATTACAGATCTGTTCACTGTTCAACAATTTGTAGATACAGAACCAATGTATTAGATTTGATGGAGGTTCATACCATTCTCCTCCAGCCATTGCAGGATAGACTGGAATGTCTGAATAGACAGAATAAAAGTATGGTCTGGCTCCTTCAACTGCATCCCCTCCCTGCCCTCCTACTCTCTCTTTCTGTCTCTCTCTGTCTCTCTGTCTCTCTGTCTCTCTCAGACATATCTTCCCTGATGCAGACTCTCATATGCACACTCTCTTGAGAGAACAGTACAGTGGCATGAGAACTACTTTTGATTCTGATAGAAGTTCTGAGTTCTAGTTAAAACTGCATAACCTTGGATAAGCCTTCTTTGTTTCATCAATATTTACAATGTTAGGAAGCCAAGGAGAAATCTTTACTCATTTTTCATACACAGGTTATGCAGACTTCTAACTAACTCTACAAGAAATAAAAACCTAGGGGCAGGTAGGAGTAGGACGCAAAGAAACTAACAAGGACCTCAGGCTCAGAATCTGAAAGGTATAGTGGAACTCAGGGCACTGGAGGCTGAGGCTTGTACAGAAGGAGGGAGCTGGGACTACAGGAAGGCAGGTGAAGAGACCACTTCAGAATGAGTTAACAAGTCAGTCAGGGGTGAAGAGTTTTAGTGGGATCCAGATTCTGTTCTTCCCAAATACTGTTGAAATCAGTCAGAATTCTTTGGAGTACATAAAACATATACGGTCATTGGTAATGTATAGAATTCTTAATTTGAAATTTATATTTCAAATTTATAATTTCATAATTCAAATTTATATATAAGCTATATATTTATACATTTATACAGAAATTTATATGTAAATTCAAATTTATAATTCAATTAATTTATATCCTTTGCTGATTGGTCATCTTTCAGACCTGTCCAACTTCTCATGATGCCATTTGGAATTTTCTTGGCAAAGATACTAGAGTGGTTTGTTATTTCTTTCTCCAGGAGCCTTTACAGATAAGGAGCAGAGGTAAACAGGATTAAATGGCTTGCCCAGGGTCACACAGCTAGTTAGTGCCGGAAGTCAAATTTGAGCTCACAAAGGTAATTCTTCCATATTTCAGGTCCAATACTTCATCTGCTGTGCCACCTAGCAGCTCTTTTATGCCCTTGACTCCTTATCTCTCAGGAAAGAAGCAGCATTTGGAAAGATCATCTTATTTATTCAAATTTGACCTCAATGCGATTAAGAAGAAAGTGCAGATGGACATTAAGCCGGAAGGGTTTTATTCAGGGACTTCACTGAATGCTAAAATGAAAAAAATAGACAGGTAGACAGAAAAACAGATAGATAAATTCTCATTCCAGACACTGAAGGAATCAATTTCTCATGGAGTACTTTGTATTGAAAGTTCCATTGTAGCTTGACTACTTGACCTTGGGGTTTGATTTTATGATACTGTGATAATTCTCAACTACAGTTTTCATTTACTTATAGCCTGATGAATCTACTTCCTTTTTCAGTTCTTGCAGAATCTGTCCATTTACATTAAGATATTTTTTCTTTAGGTGATTTAAATAAATGATTAATACAATTTCAAAAATATTTATTGTTTGAGCAGTGCTAGAAGGAAAGCAAATGGGTCAGTAATGAAAAGGACAAAGTCACTTCAGAGATATCATATTCCCTCTCTCAGATTCTACATTTGTAAATTGCTGGGCAACAGATGATATACAATTTTCATTCAATGTAGAAAGGAACCTCTAAAATATTGACTTTTTCCATGACTAACGGAAACTTGTAGACTCTTCCAAATCGGACATTCTGTAATTTCTGTGAGGAAGGAAAAAAAAATATTCCTGCTTGCCACCTATAGTGCCAATTGTAATGCAAAGTGCATCTCAAGTAATTTAAATCCTCCAATTGAAGTTCTTATCTACTTTCCACTTAGCACTACAGCAGTAACATTAAGCTGTCTCCTTTTCTACTGTTGCTATGACGTTTACTGTAAATAAAAATCCAATTTAAATCATAGGTTTGTAGTATTGGAATATATTTCAGAACATGATGGTCATCTTTTTGTGCAGCATTTGCTCTATTTCATTTCTTGGGACTGTTAAGTGCTAATATCCATAATCACACAAATGAGCAAAACCTGACTGATACCAAAGGACAAATCCAGAAAACATGTGACTTTTCATTCTTTAGATTTGGAGGCAAAAGTTAATTGTGCTTTGGAACATAAATGTGTCTGTTGATATTTTCTTCCACAGAAAATTCCATATATATTCTCAAGTGTTTATAATCAAATCATTTGTGATTTTTATATGATTTCCAGGGGCAGAAAAAAGTAAAGAGAGCTACCATTTGAGTCAGAAAGTCTGGATTTGAATATTGACCTGATATTCTCTACCCACATGACTTTGGATGAGTCACATAACCTTTACAGGACTTAATTATCTCTTAGAATAAAGGGTTTGGAATGAAGGATATCTAATAGCTGCAGACATAATCCTGGAAAACTCCTTCCATCATATTTATCTCAAAAAGCTGACTGAAAATATATAATGGATGAAAGTGTATTAACTTTATATACTTTGATGTCAGGAAAAAAGGGGGCTTACAGTATCACTTGCTAAAGAAGCTGGTTAAAAATCATTAAAATGCTCAAGTGTGGTCTTGGCTGCTGTGAAGTCTGTAAATAGCCAGCTGGAATGACAAACTCTTAAAGGGACTTTCACTACACTAGCCTGTATCCTGAATGTTATGGTCCTATCCATGGCAATTCTTCAGGATACGTTAGCGAAATACTTATTAAATTTTCACTGTCTAGGCATCTTCTTCCAAGTGAACTTCCCCAAGTGAAAAGAAACAAATCCTGTGGATGTAAAAATTTTTGCTTTGGGCTTGTGGTCCCATTTTGGATTCAGCAAGGTGGTCTTCTTTTCCCCTAGTGACTTCTCAGTTTTTGCCTCTCCAGCCAGAGAATCATAGATCAGTCCACATCAGTCCTGAATCTCAGGGGGAAGGGAAGAGGAGAGAGGGAGAGGAGAGAGGAAGAGGGGGGAAGGGAGAGAGGAGGGAGAGGGGGAAGGAAGGGGAGGGGGGAGGAAGGAGGAGAGGAGGAGGAAAGGGGGGAAGAGGGGGGGAGGGAGAATGGGGGAAGGGAGAGAGCAGGGAGAGGGGGAAGGAAGGGGAGGGGGGAGGAAGGGGAGGGAGAGGGGGGAGGAAAGGGAGGGGAGAGGGGGGAGGGAGAATGGGGGAAGGGAGAGAGCAGGGAGAGGGGGAAGGAAGGGGAGGGGGGAGGAAGGGGAGGGAGAGGGGGGAGGAAAGGGAGGGGAGAGGGGGGAGGGAGAATGGGGGAAGGGAGAGAGCAGGGAGAGGGGGAAGGAAGGGGAGGGAGAGGGGGGAGGAAAGGGAGGAGAGAGGGAGAAGGAAAAAGAGGGGTAGGGAAGAGAGGAGGGAGGGAGAGGAGGGAGGGGGGAGGGTTGGACAGCGGTGGGGGAGGAGCGAGGAGGCAGCCAGAGCCACTATTTGAGGTCACCACTGCCAGGCTCAGGCCTGAGTTAAAATGGACCCAAGGTCAGACCCGCCCAAGCTTTCCATCTCCCGCCCCCCCGCACTTACTGGCACAGTAATAAGCCCAACAGGCGGCCAATCTTCGCCACACTCACCAAGCCAGGGCCTCCCTCTGACCAGCAGCCCTGGCTCCAGGGGGACCTCGCGCGTGCGCAGTTCACGTCCAGCCCGGCCCGGGCCGCGGCTCCAGGCCCGGACTCTGCGGCCTCCCAGGCCTCATCCTGTCAGTCTTTCCTTCCTGGGGGTTCGCCCCGCGCGCCCTACTGACTTCGGCATCTGGCTGCCTCGAGGTCTAAGCCGCTTCGATCCCAGAGGGCCCAAAGGCCTGCCTCCTCCTGGGGCACACCGGAGAGCCTCCTCGTCTGGGCCGCCCCCCTCGTCCCTCCCTTCCCCCCTCCTCCCCTCTCTCCCCCTCCCCCATCTTCCCCGCACCAACTTGAGGTTCTCCAACCCCGCAGACTGGCGGGGCTCTGTAAAGAAGAAGGTCTCAGACCCGGCCTTGAGGAGGCCCGGAGAGAAAACTCACTCGGGGATGTAGGTTATTTGTTGGAAATCTGAGAGTAGCTACTCTAGAGGAAGATCTCAAACGACCGCATTCTGTATATGAAGACCCTGAGGAAGTCTTTATCAATAAGGGTAAAGAATCCCGGCGCATCACGCCGCCATCTGGAAGCCCCGGGAAACCGCAAACGCAGCACGTGACGCGGTGCCACGAGAGGACGCACTTTCCCTGCCCGCGCGGGAGTCCTTCCCCCTGTGTTTCCAATCAATTACCACAAATATCGTGGAGCCAGTTTGGACCTATTTAAAGAACTCTCCTAATTGTTGATGATGAAGGATGATCCGCAGGAACATGCACTGCTGGATTCCCCTCTAAGCCAGCTACAAGAAAAACGTTTCAAGTGCGAAGCGATGGAGTGCCTTTGTTGGTGACAACTCCTCATGCAGTCTTTGTGGACCCGCTCGAGCAACTGGATGGTGAAGACAGACTTTCTGAGAAGGTTTCACAGGAGAATCCAATATATCAAAAGGGGAGAGAGACAGAGACAGAGAGAGAGACAGAGAGAGAGAGAGACAGACAGAGAGACAGAGAGAGAGAGACAGAGAGACAGAGATAGAGAGACAGAGAGAGAGAAGAAAAGGGGAAAACAGAGTGGAGGGAAATACAGTAATCATTATACCAAGCTTCTCTGCTAAACATCCCATCTCAAGTATAGAGGACAAATGTATAAGAATACCAGTCATTCTTGGATGAGTAAATGGTCAAGGACATAAAGAGGCAGTTTCAGATGAAGTAATCAAAACTATAGTCAAATGTCAGTGTTCTAAATCACTATTGATTAGAGAAATACAAATTAAAACAACCCTGAGGTACAAACCCATACCTGTTATATTCACTAATATGACAGAAAAGGAAAATGACAAATGTAGGGGGGGATGTGGGAAAATTAAGGCACAAATGTACTGTTGGTGAAGTTGTGAAATGAATCCACCGTTCTGGAGAACAAATTGGAACTATGGTCAAAGGCATTTTAAACTGGGCATATCCTTTAACCCAGCAATACCATTACTAGTGCTCTATTCCAAAAAGATTATTTAAAACAGTAAAGGAAAAGGACTTACATCTACAAACATATTTATCACAGCTCTTTTAGTGGCGGCCAAAATTTGGAAATTAAAGGGATTGCCATCAAGTGAGGAATGGCTAAACAAATTATATTATTAAAACGGAATACTATTGTATTATAAGAAATGCCAAGCAGAATGCTTTCAGAAAAAACCTGGAAAGTATTACATCTATTGATGCAAAATGAAGGGAGCAGAACCAAGAGAATGTTGTACATGGTAACAATATTGTACAATTATCAATTGTAAATGATTTAGCTTTGCTCAACCAATGAACTGAAACAGTTCTGAAGGATTTTTGATGAAAAATGTTATCCATCCCCAGAGAAGGATGTGATGGAGTCTGATTGCAGGTTAAAACATAATATTCTTTTTCCTTTTTAGAAACAAAATTCTTGTGTTTTTCTTTTCTTTTTTTTTTTTTTTGTCTTTTACAACCTAATAGAAAAATGTTTTACATGACTGCACATGTATAACCTATATCAAATTGCTTACCTTCTCAATGAGCTGAGAGGGTAGGGAGGGAGTAAATTTGAAAATAAAAAATAATTTTTTACATGTAATTAGGAAACCAAAATATTAAATTAAAAAAAGCAAACTGAGAGAAATATTCTGAGTATAGTCAATTCACTAGTTAGGCTAGTAGCAACCAATAAATTAGGTCAATGGCTTTCCTCACTGACCAAAATCCCTGAGGGAGGACTGACAGAGCCTTTTAAACCTAGGTGTATATTTTTTTTTTCTTTTTTCTGATTGACCTGACAGTACATCTCTAAAAACTCCCCAGGAAAAAGTAAGGCAATCCTTAGACATTTTAATGAGGAGGTGGTTTCAGCTCCTCCCTGTTATTTCCTAGTTGGGAGATGGGGAGTAATCTTCAAATGATAGGATTAGTTTGTAAATCTGGATGTAGTCTAAAATGACTTAGGACACCTTTGATGTTCATCTGTCACCTAACTGTAAGAAGGGATATTATGGTATCTCTTTTTGCTCCCACAAAAGTTATTGGGTGATAATCAGTAGCTATGGGGAAGCTCACTTATTTTTCTAAGACAATGGCCATCCTGGTGTCTGGGGAACTAGAAAGGTGGGGATGTGACAAACAGCTAGGACCCTAGAGGTCATGCTCTGGTCACAAGTATCCTTACCTACCACACCTACATAATCTGCATTAGGAGGGAATGTAGGGAAACAAAGAGTGAGGAAATTTAGGAATTTCAACTAACCATAACTCCAACCTTAAGGAGGGAACCGTATAACCTCACTCCTGCTGCTGTATCAGTGTGGGTGTTTCCAGTGAACACCACACCTTCTTTCTCAGGAAAAATGTAATAAATGCCTTCCTCTGCCCACTCTGTTGCTGACTTCTTTCAATGAGAAGGGGTTTGCCTTGTTAAGGGACATATCACATGGCTCTTCCTAAGAGCATGCTACCAGGGAAGCAATGGACAGTGGAAGATAGTCCAGGCTAACTCCCTTTCCCTTCCTAGGAAATCCTGTGATCCCCACAACTGAGTTTCTCACACAACTGTCACTTGTGTATCCAAGAAGTAGAAGCATGGGAAGGCACCCTGGCAAAATCATCTTGGCAGATGGGCTAAAACTGATTAAGGGTAACCGACAAGGTTTAAGTGGATAGTAGGTGAGGTTGCAAAAGAAATGGAATTTAAATTAAATGGATGGTGGTTGAGGTTACAAAGATGGAAAATACCAGGGTGGACAGACAAATTAAAATAGTATAATTGAGATTCAATTAACTGGAGACTACCTGAGTAAAGAGTGGAGGTAATTACCTGACAAAAACTTGACTTTTAGGCAGGTTTCTCCAGAGTGTAGGTGAAGGTTGTAGTTACAAGGATAGGGAGTTTAGACTCACAGGCTTGGGAAAGTATTAAACCTATGCTAGCTTGACTATGTCTTAAAAAGAGAATTAAAATCAATTTTCAATTTTACACTACTTGGCAAAAAGCACAAAAATAATTACATCTTTTGATGAAATAGCCTAGTTAATGCTGAGTTTAATATTAAATAATATTAAAAACAAAGAAACAAAGGAGTTTTCTGTTCAATGACTTGATAACATCATTTACAACGGCATTTGAAAAGTCATAGGGATGAAGTACTAACTTAAAAGAAAGAAGAATCTACTTTAAGAAAAATACTAAAACCAGAAAAAGAGAAGAAACATAGACTTAATTTCCTCTTTAAATGTGACTAGATTAAAGAATCCAATAAAATGAAAGAGTGACAGATTTAATAAGAAAACAAAACCTCACAATTTTTAATAAATGTAATAAATGTAAATGAATATAATTTAATAAGTGAAATAAATGTAAAAATCAAAGATGTACATAAAATAAACATGTGAGACTAGAAAAAATACTAATATGCATCAGAAGAATTGAAAGAGAAAAAAATAGGAGTTGTAATAAAGCTATCAGAACAGGCTGAAATAAGCGCAAAAATATATGGAGTAGGTGACAGAAGAAAACTAAAGAGGAACTGAGGAAATGTATAGAATCTTAGAGTCATAGACTTTGAGCTAGAAAGAATTTCAGAATCCAGTCCCCTCATTTTACAGATAAGGAATCAAGTCCAGAAAAGCTGGTGCCAAGTAGTAGTACTGGGATTTGAGTTCAGCTACTAAGTTATAAGATGTTGACATTATATACATTATATTAGGATGAAAGATTTGGGTTCTATATGGATGTTTTCCTTAAATGATACAATTTGAAGATACTTTATACGTATCCATCCTGAATAATTCTTATATATTTTCTACCATTAAGCATCTGTGTAATGTATTGAAAGCATACCCATGTATCTTTATTTTTCTTCGAATAATGTGGTAGTGATGGAGTGCTTATGCTCAGACCCTAACCCTAGGACCACATCCCTCTCCAGCCCAAAGACCCTATCTCTGGCGATAACTCATGGATGAACCCCAATAAGGCAAACTATCTCTCCCCATTACAAGAACAAGCTGACCTTTGTGGATTTTCCCTTGTCTTGTAGGGACTGTCTTGTACCACCAGCTGCGTTATCATGTACTGATTCCCATAGTTACCATGTAAAATCCACAGATTAAGCTATAGATGTCAACTCCTGAGGTTATCTCATTACAGAAGTAGAAGTACAGATGCATAGACCCCTTAGAAGTCCCCCCACACCCCCACCAAGTGTTTCCAATAGTGAATGACATCTGTGCACAAGGTACAGAAATTGCATGTTCATCATCTAATTAGTATAGTTCACATATAATGCACTAAGTTTTTCCTATATAAGCTTGAACATCACTCCTGTTAGATCAAAAGTTCTATAAAAGGAGCTCTGCCTTCTATATTAGCATTATAATAAGCATATTTTGCTATTTGACTGTAAGACTGCTTGAGTCCACAAATTCTTTCCAGAAAAATCTGCCCTGAACCTTGTTATTTTGGGGTCTCTGCACTCCTAAACTCCATCAGTAGTACAGTTCAAAAAATATTCTGCCTATTATTACTCAATCATAATATGACTGGCCCACTTCCATGTCTGATTGTATGTTTCCTGGAAGTTAAATTTTAAACCAGTCTTGCACTATTACACACTTTTTAATTCAGATGTAAAAAAAAAATAGCAAAATGGGTTTAATTAAGGTTGTAACTATTCACATTTGTTGAAAATATATTAAAATGTAAAATGTTCTAAAATTTTTGTAACCTACCAATTAAATGTTTTCTCTATATCTCATATGAATAGGTTTTTTTTCTTTTTTACTAATTTGTTTCTCTTGATGAGATTAATATTTATCTAAAAAAATAAGTTTCCTCCATTGGATTTTATAGAACTTAGTTTCCAGATAACTCATATTTTATTTCATGGTAATTTATATTCTTTGCATTTCATCTAAATCTCTCCTAAAGTTTGTCTCCCAAAATAAGACACAATACTCCAGTGAGAATCCAGTGAACAAATCTTAATGTTCTTTACATGGAAAATGTTTTTACTATTGTAAAGCAATATTATATTTTTAAAATTTGTCTTATTTTGAAGGTCCACATCACACTATTATCTCATATTGAGCTTGTGGTCAACTACACTATTGAATCTCTTTTATGTGATATTTATGTAGTATCATAATTTAACCTTTCTGAATATGTGCAATTATTTTTGTTTGTTCCAATCCACCTGAATGTTGGTAAAGCTTTCCATTTATTTCTTTTGAATTTCATCTTTATAGATTTGATCTATCATCTCAGTCCATCCAGATCTTTTGGAATCCTGATTCCACTGTAAAGTGTAGATATTCCTTCCATCCTTATGTCAGTGGAAAACTGGATAAATCTTCTTTATTTGCCTTTAGCAAATTCATCAATAAACAACTAAAATACTTTTCAAGAATGCCAACAGCAACAACAACAACAACAACAAAAATTCAAAAATGAGGAATATGGACTACGACATCTCTATGAAAAAAAGCAAATCATTTGGACTTTCTGTTCCATAATTTAATTATGTGAAAATTATAGGGTTAGGCTTGGCGACTCACAAAGTTATTATAAGATGTAACTTCTTGTGATTCCTTTTTCGTTCTATCTTCAAACTCTATGGGATGACATACCAGTTGCATGTTTCTTTTACTGTAAAGATGCACAACCCATCTGACTTGATTTTTTTACTTATGTTGAATATTTTCCAAAAATTATTATTCATTACAGATGTTATCTGTTTTCTATTAGGTAAGGTAGTCTTCTGATATCCCCTAGTTACTATAGTTACACATGTGAATACACAAAAACATAGGCAGATACAATGAGTTCTCTTCCCAGACACAAACTCCTATGACATATCATAGAATGTGGAAATATGAAGAAGAAAGAATGGTGGGTTGGTAGATAGGAGAAAATTAGAATGTTGGATAATGATGACAGATTAGGTGATCTGGAGATATTGGCTTTGCCCAGGGACATACAACAAGATACCCGGGAACATACCATAAAATACCTATGAAAACAAAACTTGAATCAGAGCAAAATTAATTCACAGACTTCACAAAATTGTGTGAAGTTTCATTGACAGATATAGATTTTGCAATGATTAATACTGATCCTGAAGATGTCTGAAATATATAGCTCAGGTAGACTTACATCTAGGTCCCCCATGCCATATACGGATTGGCTAATGGCCTATGTCAGTATTCAAACAAAAGTGTACAATTAGAACTAGGGTGCAAAGAAATAGCCATGGTGGACAAGAGATAACATGCCTCAGACAGATGGAGCCTAGAGTGTATAGTGGAATCGAGATTCTAAAAGGTATTAATGAAATGGAATGAGATACCAAACCCACAGAGATGAAATTGAAAAGAAATAAATGTAAAGTTTCATCACCACTCAGGAAAAAAAAAAGTCATGGCACACTTTCAAGATAGGGTAAGCTATTTCTTGAAGGTATTATACTTAGTTCTTGCCAATACAGATCAAATACTCTTTTTATAACCCATTAAAATTTCAGAAACAAAACATAAATAATTTCTTCTCTCATCACTTTTCTAGATGATACCTAGTCAATTAAAACTGCTTATTATAGCTTTTATCATTTAGCTACCAACTGATAGTAACTTACTTTAGAGAACAGTTCTGAGAATAACTAATGAGCATGATGGCAAAGCTTTCTGCAAACTGTGAATGTGAAGTACCTATCTCATAACCAGTACACAATGTCTTGTCTAGAAGCTTAAGTGAAATGCGTCAAAAAAAAGAAATTTAAAATATTCTTTATTGTATTAGACTATGCTTGAGTTACTTATAAAATTTAATATACATTAGTTAAAGTGTATGTTTCATAGTTAGAATTTGTTTCTTGCCAAACACTATAGTGATCTTTTGCTATATCTAGCTCAATTTCCAATTCTTAATTCAGTCTTTACATTCGTCAGTTCACATATTCATTATTGTTTTCTCTTTTTTTCATTTTTCTTTATCATTCTTTCAGTGAAAACACTACGGTTTAATATGCCCTGCATATGTATTTAAATATCTTTGTAACCATCCTTGATTCCTCTTTGGAAGTGTTTATTTAAAACATCAGTGAGTACATAGAGAACCTCACACAAATTGTCTCTGAACAAGGAAGATTACACAGAAAAACAATGTAGTGCCCTGCTCAAAGATGATTTGACAGATGGTTAGAGATCCCAGTCACTCCAGGCTCCATCTGCCTCAGGCATGCAACATGTCATCTCTTTTTCACTACAGCTATTTCTTTGCACCTAAGTTCTATACATACACATTTACTGAAGTACATAATAGAAGGGTGAGTGTGGGTGAGGAGGCTATTGATTAAATACATTCAATAGATGCGAAGGTTGAGTTCATGTTAAAATATAAGACCCTTTTGGAAATGGAAACAGCTCTCAGGTTTCTAACTCATGCTTAGCAACTTGTCAAAGATGACCCAAATGGGAATAATGATATTGGAGAAGTTGTGGAGAAATAGGCTCACTGATGTATCTCAGGCAAAGCTGTGAATCAGTACAGCCACTTGGGAAAGTAGTTGGGAACCAGGCAAATAAAGTGACTAAAATTTACATACCTTTTTTCCTAGTGATTACAGTGTTACTCATATACCCTAGTCAGTCAAAAGCATTTATGAAGCAGCCCCTATGAGCCAGATACTGTAGGAACTTCTGGGCCAACCAAAAGAAAACAAATAAAGGCAAAAGATTCCCTGCTTTTAAGAAGCTCACAGTCTAATGGGAAGGATAATATGTAAATTATGTACAAACAAGATACGTAAAAGATATATGGGTGATAATCAGTAGACAGAAGATAATCCCATTAAAGGGGATCAGGAAAGATTTCTTGTATAAGCTGAAATTTCAGGGAGTTCATTGATAAGAAGAAAATACTCATTTCTGCAAAATTATTTATAGCTTCACATTTTGTGGTAGCAAAGAAATGGAAACAATGTTGATGACCAATTATTGTTGAATAAGTAAACACATTATAGAACAACAATGATATAAAATATTACTGTATTCTAAAAAAATAATGAATGTGATGAATACAGAGAACCTTGGAAAGACACGAATGGAGAAAGAAGTAAATAGGACCAAGAAAACAACTTCCACAATGACAACAAAACAATTGAAAGTCAATGTTGCAGAATTACAAATAATAAGAATCACCTCAGAGGAGAAGTATGAGAAGATAACTCTACCCTCATTTCATTTTTTTTCTTTATTTATTTATTTTACTTTTAACATTCATTTTCACAAAATTTTGGGTTCCAAATTTTCTCCCCTTTTGTCCCCTCCCCCCCAAAACACCAAGCATTTTAATTGCCCCTGTCACCAATCTACTCTCTCTTCCATCATCCCTCTCTGCCCTTGTCTCCTTCTTCTCTTTAGTCCTGTAGGGCCAGATAACTTTCTATACCCCTTTACCTGTATTTCTTATCTCCTAGTGGCAAGAACAGTACTCGACAGTTGTTCCTAAAACTTTGCATTTCAACTTCTCTTCCTCCCTCCCTCCCCACCCCTTCCCTTTGGAAGGCAGGCAATTCAATATAGGCCGAATCTGTGTAGTTTGGCAAATGACTTCCATAATAGTCGTGTTGTATAAGACTAACTATATTTCCCTCCATCCTATCCTGTCCCCCATTACTTCTATTCTCTCTTTTGATCCTGTCCCTCCCCATGAGTGTCGACCTCAAATTGCTCCGTCCTCCCCGTGCCCTCCTTTCCATCATCCTCCCCACCCTGCTTATCCCCTTATCCCCCACTTTCCTGTATTGTAAGATAGGTTTTCATACCAAAATGAGTGTGCATTTTATTCCTTCCTTTAGTGGAATGTGATGAGAGTAAACTTCATGTTTTTTTCTCACCTCCCCTCTTTATCCCTCCACTAATAAGTCTTTTGCTTGCCTCTTTTATGAGAGATAATTTGCCCCATTCCATTTCTCCCTTTCTCCTCCCAATATATTTCTCTCTCACTGCTTGATTTCATTTTTTTAAGATATGATTCCATCCTCTTCAATTCACTCTGTGCACTCTGTCTCTATGTGTGTGTGCGTGTGCGTGTGCATGTGTGTGTGTAATCCCACCCAGTACCCAGATACTGAATAGTTTCAAGAGTTACAAATATTGTCTTTCCATGTAGGAATGTAAACAGTTCAACTTTAGTAAAGACCCTTATGACTTCTCTTTGCTATTTACTTTCTCATGCTTCTCGTCATTCTTGTGTTTGGAAGTCAAATTTTCTTTTCAGCTCTGGTCTTTTCATTAAGAATGCTTGAAAGTCCTCTATTGCATTGAAAGACCAATTTTTCCCCTGAAGTATTATACTCAGTTTTGCTGCATAGGTGATTCTTGGTTTTAGTCCTAGTTCCTTTGACTTCTGGAATATCCTATTACATATCCTTCAATCCCTTAATGTAGAAGCTGCTAGATCTTGTGTTATACTGATTGTATTTCCACAAGACTTGAATTGTTTCTTTCTAGCTGCTTGAAATATTTTCTCCTTGACCTGGGAACTCTGGAATTTGGCCACAACGTTCCTAGGAGTTTCTCTTTTTAGATCTCTTTCAGGCGTCGTTCTGTAGATTCCTTGAATATTTATTTTGCCCTCTGGTTCTAGAATGTCAGGGCAGTTTTCCTTGATAATTTCATGAAAGATGATGTCTAGGCTCTTTTTTTGATCATGGCTTTCAGGTAGTCCCGTAATTTTTAAATTGTTTCTCCTGGATCTATTTTCCAGGTCAGTTGTTTTCCAATGAGATATTTCACATTATCTTCTATTTTTTCATTCTTTTGGTTTTGTTTTGTGATTTCTTGGTTTCTCATAAAGTCATTAGCCTCCATCTGTTCGATTCTAATTTTGAAAGAACTATTTTCATCAGTGAGCGTTTGAGCCTCCTTTGCCATTTGGCTAATTCTGCTTTTGAAAGCATTCTTCTCCTCATTGGCTTTTTGAACCTCTTTTGCCAATTGAGTTAGCCTATTTTTCAAGGTGTTATTTTCTTCAACATTTTTTTGGGTCTCCTTTAGCAGGGTGCTGACCTGCTGTTCATGCTCTGACTTCATGTCTCTCATTTCTCTTCCCAGCTTTTCCTCCACCTCTCTAATTTGATTTTCAAAATCCTTTTTGAGCTCTTCCATGGCCTGAGCCCATTGAGTGGGCTGGGATACAGAAGCCTTGACTTCTGTGTCTTTGCCTGATGGTAAGCATTGCTCTTCCTCATCAGAAAAGAAGGGAGGAAATGCCTGTTCACCAAGAAAGTAACCTTCTATAGTCTTATTTCTTTTCCCTTTTCTGGGCATTTTCCCAGCCAGTGACTTGACTTCTGAATATTCTCTTCACACCCACTTCACCTCCAGATCCTCCCAGCCAGCGCTCGGGGTCTGAGATTTAAATGCTGCTTCCCAACCTGAGGACTTTGGGCGGGGATGGGGCTGCTATTCAGTGTGAGATTAAGTTCAGGTGCTCAGGTGGGGGCAGGGCCACCTCAGGGGCTCAGTTCCCTCAGGGGGTTTATGCAGAGACCTTCAACAATGGATCTGAGCTCTTGCCTGCTTGGGGAGCCCTGGTCTACTCCCGCCTCCGCTGTTGCCTCCCAAGGGGGCCTGAGTTATGGGGGCACCCCACTCCCCTCTCGACCCACCAAAGAGACCCTCTCACCAACCCCCATCACCTGTGCATGGAGGGACCCACACAGCTCCTGGAGATTCCATCCCTGAAGCCCACTCAGATCAGCTCCTCTCGGTGCTGCACGGCCGCAGCACGGCTGTGCTCAGCTCCATGTCCGCAGCACGACGGACCTTTTGCGAGAGGTTTTCAGGCTCTGTGGAACAGAAATCTCCTCCGCTCCACAATTCTGTGGCCTCTGCTGTTCCAGAATTCGCTGGGCTTTCTTTTTCACAGATGTTCAGAGCTATGTGTATATGCATCTTTCTACTCCACCATCTTGGCTCTGCCCTGCCCCCCCCCCCCATTTCATTGCAGGGGTGGGAGGTATATAATGCATAAACGTACATATATTTTCAGAATTTGATTCTTTTTCTTTTTTTATTGACTTTTATTGACTCTTTTCAACCTTCTTTATCAGTTTTTTGGTTTTGGTTATATGGAAAGACTTTCTGGGAAGGGATAGGGGGAGATATCATTAGAGAAATTTTAGGACATGTAAAAAGGAAATATATAACCAAGAAAAACAACTTATTTTAAAAATAACCCTCTTCTTCATAGGAGACATATCTCTTTGAAATAAAATTCCCTCCCAACTCTGATATGCTTTTCTGAACTTTGCCACTAAGTCAAAGTTTCCATTTGCCCTGGAACATCTTTTAGCCCCTGGGGCCTCCTCATCCTGTCATATCCCTTTGATTTGACAGCTGCCTTCTCCCACTGGTGAGTTTCTTTTGGGGCCTCCATTTTGGAATCATGTCCAGGCAAGTCAAATGTCATTCCCTTCCAACCTCTAATTTTTAATTTCTGGTCACTTGCCACCATGCACTCCATTTAAAATGTTTATGTCCCTTTTGTGTGTTATTTCATTGAAATGCAAACTTTTTAAAAGTAGGAGCTATATTTCTTTTGGTTTATAATTGTATCTCCAAAACATAGAACGGTGCCTGATATACAGTAAGTACTTAATAAATGCATGTTGCCTTATATTGTTAAGTATTATGGCAATGATGTTCACACACATGCATACAAACATACACATATATGTATGCATACTTTACCTGGTCAGATAATAAACTGTGTAACTATGTGGTTTGTCCTACTAGTACTGGTGTTTCCCAGAACACAGGATCCTTTCCCTTCCCTCTCCCCTTTTCCTTCTCATTCCTTTATTAGTCTATTGATTTAATTATTATCTTGTATGTGATTCAGAAATTTGTAATATTTCTATATTCAGCCTAAATCTCTCCATTCCTATATCACCAAGTGCCTTTTGAACAACTTAAATGGTATATCCATAGGTATTTCAAACTCAGCATGACTGAAACAGAACTCTTATCTACCTTCTATCATCTATATATCTATCCATATCTATTTTTCTGTGTATCTATCTACCTATAATCTATATATCCATCATTTATTTATTTGTCATGTACATAGTATATTTCTCCATCATCTACATATCTATTATCCATGCATCCATCCATCCATCGATCTATGTAAAGTTCATTGACCCTAGGTTAATACTACCTGATATAGTACAATTTTCCACACACTATTCTTTCTTGATGAAACTGAAGGTGGCATAATAACTTTTCTTCCTGGTTGCTTTCCAAATAACTTTCAAGAAGAGAATTTTAGATATCACACTGTATACTTTTTGTTAATGCTGAATCACCTTAAGTTCCAGAAGTGCAACTAAAAGCATGACTGTAAATGTTTCATCCAATTGCTAAGGGATAAACATTTGAATTTACTTTTTTCTTTTACGTTTCATGGGGAAATAAGATAAAGGACAAGTCAGTATAAAGTATTAGAGTCTTTTTATTATTATTATTATTATTATTATTATTATTATTATTATTATTATTGTTGTTGTTGTTGTTGTCAAATAATGGATTGATATCACTCTGGAAATAGAAATAAAGAATAAAATATTGGCATATACTAAGGATCTATTTTCATTAAGGATAAAAGTATTGATTGAATCATGTAATAGTGTAAATCAAGTTCCATAAAAAAGTCTGTTTTTTTTTTCTATTTTTAACAAGATAAAGAATCTAAAGTGTTCTTTCTTAACACATTTTCAGTCAGTGGAAAGAGAGGTTAAAATTTAATTCTAATCTACAGGTATCATCATTTATCAAAATATCTCTAAATAAATACTCTTGTTTGTTGTGCTATTCTAAAATAAAGGATATATATTGGAAGGGTCATCTCTTCTACAATATTTCTACCATGTTGTCATCTGGTCCTTGCATATGTACACACAGTAGAGTGGGTACCTCATAATTGGAGTCCACACCAACTTTCAACCTTACCTGTCCAGAATGATTAATGAATGCTGACTAGTGTCAGAAGTGATTGTAGGATCTCATGCTGGCATCCATGGCATGATCTCTCTCTCTCTCTCTCTCTCTCTCTGTATATATATATATATATATATACATCTTATGTTATAATTCTTGACTGTTTTCTTTAGCTTTCTTTATCATAGTTATCTAGTATACTTTTCAGTTATTTCTTAGGGTTTTGGGGGGACCAGATCTGGATTTAATTGATATTTTCATTTGTTTATTTCAACCAGAAATCTATTCTGTAATTATTAAACCATTTCTATAACTTTGCACTGGCTCTTGGTGCCACATTTCAGAAGAGACACAGACAGACTGCTATATGTCCAGTGCCTATCAAGTGCCTTATTAAGTAAATGCTTAATAAATGGTTATTATATTTAAAAAAAATGAAGGTCATAATCAAATATTGTTGACAAATGCAAACTATCAGAAAGAATGGCATGTCAAATTAAATATATCAGATATTTATGTGATGTGGTTTATGTGATGATGTGAAGTTCAAGGGATCATCTTCTCTGTACATGAACTCATTTGGTTCTTAAGATAACACTGTAAGCCACAACAGATATTATTATCACGATTTTATAGAATTTTTTATGAGAGGCTAAGCAATGGAGATTGACCAGGCCATGACCTGGCCATGATCTGGCCACAACTAGGAAATCTAGAAGGTAAGATATGCCCAAGTCTTTACTTTTTTCAGATACAACAGTTTTTAGCAACCACATGACACTCCTCATTATACTATACTGCAGAATGTGGGAAATGCCTACTTCCACCCTCATCTCCAATAATCTAAGAATAAAAAGTTGGCCACTAGGTTTGACTTGGTGTAATAATGAAGGTTGTCACATGGGAACGAGGTTCCAGCTCTCCTAATCTCCAATCTGATTTCTTCTACTCTTTCACTGACTCAGGTTAGAAAATTTTTACCCACATGATGTATGGGGTCTAACCAGTTATGCTTAAATTCAATAAGTATTAATTTAAGTTGAAAAAGCACTATATATCTTATAGATGGTCAAAAAGATTGTCTGGGCAGAATTGGTATATAGATAGAGTGTTTAAAGATGTTTTGGAGGACCTGTGAGTTTATATGATAAAGAGAGAAATCATTATTTTCACTAATCTTTAACTTGAAAATTATAGTGTCTATCAATTACTTTAAAACATTATTTTGATAAGTTGTCCATAGGTGTTGAAAAACTCCCAAAGGATCTATGACTTAAAAAAAGGTTAAGAAGCACCAGCCTAAAATTATTTTAATTTAGTGAAAATGAACAGTAGGTGTATATGCGACAATCTAATGTTATCACTGATGGTTTTGACTTTTTGCTAATTAGATTAAGACATGAGTTTGATTGGCAAGGGATCTACAAGCTCAAAATTTTTCCCTATTCTCTCTTCTAATAGAAAGATACTGTTATTCAAGAGGAAAATGTTTCTCTGTCTCAGTGCCACTTCACCTTCAGTATTCTTTAAAAAGAAAACAAAAAATCATTCAAAAGTCTTAGGTATTCCCCTTTCTAATCTCCATCTCTTTAAAGCTTATCTTCCTTCTAGGCACAACTCAGATAAACTTTTCATGATAACTGTTACTAATGCTCTCTCCTCTTCATATTAACTTATTTATTCTTTCATTTAATTCTGTAAAAACTTTATCTTGCCAAGAAAAAAGTAAGTTTCTTTCATATAGAGTACCTGTTCACTTCTTATCTTTCATAGCCTTAGCAGCTAGCCCCAACCTTAGCCAATAGTATGCACATAATCACTATTTATTGATTGGAAGTAAATGCTTGATCCTCTTTTCAGTACTGAATGAAACTCATCACTCTCTGGGTCTCAGCTTCATCTGTAAAATAAAGGACTTGGAAGACATTTCTTCCCCATTATTTATTTTTCTTCTTTTAGATGGTGTTAACAGTATGCAAGGATGTGAAACAATCAGCTATTTCAACAGTAAATCTGGTTATCCAAAGTCCTACATAAGAATTTAATGTGTAACTATAGAAGGGTATTAGTGTTACAAAATTTATAACAGCTAACACATAAAATACTCATAAATATTCACACACGTGTGTGAAGTATATATATATATGTATATATATATGTACATATAAAATTTATTCCTCAAATATCACATATATATATATGTACATATAAAATTTATTCCTCAAATATCACATTGACTGTTATTATTCACAGAATTAAGAATGAGAGATGCAATGTTTTTTGGTTTTATTGCTATTGTTATGGTGTTTGTTTGCTTTCCCTGGAGTCAAATAACTGTTGAGACTCTGAGGCAGGATTTGAATTTAGCTCTTCCTTATTCTAAATATGGAACTCCATCTAATACACCAAGCTTCTTTATGACTTAGCCTGCAGAATTTTTATTTTGTTTTCTTTGCAGTAAAACGGTGAAATACAGCGTACCATAGTAGAGTGGAAAGAACATTACATTTGATTCAAGAAGACCTGGGTCCAAATTAGTTACTTTCCTACATCAGCCAACTTAGGAAAGTGATTAATTTTTTCAGCTTTTATCTTTAAAATGATGGAGTTGGGCAAGATACACTCTAATATGCCTCCAACTCTAAATCCTGAGTTCCTATTTAGGTAAGTGAGAGTGGGAAGTAGTCATTAATACTTCAATTTCATGTCATCCTGATAGATGTGCAAAGCACTAGAAATTCAAAATCGAAAATGAAATAATCCCTGCTCCCAACATGCTTAAACATTATGGGCCCCCTTGAGAAGCTATTTTCTTCCTCAGCATCTATATTTACTATTTGCATCATCCAGTAAGTTAGAGAGGACTCCAGGAAATATGTCATTTTTCTATCTATGCTTCCTCATTTAAATTATTAAAATGTTTCTTGTCTTATCTGCAAACTGCAGATGGAAGTAGTGCAGCAAACAAGACTGGATATAGACCAGGAGAATCATTCTGGAGCTAGAAAGGTATTTTTAGATTCCATATAGTAAATGGTGAAAGAGCAAATAAATGAGTGGACTAATAAATATATAGCAAAATCTAAAACAATTATTAGTTTGATTTTATCTTCTGAATGGGATAATATAAAAAAGGGAATTTGATATTGTTCTTCACAACTTGATTATAAAACAAATGTGTATGATAACATATTGCACTTCTAAAATATATTTCAAATATTATATTTTGTGATATTGCATGTGGAAAATTTCTCAATTGTAATAATTATCCTCTTTAAACTCTTTCATTGATGTATCTTAATGATTTGAAAAGCTCTCAAATGATTGGCTGTGAGACTATTGAGCTGTTTGGTGGATGCAGTGCTGGCCCAGAGTCATGAAGACTTGTACTCAAATCTACCTAAGAGTTCCTGTCACATTGTGACATAGATCAGCAGAGCACAAGTGCTCCTCGATTTCACAAAGCTAGAAAGGCTGCATTTCTAAGTGTTAGTAGTTTTTGTGGCTTCTCATCAAAAGCAGTTAAATTTGGAGAGACTCATCAACTGAAATTTGACCAACAACTGACCCCCTTGTATGTTCTCTTTCTAATAACACTAAATTGTGAAGAAAGCAGAGGGGCTGTATTATGTCTATGGCAGGAATAGCTATTCTAATGAGAAATAAACAATTATTCTTTAGAAATATTGAAGTTAGTAGCCATCAGAATTATCTTTGCTTATATTCTCATGGGAAGCACTATGCAAGATAAACAAATGTGTCCCTCATTTGTGCCTGACTTCTGAAATTAAAATCAGCCGAGCAGCCACAGGTAATGTTCCATTCTCTGCCACATTTTTTCCCTCAATAATTTTTATTAGCAAGATGGTTACATTCCTTTCCAAATGTGGTTTATACTAATCCATTAATTGGAATAAATTCATCCTTTTCTATCCTCAAATTCCATTCAAGATATGTTTCCCAATGGAAGAATAAGACATTAACTAACTAAAAAGAATGTGCCCCCAAAGTGGAAATAATTTTAAAAAATGAATGTCATCAGTGGACATATTCAACAAATATTCTTTCAAGAACATGCCCCTGCTATCTCAAGAGACTTTCTTCATTACACATCATCTTTACCAACATTAGGAATGTGACAATCAGCAGTAACGGAATGTTTTTGCAGTTTTTATTTTTTTTTAAATTTATTTAACTTTTAACATTCATTTTCACAAAATTTTGGGTTCCAAATTTTCTCCCCATTTGTCCCCTCCCCCCACCCCAAAACACCAAGCATTCTAATTAGCCCTATCACCAATCTGCCCTCTCTTCTATCATCCCTCCCTCCCCTTATCCCTGTTTTCTCTTTTGTTCTGGAGGGCCAGATAACTTTCTATACCCCTTTACCTGTATTTCTTATTTCCAAGTAGCAAGAACAGAACTCGACAGTTGTTCCTAAAACTTTGAGTTCCAACTTCTCTTCATCCCTCCCTCTCCACCCATTCCCTTTGGGAAGGCAAGCAATTCAATATAGGCCAAATCTGTGTAGTTTTGCAAATGACTTCCATAATAGTCATGCTGTGTAAGACTAACTATACTTCCCTCCATCCTATCCTGGCCCCCATTGCTTCTATTCTCTCTTTTGATCCTGTCACTCCCCAAGAGTGTTGACTTCAAATTGCTCCCTCCTCCCACTGCCTTCCCTTCCATCATCCTCCCCACCCTGCTTATCCCCTTCTCCCCCACTTTCCTGTGTTATAAGATAGGTTTTCATACCAAAATGAATGTGCATTTTATTCCTTCCTTTAGTCGAATGTGATGAGAGCAAACTTCATGTTTTTCTTTCACCTCCCCTCTTTTTCCCTCCACTAAAAAGTCTTTTGCTTGTCTCTTTTATGACAGATAATTTGCCCCATTCCATTCCTCCCTTTCCCCTCCCAATATATTTCTCTCTCACTGCTTAATTTCATTTTTTTAAGATATGATCCCATCATATTCAACTCACTCTGTGCTCTGTGTGTGTGTGTGTGTGTGTGTGTGTGTGTGTGTGTGTGTGTGTAATCCCACCAATTACCCAGATACAGAAAAGTTTCAAGAGTTACAAATATTGTCTTTCCATGTAGGAATGTAAACAGTTCAACTTTAGTAAGTCCCTTATGACTTCTCTTTGCTGTTCACCTTTTCATGCTTCTCTTCATTCTTGTGTTTGAAAGTCCAATTTTCTTTTCAGCTCTGGTCTTTTCATCAAGAATGCTTGAAAATTCTCTATTTCATTGAAAGACCATTTTTTCCCCTGAAGTATTATACTCAGTTTTGCTGGGTAGGGGATTCTTGGCTTTAGTCCTAGTTCCTTTGACTTCTGAAATATCCTATTCCACGCCCTTCAATCCCTTAATGTACAAGCTGCTAGATCTTGTGTTATCCTGATTGTATTTCCACAAGACTTGAATTGTTTCTTTCTAGCTGCTTGCAATATTTTCTCGTTGATCTGGGAACTCTGGAATTTGGCCACAATGTTCCTAGGAGTTTCTCTTTTTGGATCCTTTTCAGGTGGTGATTTGTGGATTCCTTGAATACTTATTTTGCCCTCTGGTTCTAGAATCTCAGGGCAGTTTTCCTTGATAATTTCATGAAAGATTATGTCTAGGCTCCTTTTTTGATCATGACTTTTAGGTAGTCCCATAATTTTTAAATTGTCTCTCCTGGATCTATTTTCTAGGTCAGTTGTTTTTCCAATGAGATATTTCACATTATCTTCCATTTTTTCATTCTTTTGGTTTTGTTTTGTGATTTCTTGGTTTTTCATAAAGTCATTAGCCTCCATCTGCTCTATTCTAATTTTGAAAGAACTATTTTCTTCAGTGAGCTTTTGAACCTCCTTTTCCATTTGGCTAATTCTGCTTTTGAAAGCTTTCTTCTCCTCATTGGCTTTTTGAACCTCTTTTACCAAATGAGTTAGCCTATTTTTCCAGGTGTTATTTTCTTCAGCATTTTTTTGGGGGGTTTCCTTTAGCAGGGTGCTGACCTGCTGTTCATGCTTTGACTGCATGTCTCTCATTTCTCTTCCCAGTTTTTCCTCCACCTCTCTAACTTCATTTTCAAAATCCTTTTTGAGCTCTTCCATAGGCCTGAGCCCATTGAATATTTATTCTGGATGTTGGGGATACAGAAGCCTTGACTTCTGTGTCTTTCCCTGATGGTAAGCCTTGTTCTTCCTCATCAGAAAGGATGGTAGGAGACACCTGTTCACCAAGAAAGTAACCTTCTATAATCTTATTTTTTTCCCTTTTCTGGGCATTTTCCTAGGCAGTGACTTGACTTCTGAGTGTCCTCTTCACACCCACCTTGCCTCCAAATCCGCCAGTGCTTGGGGTCTGAGATTCAAATGCTTCTTCCCAGCCTCGGGGCTTTGGGCATGGGCAGGACTGCTATTCAGTGTGAGATTAAGTTCAGGTGCTCAGCTGGGGGCGAGGCTGCCACACAGGGCTCAGTTCCCTCAGGGGCTTTATGCAGAGACCTTCAACAATGGATCCAGGCTCCTGCCTGCTTTTCGAGCCCCTGTCTGGTGCTGCCTCTGCTGCTGTCTCCCGAAGGGGCCTGAGTTATGGAGACACCCTGCTCCCCTCTTGGCGAGCCAAAAAGACTCTCTCACTGACCTTTAGCACCCAGCATGGGTGGAGGGACCTGTGTGGCTGCTGGAGAGTCTGTCCCTGAAGACTACTCGGATCTGCTCCTCTCAGTGCCACGCAGCCAAGGCAAGGCTGGGCTCTGCTTCAGGTCTGGTGCACAATGGACCTTTCAGGTCAGTTTTTTAGGTCTCTCTGGAGCAGAAATCTCCTCTGCTCCGTTGTTCTGTGGTTTCTGCTGCTCCAGAATTTGTTGGGAGGTCTTTACTGGTATTTTATGGGCTGTGGGTTTGGAGCTAGCATATGTGTATCTTTCTACTCCACCATCTTGGCTCCTCCCCTGAAGTTGTATTTCTTTCTACTATTCCAGGGTCAGATTATCAGACCTGAACTATAGGAGGTCCAAGAACTCATTTTTTGCAATAAAAGCAACATACATACATACTTGTAAAGATTGAGCATCACTTTTTTGGTGTCTCTTCTATCTATGTAAGCAGTCTTCTTTTACATTAAGGTCAAGAAAACTATACTTAAAAATAGAAGCAAATATTTTGTTTATGTTATCTGAGAACAGACGATTAAAAAATTATTTGCTTCTTCCCTCCCTCCTTTCCTTTCCTTTCCTTTCCTTTCCTTTCCTTTCCTTTCCTTTCCTTTCCTTTCCTTTCCTTTCCTTTCCTTTCCTTTCCTTTCCTTTTCTTTCCTTTCTTTCCCTTTCCTTTCCTTTGCTTTGCTTTCCTTTCCTTTCCTCCCTCCCTGTGTTATTCCTTCTTTCTTTTAATTCCTTCCTTCCTTCTTTCTTTCCTTTCCTTTCCTTTCCTTCAATGGAGAAGACCTATCACCTGTCTTCTTTTAAATTCAGCATTTGAGATAGTAAGGTAAGGCTAAATTTTTATTAAGTTTGGGGAATTTAAATTAGACACATACACTAAAGTGGATTTTTTTAAAGCAGAGTGACACTTATTAAAGGAAATTAAAACTAAAAGTCTTAAGTTTTCTTGTCAAATAGTTTAAAACTTCATTAATTCAGACTCCATTAATTTGGAATTATTCTAATTGAAGACAAGAAGATTTTATTCTTTTTATATAAATGAAAAGTTCAAAATAGTTTGTTGCTCTGTGAAATAAACAAAATAGATTAAATTGAAGTCTAAAATAGTATTTTCATTTTCAAATCAAGTCCTATAGATTTCCCCTACAGTATGTTCAACTATTTTTTTTAGTGTGTGATGTCATTATTTTGAGGCCTCTGGAGAGTGGTGCAGATCTCAATCCTATCTGGCTTTGTGTGATTCATGACTGTTTTTCCCATAAATCTTCCCTGAAGAGGCTACCTAAAATGTTCTAGTCCTTTCTCTTACTCATTTATTCTCTCAGCAGTATTAATATTCCACTTCTGGCATCCATCTGTTCCTCCTCATTCTCCATACATGACCAGGTCATCTCCTTTTCTGGTTATACATGTCCTTGGTAATTTATTTTTAACATCATTCCTCTCATGGAAATTATTGGAGGTAGCAGACTGACATTCTTAAGCCTACCTTGTGTCTGTTCCATATGTCCACTGTCCAAACTGGGGCACCCTTCTCCATGGTTAGTGAAAAGATGTTTTAGCAACAACTCCTGGGCATAACAAATAAATCTTAAATCTGTTTTATTGTTTTAGATATACTAGGTATTATCAGGGTACTACAAATTTTACTGAATTCATTCTTATCTCAGTGAAGTTATTTGTAGTCATACATAGTTCATCAATTTCATTTAGCATTTAAAGCCCTTCATGATTTTAGCCAAATCTTCCATGAGATTAGGAAGGTGAATGACTGAGAAGTAGAAAGTAAATATGGATTCAATTATTTGCCATGAAGAGAGTTACCACCAATACTCTCAAAGCTATGGGGACAGCTGATGATTGGAATAACTGCATATACTAAGATTTCTACTGGATTGACAAAGTGTCTCAGATAACTGGAGTCAGCTATTTTAACTGTTTGGTGCAATTGGAGTTTAGGCTTTGTGGTAGGGATTGAAAGGCAAAGAGCATTCCTTAACTTTTTTTTTCTGTTTTTACCATATTATTGCAAAAGTTATTGCTTCAAATGATCATATTTCTCTCTGAGGAGTTTCTGTAGTATTTTGGATCTCTATGTTATTAGCTTAATATCATTCATAATTGGAAGACTCTGGTGGAGTGGCCTGGTTGTTTCTCACAGTTTTTATCAAAGAAAACCTTGATGAATGCTTAGAACATTCACGCGAAGGTTTTTGCAGGGAATATAAAGAGATATGTTTTGGTAGTTTTTCATTCCTTTTTAATTACTTAAAATAATACTGACTATACACACACATATATGTTTGTTTCTTTTATAACTTTTCCTCCTTTTACATATCAATACATGTGTACTTTTGTAATTTTGTCACTATACATGCAATTTGTCTTTTATGTATTTGGAAGGTCCTCTGACTTTTCCCACCTTCATTTCTGTAAATATGATTTCAGTTGCCTCATATGAAACATCAAAGATTGAGGGAATTTAAATCTCAATATGTTGGTTCCATTTTCTATATAGAAATAGTAGAAGTATATTTTATTTTATATCCTTGTGTGAGCATACATGCATGTGTATTTGTAAATATGTATGTGTATATAGATGTATATACACACATATAAATATACATGTACCTTGGAAGGTGATATTATACTTTATCTTCAGTTATGGACACCTAAATATTTCACAAATGAGCTTGTACTCTAAGTTAATGTTGTCCTAGGCAACCACATCTCCCTGGTTGGTAAAATTGATTACTAGTTGAGTCAGTTTCTGGGTTCAATTCATGATTTCATGAGAAAGCATTTATAAATCTCATTATATGCCAACTATGATGCTAAATAGTTGAAATATAAATACAAAAGAAAGACAATTTTTGTCCTCAGGAGCTTTTAGCTTCCTCATGTAGGTAAACTTTTTACATTTTTTTTCAGAATAAGTCATGAAAATAAATGTCAGTGTAAATCTTTTTTTATTAATTTGCCATTTTCAAAGTTAATTCAATAAACTGAGTAGGAGATGTAATTTTATAGAGTGAAGCCAAAGTAGAGACAGAGAGAGAGAGAGAGAGAGAGAGAGAGAGAGAGAGAGAGAGAGAGATCTCTACCACTGCCACAACCTTCACAATTTTCCTTTTGACTAATGAAAAGAGTCCAGAACAATGAACCCAAAGGCAGTGTCCCACAGACCACTAGCCCTACTTCCATTCTAAGACATAAAACCATCATTGAGACAAGGCTCTAAAGCCAGCTTCCTATTTGTTCAGGTTTGATGACGGAACAAATGATGTACTCAAAGATCACCAAATCTTTTTTTAAAAGGTGGTTACTTTGCCCTAAAACACTAAGGATATGCAGGAAAGATAGAATGGCACTAAGTTTCTATGAAAACACACCTTCCCACTGTTTTCATCTTCATGTGGAAATATCTGATCAGTCTTTCTTCAGGGTATGGCTACTCTCATGGTCTCTGGAACCTATCAAGTCTAAGAGTTATCAACCACACATGCCTGGAAACTTTTATGCCTCCCAGATCAGAAAAGTGCTTCAGGAAACTACTGGATCTATCACATACAACCTCTTGGTATCTAGGTCTAATGATAGAAGAGTACCTTCCATTATTCAAATGATTAGACCAGGGATAGGGAACCTATGGCCTTGAGGCCACATGTGGCCTCACAAGTGTGGGCCTTTGACTGAATTCAAACTTCACATGACAATTCCCCTTAATAAAAGGATTTATTCCATAAAATTTGGACTCAGTCAAAAAGCCACACCTAAGGACCTGGAAAGTCTATATGTGGTCTTGATGCCACAGGTTCCCCACCCCTGTACTAGACAGTCTTCCTATAATGGAGGGAAAAGGCCGGCAACAGGGGTACAAAATGTCCACATACAATAACAGAAACAAACAAAACAAAAGAAAATGTGGAGCCTAGATCTCTCCACCTTTGTTTTCAATGACCAAGTCTCAAGACTTGTACAGGGCCCTCCTCCTACATGGGCTGTATTAAAGGGGAAAAAAAATTAGAACAGAAACAAACAAAAACAAAACCAAAAAAGAATGTAGAGAAATACAAAAGCCAGAAATCCTAAGGCTTTCCTTCATTATTCAGAAGACTAAGTTTCAAAGTCTGCTCCGTGTGATGAATGATACCGCTTTTGAGATTCGCAGTGAGTCTCTTAATGCAAAGTGGTGATACTTAGCCAGAAGCTCCAACACAGATAATAATAACTCCAAGACGGTCACAGAGTTTTTTTTGACCTGATAGAAGGTGGTAATGATGAACAGGATCAGCTCCAGGAATATTAGCACCTTTGTACAGACACTTCTGCTATGGTCAACAATTTTTTTTATTATTATTTTAAACTCAAAACACCAGAACTCAAATACAGGATAGAGAAAAGACATATCATTAAACTTAAATAAAATAAAAAGGAACAAAAGCATGTCATGTGCATGGCACAACACAAGAGAAGACTTAAAATATGTAGCAATAAATTTTCATTTCAAGAAAGCCTGTATGACAAATACTACAAGTTGTACTGAAAGCTGTCCATCTTTTGTTTCCTTGCAAGTTTTCTTTTATTCTCTGCTGTGCACTGTTTACTTTATTCCTTTTTCCCCCTTCCTCCCACCACCCTCAGAAGGCTACAATTAAGTGTGGATATATGTTTCTACATCTATACATATTTATATACACATATACATACACACACACACATACACACTCACACACACACACATACATATATATATAGACATATACTTTTCCTAATAAATTTACATCTTGTTTTTGTTTTTAAATTTGTGTGTATCTTATTTCCTATCCCTTCTGATTCCTCTAATTTGCTTCTACCTGCTTCTTTGCCCTCCTATTACTTAGTGTACCGCTCCTCTAAGGATCCCTCCTGTACCCTTCCATTCCTAGAAATCTAAACATCATTTTATACCCACGTTTAACCAGTTCCCTCACTCTCCCCTCCAGAGATCCCTCCCTTATCCTTTCCCCATCCCTCTCCCCTTACCATTTTATTTCTTCTGAATGTAGAAGACTTTTATACTCTTCTAGACATATATGTATTGCTACCTCTTAAACCTATTCCCAAAGAAAGTAGGTTTCCAGAACTACCAGTCTTCCTCCCCCATCCAATTTATTTGTGTTTATTCTTCTTCTCGCAACTTATATTTATAAAATAATTACTGTTTTTAACTGTTCTGAAATAGTTTTACTTTTTAATGTGATATCATTCTCAGGGATACTCCAAACTTTCTTATGAACCACTCAATTACTAATGACAATCTTAGACATAACATTTTATATTTTACATATATAAAAGGTAAATGGTATGTCCTTATTGAATCCTTTATATCCAGTCTCAGAAGTATGCTTAACTTTGCTGGGTATGACATTTTTGGCAAGAAGCCCAGTTCTTTTCTTCTTCACTATATAGTCTACCAAACCCTGTGGTCCTTTAATGTCTCTGCCTCTAGGTCTTGTGTGATTCTAATTGTGGCACCATCATATTTAAATTATTTTTACTTGTTGCTCTTAATATTTTATTCTTGAGCTGAGAGTTTCAGAATTTGACTATAATATTCTGGAGTTTTCTTTGTATCCTCTCTTCCAAGTGATGATCAATTTTTTTTTTTCTATTTCTACTTTCCCCCTTGTTCAGGACAATTAAAAAAATTATTTCACATATTATTTTATAAAGATTCTCTTTTTGATCATAGCTTTGATGTAGTCCAATTATTTTTATGTTTTCTCTTCCTAATCTCTTCTTCAGATCAGATGATTTTCTTATGAGATATTTCTCTTCTATTTTTTTCATTCTTCATATTTTGTTTAGTTATTTCTTGATCTCTTATAACGTTGTTGTCTTTGCCTTGCTCAAGTCTAATTTTCAAGGTACTATTTTCTTCCTTAAGATTTTGTATCTCTTTTTCTTGCCAGGCCTAGAGGCCTGTGTGGGCTACCCGAGTCTTTCTTACCTGTCCCAGGTCTTCGGTTGGCCAAACCGGATGCACATATGAGAGAAAGGACGTTCCAGAGTCGAACAGGGGTTGAGCTTTATTTCAGGGTTTCGGTTACAAGTGCAGGAGGCTCTTCCTTAGGAGGAAGAGGGGGAGATTTCCTAAGGAGGCTAAGCTTAAGGGATTGGAAGTAGAAGTACAAGCGGGGAGAGAGGGGGAGGGGAGAGAGGAAAGAAAAGAAGCGGAGCCTACTGTCCTCTTGGCTCCTCACGTCCTAAGAGCGCTTTTAGGCTTCCTCAATCCTACTTAACCTTCAGCCGCACAGTTTGCATCTGAATACCGTGCTGTTAGGTAACTAAGCGTGCTCCAATCCGGGACAATCTCGAGGGCAGGGAGACTCCACCCATCACGTATCTCCAGGGGAGAGGCGGAAATACCCGAGCTAGCTCAGTCTGACCTTCTCGAACCCCCGCTGTTCATGGAGGGCCTCGTAAGACTCTAAGATTTAGAAGTCCCACTTTTACCCGCCCGAGACCATCCACACGGAATTGAGCTTCCAATCCCAACATTTTCTAATTGGTTCACTTTCTTTGAATAATCTTGTTTTTCTTGGATTGTTTTTTTTCCTAGTTTTTTCCTCAATCTCTCTCATTTGATTTTTAAAGTTTTTTTTTTTTTTTTAAAGTTCTTCTATAAATTCTTTTTGGGCAGTTACCATTGAGCATTACTCTTTGGGGTAGAAGAAAGTTTCTTTGCTTCAATATCATCCTCTGATGATGAACTTAGGTCTTCTCTATTATCATAACTTTCGATGGTTGGATTCTTGCTCTTTTGCCTGTGCATTTTTTTTTTTTTGTAGAAATAGCTTAATTTTTGAAATCACCTCTCATCCTGGTGTATGGGGGATGGCACTTTTTGTCCTATAACTTCAGTTCTCTCCTCTAGCATGGATCCAAAGCTAGACCTCCAGCCTGCAGTACCCATAGCCAGGTGTGTTCCACCTCACTTCTTCTGAACTCACCGGATGTGTGCTGGTTCCTTCTAAACCCTCTGCTACACAGCTGTGCCTGATGTTCCTTGTCTGCACAGGCTCATTTGATCTTCCTTGGTTGAGACGCCCAACTGCCCTGACTATCCCAAGGGTAAAAGTTCTGGTGTCTGAGTCCTAGGCAGCCTCCCAAACTAGTTAACACCAGGGCTTTTCACCTGCTGTTTAAGTGGCTTGCTGTTGAAAGGGACTCAAGGTGAAGGTGTTTAATCTTCACAGGAAACAAATCTTCCTCTAGGATTTTTCTTCTGATCTTCTTGGATTGTCCCAGGAGGACCCCTGTTGTGCCCCCAGTCTTATAAATTTTTACCAGCATTTTGTTCACCCCGAGGCACTATTTTATCTCTTTTGTGGGAGAAAATCTTAACAGTGTGGAATATTTAAACCTGTTCCACCATCTTTCCAGAATCCTCTCTCATCAACAGTTCTTTATGCTGAATCTGAATCATCTGTAGTAAAGTGGCTACGAGATTATACACTCTTTGCATTAAACATCCCAAGATTTTAGTTGATACTGAGATTCTCCTGAACTGTCACCCACTCAATATTTCCAGGTCTATTTGCCCAAACTTCTTCCTTCTTGAAAGCTAAAATATCTTTGCCTTCTGTAATATTAATGGGGTTTAAGATCTCTCTGCCTATTAATAGTCCTCAAGTAGAGCCCATTAAGGGAAGCTTGCTTAAGTGAGGCTTACGTGTAAGAAGACTTTCACAGCTTTTGTTAATTTCTAATTAGGCATTGAGTCATGAGGGTTGGGATGCCTTCTGGCTCTGAGAAGTATAGTTTTGCTTTGGGGGTTTGCTTATGAGAAGGATCTTGTGATTCCCTGGTCAAAACTCTGAGTGGCCATATATTCAGACTCCTAACTGCTCAGATGTAAAGACTCTTTCAATTCAGGAATGTATGTAAAGTGTATGGAAATATTGCTTTGATTCAGGCAGTAGAGCCCTATCTGTTGGTCTTTATTTCTCTGTTTATATTTTCTCTGTTTGTATTTTCTCTGATGTCCAGAGTGCTGAATTTTCCCCAAACTAGGGAATGTAATTAAAAAAGATTGTTGACCCCTTAGAAAGCTATCTTTCCTAGTAAAGCAGAAGTAAGAATCTGTTCTAGTAGCCATCCTGGGTATGCCAGTGTGATTTCCTTTACATAATATAAGATTAATGGTATATAAGACCTTCCCTACCCATTAAAAGGCATCACATGGAGCTCTGACTCTGAGTCACAGGGATTCCCATACCTTCCCAATGAAGTGCTGATTTCCAAGCTTCTCAGCTGTCAGCCAATTAAGTGCTGAGTCTTTGATTGGAAACAGCATATATTGTATTGCTAGGAGAGAAAGGTGTGGATAGAGAGAGAACCTAGCAGAGAAAGAAAGCTGAGGAGGGAAGAGAGAGATTGAGGGAAGAATTTGCCAGGGGAAACTTGCTTGTTGGGAGGCTTGAAGGAGAGAAATATCTGTGCTCCTGGTTTGGTGATGAGTACTTTACTAAATCTTGCCATCTGGTATCCTAATATGCATGTTTCAAATAAATATTTTGATTTTATATTAGAGGAGGAGAGTTTGTTATATTTTGCAAACCAGTCATGGAGATATGGATGTATATTCATAGCAGCTCCTATGGGTATCACATTGGTGTTACACCTTCTTAGAGTCCTTTGTAAAAGAGCTGCCTCCTTCTTCCACAATGACTAAACAAAGATTCTCCTTCATCCACATCCACTGTCTCAGATCACCTGAAACATCAATTGATAACCAATTATCACGAACAGCAATGTAAGCCAAAGTAACATAGGAGGGATGATGCCTCATCATACCACTGATGTTTATTAAAACCTAGATAGCTAAATTGTTATGATAGGAAGCAATCTCATCTCCTAGAGGTAGTTTTCTCATTTTGAATAAAGTTTACATTGTGTTTAAATAGCCTTTGCTTTTAAATTAAACTTTTTTGTTACCTTCTATATTACATTTTTCCAAAAGCATTTACTTCTAGTTGTGTGTTTTCAGGTTGCATTTCTGTAATATATCTTCGTCTATGCACCAGAGGTTCAGGGCACAGACATTTGACCATTGCTGACAAATGCACCAAATGCAAAGTGAAACAACAAAAACAAACAAACACAAAAAATCTGGAGGGAACATTGGAAAACATTCCCTGATCTTCCATAGTGTCTCAACCATTTTTTTTCCATCTAAACAGAGAATCTAAGTATTCATTAAAGCAGTAGGCCCCAACTATCTAATTCCTGGATCTTCCATTTTTAGCTTCTTTACAGTGGCCCTGTTCCAAATTTACACCTCACATTGTCTTTTTAGTCTTTAAGAAGTCCTAAGAACTCTCCACTTTTCATTATAAATTGAATATTCACATTAGTAAATATTTATTGAGTACCTATGAAGTGCAAGGCACTATTATAGAACACCTGATATTTACAGAGCACTGAGCTATATTTGAGAGATAAAAAGTTAACGAGGTATGATTCTTTCCACAGAACTGAAGGTCTGTGGATAAATAAATGGATGTGACACATATACATGATAAGGGCTGTTGCATTAATAATTTTATTGGTTATGTGAAAATTTTACAGGATTCTGTCTGGGACACTCTTCTCTTATTGTTCTCTATATTTTCTCCTTTGGTAGTTTCATAAACTTTCATAGTTCTAATGATCATCTCTAGACAGATGACTCCAAGACTTTTATGGCTACCCCTAATTTTTTTTTCTCTCTAAACTCTAATCCCACTTGGCCAGTTGTCTGATACACACTTCCTGAATGTCCAAGTGGCATTATAAGATCAATATGACTAAAATACAATGGAATTCATCATCTTTCCCTCAATTCTCAACCTTGCCCTTCCTTAGAAATGATTTAATTTTGTTATGAGCATGATCATGTTCTGAGTCTTTTAACTCTGTAATCATTAAGTTGTCTTTGATTCTTCTCTCATTCCCACTGTGCTAGGTTTTATTGATTTTACCTCTCTGCCCTCTATCATCCATAACTCTTCAGTTGTAATTTCATAAACATATTCATGATCTCTTGAATGATGCCCAAAGGAAGTAGGATTCTCTTTAGATGATATACTACAGGAGGTCCTGTTTTAAAATGATTCTAAAATGGCTCCATGTCACCCAACAGTACTCCAAAGACCTCCTCAATGCTATCTATAGTCAGCCAAAAATATTATTCTAGCTGTCCTGTACAGGAGGAAAGTATATGAATGGATAAAGACTAATTACTTCCCAAATTTGGACTATTTGCATAACAAGCTTATTTAATTAGTCCATTATTATCTGTACTCTATCTAGAACTACTGTTACGTATCTCTACATAGTGAAGTTATTTTTTCGCAGTGGCATAAAAGATGTAGTAGAGGAGGGAAAAAGCTATTATAAAATGAGGACCTCTCCTAGAGTGGTAGCAGGAGAAAAGAGGGGGTAGAAAATGTAAAAGATAGTGAGAAAATACATAAGATTCATTACTAACTGGATAAGAGAAGAATCTGAAGGGGAAAAAATTAAAGAGAAAACAGATCTTCAGCATAGTATCTTACATGAATGTTAGTAGTACTAAAATAAAAAGTGATATTTGGAAGAAGAGCCAGTCATGTTGCCTTTATAGTGATTCCTCCTAGCTAGGGTGTTGGTTGATGTCAACAAATCACCAAGTATTCTCTGTGTAGATGCAATCCATAAAAGGGTTTTTCTTTCCATAACCAGACAATAGTTGAAATCAGGGTTCTACTTTACATATCTACTTTTATGAACTAAGTCACAAAAGAAAATGGAAGATGGCCAATTACCAGATCTGTTGGTTGTTGCCCTTCATTCCAGAAGAGGATCAAGATGCAATCATGATGTTGGAGTCAAAGTGTAGTATGTCTGACTATGGCTGATCAAATCAATACAAGCTTAGATGGCTCTACCACAGGTCAGGCACATATAGTCTACATGAATATTTGAAATGGAGATATATCTAAATTTGCTTATCTCATGTTTCTTTTTAAAAATTGGTTTTAGTAGCTTTGATGTCTAACCAAACTCTAAATGCTCCATAGCATCTCCTTCAGTTGCCTTCATGGTCATTGGGACAAATTGTTCTCATTTACCCATTCTGCTGGGGAAGTCTTCATTGCTTGGGGTAGGCATCCCTCTAATTCGCAGATGGATTTGAGACCTGTTAGTTATCCTCAACCTGTTTTAGCCTGTCTATAGAAATGGTTTACTGGGGTTTGGCTGCTGCACATGCTACAGCTTATTAGAAACACAGGTGAGAGTTGGGTGAATCAAATGGACACCAAAGATGGAAAATATCCCTGAAAAACGTTCAGCAACACTCACACCAGAGACAGTAGTCTTCCCTGAACACACCCTAAACCTTCAATTACCAGATAGTCAAGAGTGAAATATCTCCTTTATCTGAAATGAATAATTGATTTTCAAAGGGGATAGCTGATGGCTTTCCTTTTAAATGACTTAAAAAATATTTAAAATATACACATATCATTAGTAAGATGGCATAAATAATAATGCTTTATAAAACATGGAATAAAAGTTTTGTTGCAGGTTGTTGTTGTTTTCTGAATAGAATAATCAACTCCATTTAATTTCCTGTGGATTTTCATGATCACATACTTATACACTATATCTTGTGAACATATAAAACAGGATTGCTACAATAATGCAATGGCATTTTAAAGGATGTACATATATTTCTGGGCCATGCAAAGTGGAATTTGCCTTATTTTAAGTTTTTAATTTGCTTAGAGTTTACAATAGAAGAGTTGTAAGAGGAGCTGTTATAAAAGCAACATAACTAACTCTTCTTACAATAGAGTAAAAGCTATTTTAATGGTTTTCCCCTGTATTTGTTCTAAATTTTTAGCCACAATATATTAAAAGTGATAATGTTCTCATATCTTGCACTGTAGAAGAAAACAAAAAGAAAAAATAATTAGCAATTCATAATTCATGGTACTATTTACGTTTAAGAAATTATCTTAAAAGGGTGGAGTCAATATGGCAGATTTCAGGTCAGTTGAAATCTCTCAACATTTCCCTCCAAACAACTTTAAAATGTCTCAAATCAAATTTTGGAGTGACACAGCCAACAAAAGGTGACAGGAAGACAATCATCTATCCCTAAGGCAATTTAAGAGATCCACAGGTCCAAAAGAAATTATAGGAAACCCTTTGCTGCCACTTGATGCATCTGACACTGATTGGCAACTCTGTTGCCCATGAGCAGTCCTGGGTCTCCATTTCATGATGGTAAGAGTGCTTGTGATTGGTCACAAGGGAGAAGGGACCTTGGTAAAAGTTTTAAGGCCAAGAGGAGCTCTGGTACCTGGGGTTCAGAGGATCAGGAAAGTTTTCTTGGTAAAGAGCAGAGAGTTGACCAAGAGAACAGACAAAAAGAACCAGGAGTACACCTCTCCCACAATAACATCTCCTTGAAAGCACCAAAAAGTCGCAGACTCACAGAATTAGCTTTGAAAACAGCAGCACAAAAAAATCCTGAATCTTTCCACAATAGTTCCCCACCCCCAGGAAAGCGAGGCCAAATTTAATATGAAGTTAAAAAACAGTAACAATAACAAAAACTTAACGATGAACAATCACTACAGTGGTAGAGAAGATTGACATAAACAGAAGACAACAATGCAAAAACAGCTACAAGGAAAGCCTCAAAGGAAAAAATAACAATGCTAATTAGATCTGAGGCCAGCAAGAACTCCTGGAAGAGTTAAAGAAAGATGTAAGAGTGGTAGAGTAAAATTAGGAAAAATAAATTAGAGTGATGCAGTTTCTCATGTTTGTCCTTTGTTCTCAAAGAGGACCATGACATCAAGGTGATAACATGATTTGCAATTGACTTTGATTTGAGTGAGGGAGGGCTGTGCAAGATCACCAGTCTCACTTTCTTTTCTGGAGCCATCTGGGTCCAGTGGCCTGATATTCATCAACAGAACTGGAGATGACTCAGGATGCAATGTGAGACCCTGACCATTTTAGGCTTTGATCTTATCACATTCTCACATTGAGTGACATACACTCATTCAATTAATAGGCCTCTTCAAGGAGTTACTCAAGGAATGGCCCCTTATAATTAAAAAAAAAAAAAATCAAACTGTGAGGGGAAGACCCACATGGTTCCTGGAGAAAAGAGAAACAGTCAATCTTCAGTATTTACATTCGCTCTGTGCAGTCTATGAACTCCAGAGCTGGGTTTAAGGCTTGGTCTTTGAGCAAGAAATCTAACAGCAAACCCAAAGGAAGGACTCGAGGCAAAATGCCATCCACGTCCACAGAAAGAACTATGGAATTGGAATGCAGAATGAAGTAGAATATTTTCTCTTGTGTTATGTTTTGTTTTGGTTTGATTTTTCTCATGGTTTCCCCCATTCATTCTAGCTCGTCTATACAACATGACTAATGTGAAAATGTGTGTAATAAGAGTATATGTATAGAAACCATATAAGACTGCATGCTGTCTTGGGGAGAGAGAGTGGAGGGAGAGGGAGAAAAATCTAAGATTTATGAAGTGACTGTAGAAAACTGAAAACAAATAAATCAATTTTAAAAAAGGCGATGTTGGATCTGGAGGTAGTAGTTAAGTAGAGGGAGTAGCTGAATTCCCATCACATGGACTTGACTGCTATTTCTGTGGGAACCAAGAGTTCAAGAACACACCTGTTGTGTACAGGCCTACATGAAGAAGTTAGAATATTGGCTGGGGAGATAGGTAGGTACAGTGGACCTGTAATGACACTAGAATATTGGGTCTGGGGGCAGCTCTATTAGGATCCCATCATTAGGGCAAGGCTATGATAGATATAATAACCAAAATATTCCTTAAATTCATACAATAGAACTTGCTAGCAATGAAATTGAAAGAAAGTGAGTACTCATTGATTGTAGAATGATTGAAAAAACACAAGTATATGAAAGTATTGAAATATTATTGTATATTAAAAAATTATAAACATGGGGAATTCAGAAAAAAAATCATAAAATTCCTAGAAACTGATACAAAATTAAATAGACAAAAACTATAGCAACAGTATGTATAAGAATTTCAACAATAATTCAGGCAATAGATAATAAAACATATTTTACATCTTCCCTTTGGGTAAATAACATAGAGAATCCTAGAGAAAAATGTATACATTATCAGATGGATAGTTAGTTGTTTTACTTCTCTGTTAGAAGAAAGATGAAGTAGGCATCATACTTTCATTTTTCCATGAAACAATGCATTTTTTTCTTAAAAAGAATTGAGAACATCCATCAGTCTTGGTTGGCTCAGGGGACTTAAAGTTCAGTCCACTGACATTATTTCTGGATGGCCTTAGGACAAAACAGCCAAAGGAACTCCAGAACCTCTTTGATTGGATGGTGGATCATGACAGGAAATAACCATATTGAAATAACATCATTTCCTGTGCTTTGTTGAATAGCCTCCTCTTGCTCAAGATAAGTAAATCTCTGTCCTGGATCCTCTTCTCTTTTCTCTCTATACTATTTTACTAGGTGATCTCATCAACTCCCATGGGTTCATGAAAAAAACTGTCCTGTCTAACCTCTTTCTTTTTTTTTCAAGGTGTTCTAGTTTCTTTTATTTTTTTTTTTGAATTCATTAATTCATTTGTTTTCAGTATTCTACAATGATTTCCATAAATCTTAGATTTTCTCTCCCTCCCTCCCCCCTTTCTCCCCCTTTCTCCCCCTTTCTCCCTGGAACAGTGTGCAATCTTATATGGGTTCTACAAATACATTTTTACTAAATACATTTTCACCTTAGTCATGTTGCACAGAAGAATTAACATGAATGGGAGAAACCACGAGAAAAAAACAAAACAAAACAAAACGCAAGAGAAAATAGTCTGCTTGATTCTGCAATCTAATTCCATAGTTTCATCTCTAGATGTGGAAGGCATTTTGCCTCAAGGGTCCATTGGGAATTTTTTAGGACCTTGCATTGCTGTGAAGGGCTGTCTACCAGAAAAACTCCTTGTACACTGTGGTTGTTACTGTGTACAAAGTTTTCCTGATTCTGTTCCTTTCACTCAGCATCAGTTCACCTTAACCTCTTTCTTGATATCCAGTCTCACATCACAAGTTGAATGTTATGTAAATATTTTAAAGTCAATGTGTCCAGAATTAAACTTGTTATCGTTCACTCCCATTCCCTCCCCTCTTCCTGTATTCCTTGTTACTATGAAGAGCACCACCTTTCCAATCATTCAGGCTTGAAAACAAGATGTCATCCTAGATTTTCTATTCATTCACCTTCTCCTCTTACCCCCCGTCAAACCTGTTGCCAAGTCTTGTTGATTCTACCTTTTCAACATCTCTCATATATCTCTTATCCCTTTTTACTTTTGACAGTATCACTACTCTAGTGCAGTTCTACATCATTTCATGACTTCCACCTGGCCTTCTTGCCTCAAATCACTCTCCACTCCAATTCACCTTCCACTGAACTACAGAAATTAGCTAACTAAATCACAGATCAGACTCACTTCTCTAATCCATCAAAACCTGCTGCATACTATTGGTTGTAGGCACAAATATAAAATCCTGTCTTTGAAAGTCCTTCATAATTTGACTCCTTCTTATCTTTCCAATCTTCTCCCATACAAATTCCCCTTTATATATTCTATGATACATTACCTCTTTGCTGTTTATTTCCCCCAAAACTCAACCTCCAGTTTCTGTAGATTTAAGTTTCTTTTTCCCCATGTGTGGTATTCTCTCCCTCTTTATCTCAGCCTCATGACTTCTAGGCTTCCTTCAAATTCCATATAAAATCTGACCTCCAAGAAGGTTTCCCACTCATTATTAATGCCTTCTCTCTGAGATTATCTGAAATTTATCCTGTTTGTACATAGTTGATTTTATGTCATCTCCTTCATTGAGCAGTGAACTCCTCAGGACAGGGACTGCCTCTCTCTCTCTCTCTCTCTCTCTCTCTCTCTCTCTCTCTCTCTCTCTTTCTTTGTTGGACTTTTTTGTACTACCTTCACTTTTCACAGTGACTGGTGCAGAGCAGGCACTTAATAATTGCTTGTCAATTTAACTTGATTGTTGAATGTTCTGCAAATAGCTCATTTTTCTTCCATATGAAACCTAAACTACCAGAAGAATGACCTGAATTATGTGTAGTCCAGAATCAAGGGATTCAATGTGATGTATGGAAGAATATTTCAGAAATTTGATTTGAACTTAAGTCTTTCTAACTAGGCCTGGCACTCTATCCATTGCACCAGCTACCTGCCCCAGAAGCTAGCTGGTATGACCCATACTTGAATTAACCATGACTGTGAAATGACTGTGATAGTAAAATAAAAGGTATCAATAAACCTTGTAAAACAGCATAGGTTTTGTATGTCACAATGGAGAATACTAGGGCATTGTAGTATTTCATATTTATTTAGTCAAATGAAGAATGTGTCGGTATCAGAATTGTCAGTATCGATGAAAGAAGTCCAATACTGCCCTTCTCACTGTTCATCATATATGATATTTCATATCCCATCTCTTTGCTTCTGTACTGGCCATTCCTTATGTCTGAAATGCATTCCTTCAATTCTTCCTCATAGCATTCCTCTCTTAGCTTAACATTGCCTTTCAAATGAAGTGAAACTACCTGAAACTACCCCCAGCCCCCAACTGCCTAATTCAATGTCTGCTGCACAGTAGATACTTAATACATGAGAACCTTTTGTTTAATTCAAGTATGGGTCATATTAACTAGTCTCTGGGGCAGCTATGTGCTGCAGTGGATAGAGGGCTAAGGTTGGAGTCAGGAAGACCTGAGTAAGAATCCAGCCTCAGACTTTGTGACCACTGGCAAATCACTTAATCTTTTTGACTCAATTTCATCACCTGTAAAATGAGCTGGAGAAGAAGATAACAAAGCACTCCAGTGCCTGCAAGAAAACCCTAAAAGAAATCATGATGAGTAAGACACAACTGAAAATGACTAAACAACAATTAGCCACTACTCCAGCCATAGGATTCTGTGATCTGTGTTAAAGCACCAAGGGAACTGTAATTAATTTGCATACTAGTAGTTTCAAAAGTTATAATATCAGTCTCCTCTTGCTTTCTGACAACAACCATTCCTGATTATATCAATCCTCTATCACTATAAAGCCAAGTAATTTGTTGAGGCCAACTCGGAATTACATTGTTTTATCATTCCATTTGCACTACAGATATAATAGGTGTTACAATAGTCATCTTGAGAAGTGATTAGAAAGGGCTAAGAAAACAGTTAGACTTCTGTTTCATTAAAGGAATGAAACCTGAGGCTGGGCAACAATGAAACTTTTTTTTTTTTTTGTATTACTACATTTGAGATGGTCTTATGGTTTTAATTTAATTATGCTACACTGGACATGCATCTTGAGTATCATTCAGTTGGAGGTCTCATTGTGTTTTATATTCCAGGACTTCAAGGATTACATAATATCAGCTGCCTTTTATTTGATCCTGTAGTTTGCTAGAACATACTTCAGTCTCTTTTCACAGATCCCCACAGATTCTAAATTGCATCTTTTACAAGTGTTTGAAAAGATTTCACTTGTAGCTATGGTAATCTGGAATGGTATGTTTGCCATGATTTTTGTTGTTGTTATTATTGAATCTCTAAAGATTTTTCTCTAATGAAATCTTTCTCCCACAGTTGTAATCTAAATCTCCTTCTTCTCTGGCACTAGGAAGAAACTATTTTGCAATTCTGATGATGTAGCAAATGAGAGATGAAGAAGACAAGTTAGGGGAAAATAAAAATCTCTGTTCTTTTTACATGAGTAAGATGGATATTTGGTTTTTCTATTCCCTTTTTAATTTTTATTTTATTTTAGACTCAAAGGCCAGAATGCAAATATAGAATAGAAATAAAAACATGTCATGAACTTAAATATTGGAACTTAAACACAAAGAAAGAAAAAAAAAGAGCGTGACATGTGCATATCAGAACATAAATGAGGATTCAAAATATGTGACAACAAATTTTCATTTCAAGAAAGTCTGTATGATAAATAATTGTGTTGAGAACTATATTTTCTTTGCTACCTTGTAAGTTTCCTTTTGTTCTCTGCTGTACACTTTTACTTTGTTGTTTGTTTCCCTCCCCCCTAAGACTATAATTAAATTTGGATGTATTTCTCTATAGGTACAGCTGTATTCGTATACATATGCATGTATACATACATATATAGACACATACTTTCCCAAATTCTACTCCTGATTTTGTTTTTATGTTTATGCATATCTCTTATTTACTATCCCTCCTACCTCCTCTACTTTACTTCTACCCACTACCTTGTCCTTCTATTACATGCTTACCCCCCTCCAAGGATCCCTTTCCTATTCTCCCATTTCCATAAATCTAAACACCTTTCTTTACCCCCCTTTTACCTGTTTTTTCACCCTACCCTCTAAATATCCCTCCCTTGTCCTCCTCTCCCTCCCTATTCCCCTACTGTTTTATTTCATCTGAATTTAGAAAACTTTTATAATCTCCTAAATACACATATATTGTTCCTTGTTAAATGCCTTCCCAATGAAAGTAGGTTACTAGAACTACCAACCTTCCTCCCCCATCTCATTCCTCTCTATCACTTCTTCCTTTTGTACCTCATTCGTATAAAATAATTACTCTTTTTAACTGCTCATAACTGGTTTTACTTTTTAAATTTATGTCATACTCAGGTTTACCCCAATCTTTCTTATGAACTACCCAATTATTATTAATAAGAATCTTGGATCTATGTTTTATAGTTTACATATATAAAAAGTAAACAGTCTGTCCTTATGAATCCCTGATAAGGTTTTGCACATCTTAAATTTCTCTTGGCTCTTATATGTCAAATCTTCTCTTAAGTTAAGATTTATTTTTTAATTGTGTTGAAAGACTAAGAGTTGATCAAATGTCCACTTTTCCATATAGGATTATGCTTAACTTTTCTGGTTGTGATATTTTCGACCAGAGCCCTAGTTTCTTTGCCTTTCCATATATAGCATTGAGGTCCTTTAATGTCTCTGCTGGTAGATTTTTTTGTGATTCTAATCGTGGTACCATCATATGTAAATTGTTTTAATTTGATCTTTTTAATATTTTGTCCTTAAGCTGGAGGTTTCAGAATTTGACCATGATATTCCTATGACTTTTCCTCACAGGACCTCTTTTAAGTGGTGATTAATGATTTTTTTCTGTTTCTCCCCCCACCTCTTGTTCTAATGCTTCAAGACAATGTTCTTTAATTATTTCTTGTATCATTGTAACAAAATTCTTTTTTAAATCTGTTGTTTTTCATATGAAATGTTTCACCTAGCCCTGGGCAGTCTGAAGCAGAATCTTGAACATATCAGCCCAGGACAGGAGTTCAGCAGAATCGAGCAAGTGAGAGCTATGGAGCCCCAGGTATCTGCAGCAGCAGTTCCTGAGACTATTAACATGCAGAGTAAATGTTCGTAAGTCACCTATTTGAACTTCTGGGAGCCAAAATGACAGAGTGATCAGTAAATGCTCTCTCCCCCTCCCCTTGTTGACCTTGAAAGACCCCTAAAATGTTTCCCCAGAAAAATCCTGGAACAATGCAATCAGCAGAAGGGGCAAACAGTCTCTTAGCATGTGAGTCTAGGAAAACTTGAACTTAAGAGAAGATTTGAAGTATAAGGGCCAAGAGAAATTTAAGGTACACAAAAAATTATAAGAACAGACTGTTTGCTTTTTATATATGTAAAATAAAAAACATATCTAAGATTCTCATTAAATTGCTGTGGTTGAAGGGGACCAATACAGGACTGGAGCTGTCCCAGACATCCCCACTGCATGAAATAGGAAAGAGATTGTGAGCCCCAGGGAGGTGGAGACCACAACCACCCACACCAGGACCCCAGGCATGCCTCAGCACCCCAGAGGAATTGGGAAGACACTAGGGCGGATGGGATCACCAACCACTGAGCTTGCATATGCTCTAGCTGAGCAGAAGAGACCTGCTGTAAACAGACCACCCCTCCCCCACATTTAACAGACAACTCTGGGGAAAACCAGATAGACTTCACCTGGCCTCTGCTTTCTTATACCAGACAGCTCAGCACCAGGTGAGCTGCAGCATTTTAGGTTCTACCTGAAAGAACCAGAGGCTACAACACACAAAGTCTCAATTTCAAGTCACAAGAACTGTGGGACAGAACCCCTTGTGCCCTAGAAGCAGAGATCTACTTTAAAAGCCAGAAAAAGTATGGTCCTTATCATCATGAGTAAGAATCAAAGTAGAAAAGAAAAGAACATAGAATCTTTCTGTGGGGAAAAGGACCAAAACACAAATACCAAAGAGGTCAGCATTGAGACTATACACATCTGAAATTTCAGAAGGCAATATGTGGTTGCAAGCACACATAGCACTCTTGGAAGAGCTGAAGGGAAATTTAAAAAGCCAAATTAGAGAAATAGAAGAAAAACTGGCCAATGATTTTAAAAATATGGAAAAAAGAATTCTCTGAAGAGAACAGCTCCTTAAAAAGGAAAATTGGACAAATGGAAAAGGAAGTACAAAAAATAACTGGAGAAAACAACTCCTTAAAAGGAATAATAGGACAGAGGAAAAAGGAGTTGCAAAAGTTAAATGAAGAAAACAATTTGATAGAAATTAAAATTGGGCAGGTAGAGGCTAATGACTCTGAGACATCAAGAATTAATCAAACAGAATCTAAAGAAAGAAAACATAGAAAAAAATGTAAAATATCTAACTGGAGAAACCACTAACCTGGAAAATAGATCCAGGAGAGAAAATCTGAGAATTATTACTCTACCAGAAAGCCATGATGTAAAAAGAGCCTAGACAATATCTTCCAAGAAATCATCAAGGAAAACTGCCCAGTAGTCCTAGATCCAGTGGGTAAAATAGTCATTGAAACATTGCGCCACTCATCTCTCAAAAGAGATCCTAAACTAAAAACACCAAGGAAGTGGTTGCCAAATTCCAGAACTATCAAGTGAAGAAGAAAATGCTACAGGCAGCCATAAAGAAACTATTCAAATATTGAGGAGCTACAGTCAGGATCACACAGGGCCTTGCAGCTTCTACATTAAAAGAATGAAGGAATTAGAATATGATATTCCATAATGCAAAGGAGCTGGGACTACAACCAAGGATCAACTACCCAACAAAGTTGAGCATAATATTTCAGGCAAGGAGATAAACATTCAATGAAATAAGGGAATTCCAGACATTCCTGATGAAAATGCCAGATCTCAATAGAAAATTCGATCTTCAAACACAAATCTCAAGAGAAGCTTAAAAAGGTAAAGACGAGAAAAAACAAAAACAACAAAAACAACTTGTTATTCAATATAGACATACTGTTTCCAACCTTATAAGGGAAGATGATCCTTGTTAATCTTAAGAATTATATATTTATCATGATATATATGATATGATATATATGATATCATGAGATATATATATATACATACATATATATATAAAGTAAATGATGACATGATAAAAATGTGATTTAAGAGTAAAAAGGGATTGTAACAGGAGATGTGAAAAGGAAGCAGAAAATGGTGAATTACGTCACAGGAAGAGGCACAAAATTATATTACAGCAGAGGGAAAGAGGGGAGGGAGATGAGCTTTTTTGATATTTACTCTCATCTGATTTGGTTGATGGAGGGAATAACAAAATTAAGTATATAAACCTAACTAACTCTATAGGCAATAGGAAGCGAAGGGGGAAAGAAAATGGATGGGAGGCCAAAAGGGAGGGAAGAAGTAGTAAGGGTAAAGGGGAGGAGGACTGAAGGAAGGGAAGATTGCTGGAGGTAGTGGTCAAAAATAAAAACTCTATTGTGGAGGGTAAGGGAGAAGGGAGATCTAAAAGCACAAATGTGAGGAAAGAGGATGGAGGGAAAGACACAGATAGTAATCATAACTGTGAATGTGAATGGGATGAACTCTCCCATAAAATGGAGACAGATAGTAGATTGGATGAAAAATCATAATCCAACAACATGTTGTTTACAAGAAACACATTTGAAATGGGGGGATACACACAGGGTAAAGGTAAAAGGTTGGAGTAGAATATATTGTGCTTCATTTAATATAAAAAAGCAGGGGTAACCATCCTAATCTCAGACAAAAATAAGCAGAAATAGATCTAATCAAGAGATAAGGAAGGAAATTATATCCTGCTAAAAGGCACCATAGACAACAAAGCAATATCATTACCAAACATATATGCTTCAAGTGGTATAGCATCCAAGTTCTTGGAAGAGAAGTTAACAGAGTTACAGGAAGAAATAGATAGCAAAACTGTGCTAGTGGGGGATTTCAAATTCTTGCTCTCTGAACTTAATAGCCCCAACCTCAAAATAAACAAGAAATAAGTTAAGGAGGTGAATAAAACTCTGGATAAGGTAGATATGATAGATCTCTGGAGAAAACTGAATGGGGATAGAAAGGAATATACCTTTTTCTCAGCAGTACATAGCACATATACAGAAATTGGCCATGTACTAGGCCATAAAAACCTCATAATCCAGTGCACAAAGGCAGAGATAATCAATGTATCCTTCTCAGATCATAATGCAGTAAAAATTATATGTAATAAAAGGCCATGGAAAGATAAACCAAAAATTAATTGGAAACTAAGCAATCTAATCCTAAAAATGAGTGGGTTAAAAAAATCATAGAAACAATCAACAACTTCATTCAAGAGAATGACAATAATGAGGTAACCTATCAAATCTTGTGGAATACTGCAAAAGCAGGTCTTATGGGAAGTTTTATATCTTTGAATGCCTGCATGAATAATAAAGAAAAAGAGGAGATCAATGACTTGGGCATGCAGCTGAAAAAGCTAGAAAAAGAACAAATTGAAAATCTCCAAGTAAATACCAAATTAAAAATACTGAAAAACCAAAAGAGAGATTAATAAAATGGAAACTGAGAAAGTTATTGAACTAACAAATAAAACTAAGAGTTGGTTTTATGAAAAAACCAATAAAATTCATAAACTTTTGGTCAATTTGATAAAAAAAAGAAGAAAACCAAATTACCAATATCAAAAATAAACAGGGTGAATTCATCTCCAATGAGGAGGAAAGTAAAACAGTAATTAGAAATTACCTTGCCCAACTCTATGCCCATAAATTCGACAATCTATATGAGATGGATGATTATTTTTTAAAAAATATAAATTGCCCTGATTAACAGAAGAGGAATTTGAATACTTAACTCCATCTCAGAAAAAGAAATTGAACAAACCATCAATGAAATCCCTAGGAAAAAAAATCTTCAGGGTTAGATGCATTTACAACTGAATTCTGTCAAACATTTAAAGAACAGTTAATTCCAATACTATATAGACTATTTGGGAAAATTGGGGAAAGAGTTCTCTCAAATTCTTTTTTTGATGTAAACATGGTTTTCATAACTAAACCAGGAAGAGCCAAAACAGAGAAAGAAGATTATAGACCAATTTCTCTAATGAATATAGATGCAAAAATTTTAAATGAGATTTTAGCAAAAAGAATAAAGCAACTTATCATGAGAATAATACATTATGATCAGGAAGGATTCATACCAGGAATGCAGGACTGATTCAATATTAGGAAAACTATTAGCTTTTTTAATCATATCAACAACACAACTAACAGAAGCCACATGATTATCTCAATAGATGCAGAAAGAGCTTTTGACAAATTACAATACCCATTACTATTGAAAACACTGGAGAGCATAGGAATAAAGGGAACTTTCCATAAAATAATAAGCAATATCTACCTAAAACCTTCAGCAAGTATTACATGCAATGGGGATAAGCTAGATGCATTTCCAATAAGATTAGGAGTGAAACAAGGATGTCCCTTATCACCACTGTTATTCAGTATGGTACTAGAAATGTTAGCTGTAGTGATAAGAGAAGAAAAGAAATTGAGAGAATTAGAACAGGCAATGAAGAAAATATGTTATTACTCTTTGCAGATGATATGATGATGTACTGAGAGAATTCTTGAGAATTAAGTAAAAAACTACTTGAAATAATAAACAACTTTGGCAAAGTTCCAAGTTACAAAATAAATGCACTCAAATCTCCTGCATTTTTATACATTACTAAAAAAAAAGTCCAGCAGCAAGAGATAGAAAAAGAAATCTCATTTAAAGCTAGGATAGGCACTATAAAATATTAGAGAGTCTACCTGCCTTAATAAATGGAGGTACAATATGAACACAATTACAAAATACTTTTCACACAAATAAAGTCAGATCCAAGTAAGTGGAAAAACATCAATTGCTCACAGATAGTCATAGTCAATATAATAAAAATGACAATTCTACCTGAATTAATTTATTTGTTCAGTGCCATACCAACGAAACTATCAGATGATTATTTTCTAGAGCTGGAAAAAATAATATCTAAATTCACCTGGAGGAAGAAATGGCCCAGAATATCAAGGGAACCAATGAAAAGTAATGCTTGGGAAGATGACCCTGCTCTACCAGATCTCAAATTGTATTATAAAGCAGCAATTATCCAAACTACTTGGTATTGGCTAAGAAACAGAAGGGTAGACCCGTGGAATATATTAGGTACTCAAGACACAGTAGTCAATGAATACAAAAATCTACTGTTTGATAAACCCAAGGACCCCAGCTTCTGGGATAAGAACTCACTGTTTGACAAAAATTCCTGGAAAACTGGATAAATGTGGTGGAAATTGGGCATAGATAAATGCCTGACACCATACATAAGAATACAGTCCAAATGACTACATGACCCAGGTATAAAGATTGATACTATAAACAAATTAGTGGAGCAAAGAATAATATATTTATCAGATTTCTGAGGAATGGAAAATTTTTTGACTAAACAAAAGATAAAAAACATTATGAAGTGCAAAATGGATAATTTTGATTACATTAAATTAAAAAGTTTTTTTCACCATCAAACCCAATATAACCAAGATTAGGAGGGAAGCAGAAAACTGGGAAAGAATTTTTGTAACTAGTGCCTATGATAAAGACCTCATTTCTAAAGTATATAGAGAACTGAGTCAAATGTACAAGAATACAAGTCATTCTCCAACTGATAAATAATCAAAGGTTATGAACAGGTGGTATTCAGAGGAAGAAATTAAAGCTAACTATAGTCATATGAAAAAATGCTCTAAATCACTCTTGATTAGAGAGATGTAAATCAAAACAACTCTGAGATAGCACATCACACCTATCAGATTGGCTAACATAACAAAACAATTGATAATTTTTGGAGAAAATATGGGAGAGTTGGAACACTAATTCATTGCTGGTGGAGCTGTGAGCTGATCCAACCATTCTAAAGAGTAATTTGGAACTGTGCCCAAAGGGCTACAAAATTGTGCATACCCTTTGACCCAGCAGTATCGCTGCTAGGACTATATCTCCAAGAGATCATAAAAATGGGAAAGGGTCCTACATGTACAAAAATATTTATAGCAGCTCTCTTTGTGGTGGCCAAAAACTGGAAATCAAGGGGATGCCCATCAATTGGGTAATGGCTGAATAAATTGTGGTATATGAAATGTAATGGAATACTATTTTATTATAAGATACGATGAACAGGAAGACTTCAGAGAGGTCTGGAAAGGATTATGAACTGATGCTGAGTGAAAGGAGCAGAACCAGGAGAACTTTGTACACAGTAGCAACCATAGAGGGCAAGGAATTTTTCTGGTAGACCTAGTACTTCATTTCAATGTAAGGACTTAAAAAATTCCCAATGGTCTCTTAAGGCAAAATGCCTTCCACATCCAGAGAAAAAACTATGGAATTTGATTGCAGAATGAAGCAGATCATTTTCTTTTGTATTGTGTTGTTTTGTTTTATGATTTCTCCCATTCATTTTAATTCTTCTATGCAACATGATTTAGGTGAAAATGTATTTAGTAGGAATGTATGTGTAGAATCTACATAAAATTGTATGCTGTCTCAGGGAGAGAGTGGGTAGGCAGGTGGGAAGGAGGGAGAGGGAGGGAAAAAAAAACTAAGATATATGAAAGTGATTGTAGAACACTTAAAACAAATAAAATCATTTTTAAAAAATATTTCAATTTATCTTCTCTTTTTTCATGTCATATTTTATTTAATTATTCATTGATCTCTTTTAATTTCACTGGTTTCACATTGCACTATTCTAATTTTCAAGATGTCATTCTCTTCCTTAAGATTCTGGATATCCTTTTCTAATTGTTGACTTTCTTTTCATAATCTTGTCTTTCTTGGATTATTCTTCCCCATTGCCCTATCTCTGTCATCTGATTTTTAAAGTCCTTTTAAGATCTATGAATTTTAGGGGTCAGGTGACCTTTTGGCATTACTCTTTGGGGGTTTCATTACTTCAATATTCTCTGTTCTCATAATAGCTTTCTCTGGTTGGAGTCTCCTTTGTATCCTTTTTTGTGGTAGTAGCTTAATTTTTATAATCACCTCTTGCTCTGGGGTTTGGAGGATGGTGCCTTTTGCTCCAGATCTTCAGTTCTACCCTCTAGTTTTGAAGCGAAGTTAAACCTCCAACCTCCAATAAGTGCTCACAGTCAGAGGTTTTCTACTGCACTGTCTCTGCGTTCACTCAGTATGTGCTGGTTCCTTCTTACCCTGTGGCTCTTTGCATCACAACTGTGTCTGGTATTCCTTTATAGCAGAGGTCCCCCTAGATCTTCATGGTCTAAAATGTCCAGCTCCCTTCCCTATCTGGGGGTAAAAGTTCCTGTGTCTGGGGCCAAGGGAACCTCTCAAACCAACTAACTCCAGGGCTTGCTGGGTATTTTAAAAGTGGACCCTAACCTGGAAGTGTTTACGCTTCACAGGGACCAAACCTAGTCCTGGAATTTTTCTTCTGATCTCAAATTGTTCCAGGTTGTGTCTTTACTCTTATTTATTTTTACCTTCACTTTGTTCACCCCAGGGTGTCATGTTATCTCTTTTGTGGGGGAAAATCTTGAGAGCTTGGAATTTTCTGACATATTCCACCATCTCCTCAGAATCCTCTCCAAAGATGGATATATGATATTGCTAAATGGAGCAAGGCAATCATTTACTATGCCACATTTTCTTGAACATTAAATACCTGGAATTTAAAATTGTTTGGTTACTATTCTAAAAATACTTCCTTTTAGAAATGCAAAAATTATTTTTATGGACACAGTCTTTCTGGTCTTCCCTAAGTGACCCAAAAAAAAGAATAGCTGCCCTTCATTCTTGTCTCTAATCTGCCGAATTTATTCCTAGACAAATCAAAAAAGTTAATAAGCATTTTAAGTATCTACTTTGTGCTAGGCACTATGCTAAATTCTGGGGATTCAAAGAAAGGGAAGAACAAAACAAAACAAAACAGAAAAAGAGATCCTCCTCTCAATTAATTCATAATCTATGGAGCAGACAACATACAAACAAACATGTACAAACAAGATACATGTGTGCATACATATATACATACACACATACATATACATCTGTATACATACATACATATATTATCTATACATATGTTATACACGCATATGTATTAACTACATATTTATATGTGTATTTGTATATATATGTATGTTATATTTGTATAAGTATGTGTGTATGTTATATATTGTATATAAGGAGGATTTTGTTATTTTTTTTTAGAGTTTAGTTTCTCAGGATCCATGGCCATGGCAATGTCTAGTTGTTAGATAATAATTCCCAGAATAGTCTCAAAGATTCTAGATAGTAATTCCCAGAAACATAGTGACAGACAGTCCTACTGATGCTGTTCCATGTGATAAGGGGTGACATATTTGATATTTGCTACACTTGTGTAGAATGATGATAACATGTAAGCTTAATTGTTGCCAAGATGCTTTCTTTGTCTGTTGCCCTATAAAAACAAGTGGGCACTGGTCAGTGATAGGGGAAAAACCATGGAGGAAAGTGATGGGGAATACATAGGGTAATCTGTGTGTGCCTGAAATGGCCCCCATTGAGCCTTGAGGGGATTTAGAGAAGTGCACAAGTGTGTCTGTCTCGATTGACCCCATCAAGACATAGAGGTGGTTGCCCTCCCTTCTCATTGGCTCCTGTGAGAAGCAGGAAAAGGGAATGCTGTAGAAACTGATTCTTCCAGCAGCCATTTGAGAAGACTAGACTAAAATAAAACTGATTATCAACACCTCTGAAGGTGACTGCCTGTCTGACCAGATCAAGAGTGAACCTGTTTAGAGGCTGGAATCCAAAACCTCCAGTGCCTCCTGTGGTGTTACCTGTGAAACATATATGTATAAATATATATGCAAATATATATATGTATATATAGTATATATATATGTAAATATACATATATATGCATACACATACACACAAAAACATATACGTGTGTGTATATTTCTCAAAACAGGTAGATGGGGAAATCAAATAGGATCAAAATTAAAAGATGTCAGCTTTCCCTGTTTTAGGAGAATTTCTAGGTAGCAATGACTGCTATAGTGGAGAAACAGTACATTTCTTTAAAGGGAGTAAATTTCATCATGTACCATGATAAACCCTAAAGAAAGGCTTTTTTTTACCTGAGATTTGATAACTTGGAATTGTTTTAACTGTTTCATAAATGCATTTTTAGGAGTATAAACTGACACAAGAAATGGATGATATTTTTATTTTCTGCAGAATCAGTGAGTAGTTATCAAGCACTTGATTTGTGTGAGGCATTTGAAGCTATATTCTACTTTAGAAGAGAGGATATCCTGAAAACCTATAAAATTTTCAAGGAAAGATCCCTCTTTTCATTTAAGTTGCAAATGGAGTCATGAAGGTATAATGGAAAGAATTCTAAAATAGTCATCAGAAGAACAACATTCTATTTCCAACTCTGCAACCCAATTACTCTGAGAGTCTGATCAAGGCATTTATTTACTCTGAGAGTCCTTTTCTTTGTATGTAAAATGAAGGGACAGTGAGTTGGCACAGTAGGTAGAATGGTGGGCCTAGAGTCAGGAAGACTCATCTATCTGAGTTCAAATCTGGCCTCAGACACTTATCAGCTGTGTGATGCTAAGCAAGTCACTTAACTCTTTCCTCAGTTTCCTTATCTGTAAAATGAGATGGAAAAGGAAAAATGGCAAACCATTCCAGGCTCTGTGGCAAGAAAACTCCAAATGGGATCATGAAAAGTTAGACACAATTGAAAAATGACCAAAAAAAAGTAAAGGAGATGAAGTAGAGAAAGTTCAAGGTCTTTTTCAGTTCTAAAAAATCTGCTGTATATATCCAATAAACATTTATTGGGTACCTATTATATACCAGCCACTATGAGAAGTGTTGTAAAGAAAAAGATAAAATAACCTGTGTCCCTAAGTTTGTATGCTACTAGGAATATGATATGCATACAAGTAATCAGGGAAACACATACAAATTAATTTACCGTGGTACCAATGAGACACTGATATTAAATGGGGACTACCTAAGAAGGTAGTTCCAGATCTAATATATGTTTGGAAGGGTAATATGCGTTGCAACATGTGGAGGTGAGAAGGAGATTCCTTGCTACAGGAGGCACATTTTTTGGAAAAGTGATTCCTGAAATATACTATAAGGAATGATGTAAGGAACAGCTGGCAGGCCAGTTTTACTAAAACTACAATGAGGAAGTAAAATGAAAATATGCAGCTGGGATTACAAATATCAACAGTTTTAAATACCAGGATAAGAAGTTTGTAACAGAGTCAAGAAGTAGGGACTTCCTGAAGATATTTTAGCAGGGGGTGGAAACATAATTAAATCTATTAGAAAACATCAGTTTGGCAGTTGTGTGAAGAATGAATTGGAGAGGAAGATACTACAGAAAGGGAGACCAAGTTAGGAGCTTATTGATCTGGTGGTTCAGGTGAGATGTGACAAAGATCTAAAATTCCATGGGTAGAGGAGATGAATGTGAGAGAAGTCATATAAGTTAGAAGGAAAAACTTGGCAATTGACTGAGCCTAGAGTTTTATGAAAATAAAATATCAAGGATGACTACAAAGAAGTGATTAATGTCAAACCAGCAATTGGCATGTATATCTATCTATCCATCCATCATCCATCCATCCATCTATCTATCTATCTATCTATCTATCTATCTATCTATCTATCTATCTATCTATCTATCTATCTATTTGTCTACTATGTACCTATTGGACATATCCAATAGAGTAATGTAATTTGTAAAGTAGGAAAAATGCTCAGTTTTCCTGTTGTAGGACATGATATAAATATTTTATGATTCTTTTTAAGGAAGACTCAAATTTCTTTAGTAGGTAAGAGAAGATTTTTTAAATTATTTCTTTGTTTATAACATTCATTTAAAAATGAGTTTCACATTCTCCCCTACCCCCATCCCCCACCTACTGAGAGGGTAAACATGACATCCGTTATATGTGTGAAGTCATAAAAACATGTTACTTTTTAAAAAATCAAGAAAAATTATGTAAAAAATACATACTGCAATTTGCACTCAGAGTTCATCGGTTCTTTCTCTTAAGATAACATTTTCATCATGGTTTATTTGGAATTATCTGAGATCATTAAAATGATTAGAATAACTAAAGCTTTCATAGTTGAACATCATTATAAGGTTGTAACAGCACAAAATGTTTTCCTGGCTCTACTCACATCATTTTGCATAAGTTCATATAGGTCTTTCCATCCCCCTCCATTATTTCTCATAGCACAGTAATATTCTATCACAATCTTATATAATCCATTGTTCAACCATTTCTCAAACTGATGGGCATCCATTCAGCTTCCAATTTTTTTCTACTTCAAAAAGAGCTGCTATAAATGCTTTTTTTTCCACCCCCCCCCCCACCTCATGTGGGTCTTTTGCCTTTTTTCTTTAATGAATTTGGAATGTGGACCTAGTAGAAATATTATTGGGTCTCAATTTTAAAACTGCTTGAGTATAGTTCCAAATTGTTTTCCAAAATTGTTGGACAAGTTCACAACTTCACCAAATGTGCTCTAGCTAACTGTTTTTCCACATCCCGAAAAGCAGTTTTCATTTTCTTTTCTGTCATTTTAGCCAATCTGATAGGTGTGAAGTGGTGAATCAGATTTGTTTTAATAGGTATTTCTCTAATTAAGAGTGATTTAGAGTTGTTTTTTTTTTTTAATGTGTCTATTGACAGGTTTGATTTCTCCTTCTGAAAATTGATTACTCATATCATTTTGCCACTTATCAACCAGGGAAAGACAATTATTTTTACACATCTGTCTTGGTTCCCTACATATTTGAAATAATGAAGCCTTTATTACATAAACTTGATATAAAATTTATATCCCCTTACCCCTAGTTTCTTGCTTTTCTTCTAATTTTTGCTACATTAGTTTTCTTTGTACAATAACATTTTAATTTAATGTAATCAAAATTATCTGTTTTACTTCCTGTGATACTCTTTATCTCTTGTTTGGTCATGAACTGTGTGTGTGTGTGTGTGTGTGTGTGTGTGTGTGTCTCTCTTTCTGTCTCTCTCTCTCTCTCTGTTTCTGTCTTTTTCTCTCTCATCCATATGTCTTATGGGTATATTTTTCCATATTCCACTAATTTGCTTATAGTATCACCTTTTATGCCTAACTCTTGCAAAGATTTGACCTTATGTTGGTATATATAATATATGTCTATTTTCTTCAGTATTGCTTTTCAGATTTTCAAGTATTTTTTTTTTTTTTTTGTCAAATATCATGCCCCGAATGCTTAGGTCTTTGGTTTCTCAAACACTAGATTGCTATGATTATTCTTAACTGAATACAGTGTAACTAATCAATTTTCCCAATTCACCATTCTGTTTTGTAGTCAGCAGCAGATTGTTTTCATGATAGCACCTTTGTAGCATAATTTGAAATCTGATACTGCTAGAACTCCTTCTTTCACATTTTTTCATTGATTCTCTTGATCTTTTGTTTTTCCAGATGATTTTTTTCCTAGTTCTATAAAATAATTCTTTGGTAGTTGGCATGATGTGACACTGAATAAGTAAATTAACTTAGGTAGAATTGCCATTTTTATTATATTGGCTCAGGCTATGCATGAGCAATTAATAAATATCCATTTGCTTAGATCTGTATTTGTGTGAAAAAAATTAACTGGGTTTTTATAGTCACTGGAGTTATCTTGGCAGGGAAACTCCCAAGTATTTTATATTATTTACAATTTTTTTTAATGGAATTTCTCTATCTCTTCTTTCTGAGTTTTCTTGGTAATACATAACTATGTTGATGATTTATTTATGTGCATCTTGCAACTTTACTACAGTTTTTAATTGTTTCAGCTAGTTTTTTTTTAGTTGATTGTCTAAAATTACGTAAGTACACCATCTACAAAGAGTAGTAGTTTTCTTTATTCATTTTTTTATTTTTATTTCTTCATTTTTTCTTGTCTTATTTCTATAACTACCATTTCTAGCACAATATTGAATAATAATGTTGATAATGGACATATCTCCACTACAGATAACGTTCTGTCATAGTTTTGGACAGATACTACTTATCATTTTACAAGCAGCTCCTTTTTTTCTGTGTTTTCTAAGTTTCTGTATGGATGTATGCTGTATTTTTTCAAATATGCATATATGTATATATATATATATATATATATATTTGTGATGGAAATCAAATTAGAAACTTTTGCTGCTATTGTTTTACTAAAAGTGCCTCTGATTGCATAATGTGATTAAAGAAGATCTTCCCCACCCATTGATGGGCCTGCCTGTTAAGGGAAGCTTCATTAGGGGAGTTGTTTTGTAGGAGGATCCCTAGTACTTTTTGTTTTTTCTGTTGAGGCACTGAGTCAGAGGATTATGCCTTCTGGTTCTGAAAAGTGCATAAATACTCTGAAGGGAAGGTTTTGCTTTGGGGGTTACTGACTAGAAGTAGAGGACTTTGGGAAGCGCTAAACAAACCTTGCTTCCCTCCACTTTGAGAAACCCCGATGTTCTCTCTCTGGTGAAGATGTATATATGAATGTTAATTGTCAGACATTTTGGAAGCATGTCTGTTGACTTTTGATTTCTCTGTATTTTCTCTGAAGTTCAGAGTGTTGACTTTTCCCCCTGAACTAACTGAATGATACGTGTGCTTGATTAAAGTGATTGTTAACCCCTCAAATGGTGCCTTTCCTGTTAGAAAAGCAGATCAAAGAACCTATGAGAGCAGGCCCCTCTCTGAATGTTGAGGTGCTTACTGTTACAGTTATGTGTGTATATGTGCATATGCATAGTCACATGATTTTGTTAATGATATGGTCAATTATGGTTATATTTTTCCCAATATCGAACCAGCCTTGCAATTCCAGTATTAATGTCACTGGGGCTTAGGATATGATCTTTGTGATATATTGTTTTAATCTTTGTCAGCATTTTATTTAAAATTTTCACATGCAAATGCATTAGAGAAATTTGTCTACACTTTTATTTCTCACTTTTTGGTCTCTGGTTTACATATTACTACCATATATTGTGTCATAGAAGGAATTTGGTAGGATTTCTTCTTTATCTATTATTTCAAATTCCTTGTATAATTAATTACAATGAATAGTCCTTTAAATATTTTGAGGGCAGCTATATGGCACAGGGTGTAGAGTACTCAGCCTGGAGTCAGGAAGACTCTTTTTCATGAGTTCAAAGCTGGTCTCAGACACTAGCTGTGGGACCCTGGATAAGTCACTTACCCTGTTTGCCCCAATTGCTCACCTATAAAATGACCTGGAGAAAAAAAAAGTATAGCAAACCATTTCAGTATTTTCAACAATAACAATGACAACAAAAAAATGGGCTCATGAAGAGCCTAACAAAATTGAAAAATGACTTCACAAGGAAAAAATATCTTGCATAATTCTCTTGCAAATACATCTGATCCTGGAGATTTTTTTGTCATGCAGAGTGCATTATTGATTTTCTAATTTTTTTCTTAGAAGGTGTCATTTAAGTATTCTATTTCCTCTTCTCTTAATCTCAGAATTTTTTTTTAATATTCAAAGATTTCAATTTGATTGTAAGTTTTATTGCATATAATTAGGCAAAACAATTCCTAATTGCTTTTATTTCATCTTCATTGATGGTATGTTCACCATTTTTATCATTGGTACTAGTAATTTCATTTTATTTCTTTGTTAATTGAATTGACCGTTTTTCATAAAACTAGCTCCTAATAATATTTATTGGTTTAATTTTTAACTTTCAATTTTATTAATCTCCTTTCCTTTTCAGAATTTTCATTTTGGTGAGCAAATTAAGGATTTAAATTTGTTTTTCTAGTTTTTTTCTATGAAGTGGTATGTCCAATTCATTGATTTGCTTTTATTTTTATGTAAGCATTTAGATATATAAACTTTACCCTAAGTATAGATTTGGTTGCATGCCACAAATTTTGGCAAATTATTTCATTATTGTCCTTGTGTTTAATTAAATTATTAACTGTTTTTATTATTTGATTCCTTGACCCACTAATTTTTTGGAATTAGATTATTTAGTTTAGAATTATTTCTTTAAAAATATTTCCATTTATTTTTATTTTCAAATTGCATGTAAAAAATGTAACACTTGAAATTTTGAGTCCCAAATTATCTTCTTCCATCTCTACCCTCCTCCCTCCTTGAAAAGGTAAGAAATTTGCTATCTATTATACATGTGAAGTCATGAAAAACAAATTTCCATATTAACCCCATTGCAAAGAAAATACAAGCAAAATAAAAGTTTAAAGGTATACTGCAGCAAAACTAGCCAAGTGGAAAAATATATTAAAAAATGAATTAAAGAACTCCTTGAAGAGCGCATTTGTGTTCATCCTTCATTGCTGAAGAAGACCACGCCATCAGAGAATAACTTGTACTTTACCTTGTTTTGAGTGAGGGAGGGTTGTAGAGGTCACCAGCTTCATTTCTCCTCCAGAGCCATCTGAATCCAGTGACCAGATATTCATCAGGATGACTGGAGATGACCTAGGATGAGGCAATTGGGATTAAGCGACTTGCCCAAGGTCACACAGCTAGTGAGTGTCAAGTGTCTGAGGTGAGATTTGAACTCAGGTCCTCCTGACTTCTGCGCTGGTGCTGTATCCACTGCACCAACTAGCTACCCTTGAGTCACAATTACAGATCTCATGATCAGAGGGCTTAGATACTACCTTAAATAAGTCTGCCTTCATTCTGTGGGGACAGGAAGAAGTAGAAATAGCTGTTCTTTATCTCACCCCTATAGACTCAGGAAGAGAAGGGCAGGAGAAATATTCAATATATTCCTTATATACTCCCGCTACTACTTACAGATCTGCCTTTTGCATCCATCAGTTAGTAACTGCCTCTCCTCTTTTCAAGTCTCCTTTATCCTGTTAAGAACCTTGTTATTATCTATCTACCCTACAGCTTATACTCCTCTCTAATAAGTTCAGCATCAGGTGCACATTTTTCTATACCAGAAAACAAAATGAAAATAAAACAAAAAAGGTCCCTCCCTCTCTCCCTGTTTTTCCTCCTTCTCTTCCTCCATCTCCTCCTCCTCCTCCTATGTATAACTATAGCTGTGGCTACAGATATGAATGATATGTGGGGGGCACAATAAGGTGGCACTATATTAAGTGGACCATATGTTATCTGGCCATAAGAGACTGCATTATATTATCCATAGTAACTAGTGAGAAAAGAGAATGGAGATTGTGTGATTCTTTGTTTCTGTGTTCCCAATATCTAGTACATTATAAAGAACACAGTGCATGTTTAGAGAATGCTCCTTAGTTAATTAAATGATTGATATTTTGATTATTTTTAAGTATTTCTTTGGTATTCATATAAGCTTGCCATTTATTAAAGATAGAAGCAAATTTGCATACTATTAAGAAGGATGTACTTATTTTTACATAAATAATTAAATCTTTCTAAAATATTTGATACTGCAGGATTATCTTCAAAGTTTTGCAACGTTGATTGATATTTTGATTTTATAATCATTGATGCTGAGAATGTTGTTTCCCATAAACACAGAGTACAAAATGGCAAAAGCAAGTTTATGGACATTTCAGAAATTGTTGGAAATTCTGTCCTAATCCCAAGCCGAATTTGATTTAATTTTTTTTAAAGGAAATAAAAGTTTTCAACTAGTGTCTCTTGATAACTTGGCAAATTCTTCTTGAACTTTTAGAGGCAGATGAATGAAGGTTTTTTTTTTTTCAATTGAATATGGTTTATGAACCCAACTTAGTTTTTTTTTAGAATCAAATTTTGAAGAGGAGTATTTCTGGAAGCGTGCCTCCAGGTACTTCAGATGATCAATTAAAACTCTCACAATTAAATCTTTGGAGGGTTATTTTCAATTATAAAATCATCTGTATCTACAAATATTTCTTAAGAAATTTTTCCATCCCATTCTTGTATATGTTAACTTTTTTAGTAAAACTTTCGATTTTATCTTTTAACAAAAAGATGTTACAAATTTTTCCTTGAAGTGATATGTTTAAATCATTGCATTTTTCAAAAATATCCAACAAATAACAGTTCTGAAAGCCATAAGTCATTATAAAAAAGGAACAAAATCATATTTCTGCTTAGTCAACAATATAACCACTTCATCCTTCAATTTCTATAATCTGTTTAAACTTTGCCTTCTTGAAAGTCATCTTACCTCTGCATGTAATTAGATAATAACCTTTTGTAATTGGAGTCCATGTCTTTCTAAAGGTTGAAAACAAATGACATTTAAAGGTATGGCTTTCAATGAAGTTAGTGATTTTGATAGTGTCATGAAGCATATCTAACTCTGGTGATTATTATTATTATTTTTTGCTATGAGTACCTCCCAATGGATCATGCATAAATAAAAGTGATATGTCCATTGCCACTAGCTTTAATTTTTGCTACAAATGCAACATTCTTTCCCATCATTGCTCCAGCAGCATCTGTATTCCAACATAATTTTTTCCATTGTAAACCTTCACTTGTGAAAAACTCATTGACTTAAAAATATATATATTTTCCTTCTTGTGTGCCCTTTCAAAGGTCACAAAGCAATAGTTTCTCATGTATATTTCCTTCATAAACATGTTTTACATAAAGTACTAACTGTGCCATATTAGAAACATCAGTTGTTTAATCTACCTGAATTGCAAACTTTGGGCTGTGCTTAAGCCTGGTAATAAGCTGCTGGAATTTGTCATTACTAATTTCATAAATTCTTTTGGAAACAGTATCATTCAATAAAAGTTTATGAGTTTCATCCCTCTATTTTTTCCCATGCACTATTTCTGACACATTAATAGAGGCAAGTAACATGAGATCTCCTATTGTGTAATGTTTTTTAGTTTTTGGCAATTAAATGAAAAATTTTGAAAGATGCAAGTAACTACATTTTGTTGACAGTAACAAATTTTGTAAAACATTGTTTTTCTTTATTTGATGATTATAAATTATTCAAGAGGGGCGGAACCAAGATGGCAGAGTAGAAAGACACACATACGCTATCTGAACACACAGCCCAAAAAATGTCTGTAAAAAAGAGCTCCCAACAAATTCTGGAGCAACAAAAGCCACAGAACAATGGAGCAGACAAGGTTTCTGTTCCAGAGGGACCTGAAAACCTCTCGCAAAAGGTCCATCATGACCCAGACCTGGAGCCGAGCCAAGCCCTGCCTTGGCTGCACAGCACCGAGAGGAGCAGATCTGAGAAGGCTTCAGGGATGGAATCTCCAGCAGCTGCGCAGGTCCCTCCACCCACAGGTGGCAGGGGTTGGTGAGAGAGTCTTTTTGGGTGGCCAACAGGGGAATAGGGTGTCCCCATAACTCAGGGCCCCTCGGGAGGCAGCAGCAGAGGTGGGAGCAGAGCAGGTCTCCCCAAGCAGGCAGGAGCCCAGATCCATTATTGAAGGTCTCTGCATAAACCCCCTGAGGGAACTGAGCCCCTGAGGTGGCCCTGCCCCCACCTGAGCACCTGACTTAATCCCACATTGAATAGCGGCCCCGCCCCCACCAAAAGCCCTGAGGTTGGGAAGCAGCATTTGAATCTCAGACGCTAAGTGCTGCCTGGGCAGATCTGGAGGTGAGGTGGGTGTGAAAAGAATATTCAGAAGTCAAGTCACTGGCTGGGAAAATGCCCAGAAAAGGGGAAAAAAATAAGACTATAAAAGGTTACTTTCTTGGGGAACAGGTATTTCCTCCCTTCCTTTCTGGTGAGGAAGAACAATGCTAACCATCAGGGAAAAATGCAGAAGTCAAGGCTTCTGCATCCCAGCCCACTCAATGGGCTCAGGTCATGGAAGAGCTCAAAAAGGATTTTGAAAATCAAGTTAGAGAGGTGGAGGAAAAACTGGGAAGACAGATGAGAGACATGCAAGTAAAGCATGAAAAACAAGTAAACACCCTGCTAAAGGAGACCCCAAAAAAATGCTGAAGAAAATAACACCTGGAAAAATAGGCTAACTCAATTGGCAAAAGAGGTTCAAAAAGCCAATGAGGAGAAGAATGCTTTCAAAAGTAGAATTAGCCAAATGGAAAAGGAGATTCGAAAGCTCACTGAAGAAAATAGTTCTTTCAAAATTAGAATGGAACAGATGGAGGCTAATGACTTTATGAGAAACCAAGAAATCACAAAACAAAACCAAAACAATTAAAAAATGGAAGATAATGTGAAATATCGCATTGGAAAAACAACTGACCTGGAAAATAGATCCAGGAGAGACAATTTAAAAATTATGAGACTACCTGAAAGCCATGATCAAAAAAAGAGCCTAGACATCATCTTTCATGAAATTATCAAGGAAAACTGCTCTGAGATTCTAGAACCAGAGGGCAAAATAAATATTGAAAGAATCCACAGATCACCACCTGAAAAAATTCCAAAAAGAGAAACTCCTAGGAACATTGTGGCCAAATTCCAGAGTTCCCAGGTCAAGGAGAAAATATTGCAAGCAGCTAGAAAGAAACAATACAAGTGTTGTGGAAATACAATCAGGATAACACAAGATCTAGCAGCTTCTACATTAAGGGATCAAAGGGCATGGAATAGGATATTCCAGAAGTCAAAGGAACTAGGACTAAAACCAAGAATCACCTACCCAGCAAAACTGAGTGTAATACTTCAGGGGAAAAATTGGTCTTTCAATGAAATAGAGGACTTTCAAGTATTCTTGATGAAAAGACCAGATCTGAAAAGAAAATTTGACTTTCAAACACAAGAATGAAGATAAGCATGAAAAGGTAAACAGCAAAGAGAAGTCATAAGGGACTTATAAAAGTTGAACTGTTTACATTCCTACATGGAAAGACAATATTTGTAACTCTTGAAACTATTCAGTGTCTGGGTACTGGGTGGGATTACACACACGCATGCACTCGCACATGCACACACACATAGAGACAGAGTGCAGAGAGTGAATTGAAGAGGATGGGATCATATCTTTAAAAAATGAAATCAAGCAGCAAGAGAGAAATATATTGGGAGGAGAAAGGGAGAAATGGAATGGGACAAATTATCTCTCATAAAAGAGGCAAGCAAAAGACTTATTAGTGGAGGGATAAAGAGGGGAGGTGAGAGAAAAACATGAAGTTTACTTTCATCACATTCCACTAAAGGAAGGAATAAAATGCACACTCATTTTGGTATGAAAACCTAACCTTACAATACAGGAAAGTGGGGGATAAGGGAATAAGCGGGGGGGGGGGGCGGTGATGGAAAGGAGGGCATGGGGAAGAGGGAGCAATTGGAGGTCGACACTCATGGGGAGGGACAGGATCAAAAGAGGGAATAGAAGTAATGGGGAACAGGATAGGATGGAGGGAAATATAGTTAGTCTTAAACAACATGACTATTATGGAAGTCATTTGCAAAACTACACAGATTTGGCCTATATTGAATTGCTTGCCTTCCAAAGGGAAGGGGTGGGGAGGGAGGGAGGTAAAGAAGTTGGAACTCAAAGTGTTAGGATCAACTGTCGAGTAATGTTCTTGCCACTAGGAAATAAGAAATACTGGTAAAGGGGTATAGAAAGTTATCTGGCCCTACAGGACAAAAGAGAAGATGGAGACAAGGGGAGAAAGGAATGATAGAAGAGAGAGCAAATTGGTGATAGGGGCAATTAGAATGCTCTGTGTTTTGGGGTGTGGAGAGAGGAAAAAAGGGGAGAAAATTTCGAACCCAAAATTTTGTGAAAATGAATGTTAAAAGTTAAATAAAGAAAAGAAAAGAAAAATTATTCAAAATATTTCTTTGTTTTTATTGCAGTATACTGCATGCTTAGTATTAAGATGTCATTTTAGTCTGACTCTTTGCATGCTCTCTGCAGCCAATACTTCATTACAAATTACACAAAGAGGTTTTTCCACACCATTGTCATTATTAGAATTAGATCCATATTGCAAATAACTAGACATATTTTCCTTTCCTTGTCAATTTAGTTTCACTACAACTTAGTAATGAATACTGCTAAATTTGGCCACTTATCCATAACTGAAAGGTATTTCATCCTAAAATATAAATAAATAGTTCTAATAATTTCTCAAATAAATATTAGCTTTAGTTTATGAAATTACATTTGTTTGTGCTTAATTTTAAAAACTGATGTTCATACTTACATACATATATAGTGCTAATGGTCAAAAAATATTATTGAAGGGCTTTTGTCTTTACTTGCTGAGAATAAATACTCAAATTTCTTTAAAAGAAGGAGGTAACAGCAATTTTTAAAATTGAACGTTGTAACCTAGTACAATCGAAAGGTACACTAATTTGATACATACTAAGGAATGATGCTAGGAAAATATAAAAGTCTTTATTTTCTGTAATAAATTATTTTGTTTCTGTAAGAAACAGACAACTGTATGTACAGTCAAAACACTACAATTCACAATTAGAATAGTCTTGCATAGGGGGGCACCAAGACGGTAGAGTAGATGCAAGGACCTGCTCAAGCTTTCCTGCCAAAGTCATTTAAAAACCTGAAAGAATGACCCTAACAAATTCTAGAGCAGTCACAAAATTACAGAGTGAAACAGATTTCCAGCCCAAGACAGCCTGAAAGGCCATCAGGAAGGGTCTACCACACCTGGAACAGAGTGGAGCAGAGCACAGCATAGCTGCGTGGCACAGACAAGACTCAGCAGACTTCAAGGTGCAAAATCACAGGCAAGGTGCAGTGGTTTCCAGATTTCTCAACCCACAAATGCCAAAGACAGCTTCAAAGGTCAGTGAGGAAACTCTTTCAGTTGGGTAAGAGGGGAACTTGGTCGGGTCCCAGTCCCAGTCCCAGGGTGTCTGCAGCCACTGTGGCAGCAGCATCCACTTCTGGAGCTCTCCGTCTACAGACCTTGGGGTAATTGAGCAAGTGATCTGGTTCTCAGTCCTGAGTGGCTGTCCTAGGGTGAGGAGGCATGCTGGTGTGGCAGAGCCTACTTGCATTTCCAGGGCAGAAAAGAGTTCTTTGGGTTGTTCACAGACCAGAACACAGGCCAGGAGAGGAATAAACACCTCTCCCTTGACTGTGCCACTTTGGAGGAACTGAAAATTTACAGGTCTTAGAGTTATCTCAGAGAACAGCTTCATAAAACCTCTGAAGCTTGGGGCAGTATACACTCCATTTGAAAAAGGGCTCAAAAGTTAAGTAATTGGCTGGGAAAATGTTCCAAAGGGGAAAAAATAAGACTATCGAATATTGCTTTCTTGGTGAAAAAAGACTTCTTCCATCCTTTCAGATGAGGAAGAGCAAAGCATACAACTGGAGGAAGACAGCAAGGTCAATGCTCCTACATCCACAACCTCCAAAAGTATGAAATGATCTCAAGCCATAGAAGAGCTCAAAAAGATTTTGAAAATCAAATAAAAGATGTGGAGGAAAAATTGGGAAGAGAAATGAGAGCAATGCAAGAAAATCATGAAAAATGAGTCAACAACTTGCTACAGAAGACCACAAAAAATGCTGAAGAAATTAATACCATTAAGGTTAAACTACTTATATTTCACATAAGTGGATGATACTTGTAACTCCTCAGAACTTTCTCATTATTAGTTTGAAGGAGTATAAGCAGATAGGTAGATAGATATATCAATAGATAGAGAGAGAGCTCAATTGACTATGATGTGATGGTAGCCAAAAAATAAAAGTAATGAGTGGGAAAGATGAATGCATGGAAAGAAAGAAGAAGGGAGAGGTAGAATAGAATAAATTATCTCACATAAAGATGCACAATTGAGCTTTGACAATAGTGAGGGAAGACGGTGGGGAAGGAATTGTAGGAATTGTACACACTCAGTTGGGTATAGATATCTATCTTTTTTTTTTTTTATGGTGCCAATTTTAAATAATTTTTATTCTCCAGGACAAGAATTGCATTTCCACTTGTTTACAGTACTGATAAAGTGCAATGTTGTTCACTTCTCTCCCCTCTGCACACATTCAAGTATTCAGAATGCCCAGATTTATACAGTAGCTTAAATGTTACTTTTAAACTGCCACTGCCTTGGCTACAAATTTTGAGTCCTTCAATTTTTGGAAAAGCTGTGTGGAATGCTCTTTCTTCTGTTGTTTAGTCCACCTCTTCAATGGTGGGTCCAGAAGAAGCACCTCCAGATGGGGCTGCTCCACCCCCGGGGAATCCACCAGGCATGCCTCCTGGCATGCCCCCTGCACTCTGGTACAGCTTGGTAATGATGGGGTTGCAGACCTTCTCCAACTCTTTCTGCTGATGCTCAAATTCTTCCTTCTCAGCAGTCTGGTTCTTATCCAGCCAGTTGATTATTTCATTACATTTGTCAAGGATCTTCTGTTTGTCTTCATCACCAATTTTGCCTTGCAGTTTTTCATCCTCCACTGTAGCCTTCATGTTGAAAGCATAGGATTCAAGAGAATTCTTGGAAGACACCTTGTCTCTCTGCTTCTCATCCTCAGCCTTGTATTTCTCAGCCTCCTGGACCATACGCTCAATGTCTTCCTTGCTCAGACGTCCTTTATCATTGGTGATGGTGATCTTGTTCTCCTTGCCTGTGCTCTTATCCACAGCAGAAACATTGAGAATGCCATTTGCATCAATGTCAAATGTCACTTCAATCTGAGGAACACCTCTGGGTGCTGGGGGGATTCCTGTATGCTCAAATTTGCCAAGCAGGTTGTTATCCTTTGTCATTGCCCTCTCACCTTCATAAACCTGAATAAGCACACCAGGTTGGTTGTCCGAATAGGTGGTAAATGTCTGTGTCTGCTTGGTGGGGATGGTGGTATTACGTTTGATCAGAACCGTCATAACTCCACCAGCAGTTTCAATTCCAAGAGAAAGAGGAGTGACATCCAACAGCAACAAGTCCTGCACGTTCTCAGATTTATCTCCAGACAAAATGGCAGCCTGAACAGCTGCACCATAAGCAACAGCCTCATCAGGATTGATACTCTTGTTGAGCTCCTTGCCATTGAAGAAGTCTTGCAAAAGCTTTTGGATTTTCGGAATTCGAGTGGAACCACCCACCAGGACGATGTCATGAATCTGTGATTTATCTAGCTTGGCATCTCTTAAGGACTTTTCCACAGGGTCCAGCATACCACGGAAGAGATCAGCATTCAGCTCTTCGAAACGGGCTCGAGTGATTGATGTATAGAAGTCGATACCTTCATAGAGGGAGTCAATCTCAGTACTGGCCTGGGTACTAGAAGAGAGGATGCGTTTTGCACGTTCACAAGCGGTGCGAAGACGGCGAACAGCCCTCTTGTTCTCACTGATGTCCTTCTTGTGCTTTCGCTTGAACTCGGCAATGAAATGGTTGACCATTCAGTTGTCAAAGTCCTCCCCACCCAAGTGGGTGTCCCCAGCTGTGGACTTGACCTCAAAGATGCCATCTTCAATGGTAAGAATGGAGACATCAAAAGTACCACCTCCAAGGTCAAAGATCAACACATTTCTCTCAGCACCAACCTTTTTGTCCAAGCCATAAGCAATAGCAGCAGCAGTTGGCTCATTGATGATTCGGAGCACATTGAGACCAGCAATGGTGCCAGCATCTTTAGTGGCCTGACGTTGGGAATCGTTGAAATAGGCTGGTACTGTGACGACAGCATTTGTGACGGTCTTCCCAAGATAAGCTTCAGCAATTTCTTTCATCTTGGTCAAGACCATAGAAGACACTTCCTCTGGATAGAAACTTTTGGTCTCCCCTTTGTACTCCACTTGGACCTTAGGCCTGCCTGCATCATTCACCACTGTGAAAGGCCAGTGCTTCATGTCTGACTGTACAACTGCATCATCAAATCTGAGACCAATCAGACGTTTGGCATCAAAAACTGTGTTGGTGGGGTTCATTGCAACTTGATTCTTTGCAGCATCACCGATTAAACGTTCTGTGTCGGTGAAGGCGACATAGCTGGGGGTGGTCCTGTTTCCTTGGTCATTAGCAATGATCTCCACTTTCCCATGTTGGAAGACTCCCACACAGGAGTAAGTGGTGCCAAGATCAATGCCAACTGCGGGTCCCTTCGACATGGTTTCTGGGGAACCGGAGGTCGTAGCTGACCGCTGTGGAGAAAGAAGTTGCTGCTGCTGCGCTGAGTAGACCCTAGATATCTATCTTAACCTGCAGTAAAGTAGGAGGGGAAATGGATAAGAGTGAGTGATAGTGCTCATATAATAAAGTATAGGGTGGAGGAGCAGTAGTCAAAAGTAAAACACTTTGGAGGACAGACAGGGTGAAAAGATAGAGAAAGAAGGATAAATGGGAAAAAAGTAAGATGGAGGAAATGCACAGTTAGCAATCATAGCAATGAATGCAAATGGGGTAAAATGACCTATAAAATTGAAGCAGATAGCACAAAGGATTACATGACTTAGACATAAAAAAGGTGATATCATAAGTAAATTAGGGGACCATGGAGTAGATAATCTGTCAGATCAATGAATAAGGAAAAAATTTACAAGTAAAGAAGAGGTAGAGAATATCACAGGATATAAATAGGATAATTTTGATTATATTAAATTTAAAAGATTTTGCAAAAAGAAAGACAATGTAGCCTAAATTATAAAGAAATAAAAAAAGCAAGGCAGAGGGGTGTTTATGACATATTTCTCTGATAAAGAAATAATTTCTCAAAGATGTAGACAAATGAATCAGATTTATAAGAATACAACTCATTCCCCAATTGATAAATGATCAAAGACACAAATAGGGAAGTTTTCAAGTTTTCAGTTAAAGTAATCAAAACTATAAGCATATGAAAAAGTACTCTAAATCACTCATTGATTAAACAGATGCAAACTAAAACAATTCTGAGGTACCACATCACATTTTATCAGATTGGCTAATATGACAGAAAAGGAAAATAAACAATGTGCAAGATGATGTTGGACAATCGGGATACATCCGCTGCTTTTAGAGTTGTGAATTGTTACAAACATTCTGGAGAGCAATTTGGACTTATAAAGAAAGGGCTATGAAACTGGGCATATCCTTTGACCCAGCAATACCAATACTAGGTCTATATCTTAAAGAGATTTTTTTAAAAGGGGGACAGGACATATAGGTATAGCAATGTTTATATCAGCTCATTTTGTGGTCATAAAGAATTAAAATTTGAGGGGATTTTATCAATCAGGGCATGGGTAAACGGTATTTGGGTATGTGATTGCTTTAGAATATTATTGTGCTATAAGAAATGAAGAATAGGATGATTTCAGAAAAAAACTTGAAAAACTAATATGAACTATTGAAAAATGAAATGAGCATAATGCTTATTGTTAATGTAATTTTGCTTCTTAATGGGAACTTTTTTCTCATTCATTAATGGGCCCATGTAACCTACTTAAGTCACATGGAAGCTTGAGTCACATGAGCCTAAGTCACATGGAACATGAAAGGGTGAAGAAGGAGGGATGGAGCAGGAAGGGTAGAACATGAAGAGATGGAGCTAGAGTAGAGCTGAGACCAAAGTTAGTCAAAGAGCAGTCAGAGCTGGGGAAGACAGCTGGGGAGCATGAATGGGAGAGCTTATTTGTGATTTGCTTAAGGGAATGGCTTTGTGGGAAGCCTAACTGAGGGAAGGCTTGGGGCTGGTGTTTTCCTTTGTATTATTATTATGTATAGATTTCTTTGTTATTATGATAGATTTGGCTTTCTGGTGTTGAGATTCAGCTTTCTGGTATCTGAATAACTGTTTTGGTTCTGTCTTCCATGTGTAGAGACTGTTATATTTTGTGATTCAGAATTGTGCTGGATTCATGGGTGCCATAGGCACTGTCAATATCGCATCATTGCCCCACGTAGCCAGGAGACCATTGTGTACAATAATAGCAATATTGTACAATGATCAACTATGAATGACTTAGCAATACATTGACTAAAAATATTATGAAGTATTTATTATGAAAATGCTATCCACCCCCACAGAAAGAACTTATGGAGTCTGAATATAGATTAAATCATACTTTAAAAATCATTTTATTTTTCATTTCATTTTTGTTTTGTTTTGGTTTCTGTTTTCTTTCACATGACTAATATGGAAATAACTTTTTTATGAGTGCACATGTATAACCTATATAAAAATGCTTGCTTCTCAATGAGTAGTGTGAGGAGGGATGGAGGGAAGGAAAGGGAGTGAGCATAAGAGTGTGAGTGAGAATATGTGCATGAGAAATAGAGAAATAGAGAGAAAGGGGGGGGGAGGGAGAGAGAGACAGAGAGAATATTTGGAACTCAATTTTTTAAAAAAAGTTATGCTTCTCTTGAGTCTTGTATTTGAAACTCAAATTTTCTATCTTGCTCTAGTCTTTTTATTATGAATGCTTGAGAATCCTCTATTTCACTGAATATTCATTTTTCCCCTGGTGTATTCTTCCTTGTAATTTTTGCTCTTTCTTTAGTTATTCTCAGAATTCTTGTTGAACTTGTGTCCAATTGGCATTTTTCTTCAGGTCTTTGCTTATACGTTTTCCATGTTGTTGCCTTTTTTTTGAGTTTGTGTCTTTATCTTCCTTGTCACTATAGTACCTTTTTATGGTCAGGTTTTACATTTGTAGTTTGCTCATTTTTACATTTCATTTTCTGTTTCTTGACTTTAAATTTTGTATTAAAGTTAAGTTCTCCTCACCTGGGTGTGAGGAGGGCACTTTCCAAAGTCTTTTTGTACTATGGTTTTCAGCTAGCTCTGGGGAGCTGTTGGTGTTTCCAAGATGGTATAATGCAGGAAGGGGTGTGATCCATGATCTCCTGGTCTGATCTCTATATATTACCTAGAAAGAACACTTGCTTTCTTATAACCATAAATGTTCGTGTTCCTCTCAGGTCCAGAATTGTGACCTGGAACTGTGTATGGGCAATGGATTTGCCAAATAGTGCTTGGTCCTAGCATAAGAGTCCCCTATAATCTCTTTCTGACCAAGAATCCAATCTCCTTACCATTTTTGGCCTGAGAGCTCTTAATCTTCTGTAGCTGCTGCAGCCACCTACAAGCTTCACAGCCAGTGTTGCCACTTGTGTGCTCTACTCAATCCCCACCTTAGTATCATAGACCTCTCTTTCTAACTTCCTAAGTTTTCTTGTACTGGAAAATGTATCACCCTCATCATTTGTTGGCTATGCCACCTCAGAATTTGATTTGATGAATAACATGGAAGTTATTTAGAAGAAGAGCTTGGCTATAAAGCCTCCTCTACTTTGCAATCTTGGCTTTACCCCTCTGAGTCTTTTTCTTTAAGCTACCATTTTATTTTCAGATCTACATTCTCTTCCTTCTATCACCACACCTCTCCTGGCATGAAAAAGCAAAGATAAAGCCTCCATTACAAACATATGTAGTCGGGTCTATGCTTGAGTCTTACTGTTGAAATGATTGATTCTATCAAGCAAAGGTTGGAAATAAGAAATGACTTTATTTTTGTTATATAACAGATAACCTTAATACAAAGGTTATCTAGTGAGTTATACAGCTCAAATCACAAGTGAACAAGGGAAAAAGGTAAGGATAGATAGGAAGAATTAAAGAATGAACTTGAGAACATCGGACACCAGCTACATAAGTTGTGAGACTTTATTTTTTTGTAAATTTTTATATTCATTTTAAACTTAAATACAAAATGAGAAAAGAATAGAAGAATGTTTCCATGTAATAGCAGAATAAGAGAGGAATCAGTATGTAATAATAAATTTCCATTTCAAGAAAACCTGTATAATAAATAGTATATTTTGTTTTCAAAGCTACACAGCTTTTCTTAGCTTCAGTGTAGGTTTTCTTTTGTTCTCTGCTGTGCACTTTTTACATTGTTTTCATCTCTCTCTCCACAGTTAAATCACACACACACACACACATCTATAAACATATACACTCTTATGCGTATGTGTAAGATCATATTTTGCATGTTTCCACTTGTCATCTATTTCTGAAGGTGGATAGAATTTTCCTTCACAAGTCCAAGTGTTTCCAAGTTTTTTTTTTTCCCCCATATCAACTTGGTCATCATTTCCTACACCACAGCAATATTCTGACACAATCACATCCTGAGAGGTTGTCTATAGAATTCCCCACCATCTCCGCCCCAGTTTTCTACATTCCTTCTATTCTTGATGCCATTGGTTTTATTTATACAATAAAATTTTAATTTAAATTAATCGAAATTATTCATTTTGCACTTCAACAATACTCTCACCTTATAATGTAGCCTGAGATCTGATACTGCTGAATCTCCTTCCTTTGCATCTTTTTCCCTTGGTTTTTTTGAAATTCCTGATCTTTTCTTCTTCCAAAGGAACGTTGCTATTATTTTTTCTAACTCAGTAAGATTTTTTAAAAATAATTTAATTGGTCTGGCATTGACTAGATTCGTTAGGTACAATTGTTATTCTTTTATTACATTGGCTTTGCTTATCTACAAGCAATAAATATTAATCCATTTATTTAAAGCTAATTTTAATTGAATAAAAAGTGTTTTATGTTTATGTTCATATATTTTCTATGCTTGTTTTGGGAGGATTCTCTCAAATATTTTATACAGTCTAGCTGTTTTAAATAGACTGAAATAGAGATGGAGAACCTGTGATCTCAAGGCCACATGTGGCCCTTTAGTTCCTTAAGTGAGGAACTTCACAGAATAAATCCCCATAATGAAAATATTTATTCTGTAAAACTTGTACTCAGCCAAAAGGCCACCCCTGAGGAGCCAGAAGGTTATATGTGGCCTCAAGGCTACAGTTTCCCCTCCCTGGGCCTAAAACAATTTTGAATAGTATTTGTGACACATGGTGTAGTTTCCCTATTTTTTTTCTTTTGATTAAATATGTTTTAGCTTGAACTTTGTCTGAGATCCTGATTACTACCCATGCTTTTTTTTTTGTATATTAAGATTTTTCTCCATCCTTTTATTTTAGCTTTGTCTGTATCTCTTATTTTTATTGTTTCCTGAAAACAATATGTTGTTGAATTCAACATTCTAATTTGTTTTCTGTTTCCATTTTGTAAGTAAATTCTTCCCATTCACATTCTAACCCATAATTACTTGTGTATTTCTCTCCTTCCTGTCTTTTCTCACTATCCTTCTCATCTTATTCACCTTATTCCTCCTTAGTCTTCTACTTTATTTTTGCCCATTATCTTGCCTTCATATTCCTTAACCTGCCTATCTCTGTAAGAGTCCCTCCCTTATCTGCTCCTCTTGCTATATCCCTATGATTTCTTATTTCTTTCTAAATAGGAAAACTTTTATATCCTTCTTGATATATATGTTGCTCCCTCTTTAATTCATTCCCTATGAGAATAAGGTTCCACCACTACCCACCTCTCCCCCAATCCTACCAATTCCGTACCAATTCTTCCTTTCATGCCTCATTTGTATAAGATAATTATTCCCTTTTATCTCTCCCTACACACTTTTATTTATTTATTTTTAGAATTACCCTTATTTTTATAATACACAGCTCAGCCTGTCTTCTTTTTTCAAATTACCCAAATAATGATGACAGTCATAAGAGTACTAATAACATTTTCACATATAAGAATATAATTGGTCTTTAATGTTTTACCTTATATTCCTCTAGTACCTTATATGTTGAATTTTCCATTAAGCTCTACTGCTTTTGTCACAAATACATGAAAGTCTTTCAGTTTGTTAAATGTCCATTTTTTTTTTCAGTCAGGATTATATTTGCTTTTACTGGGTAAGTTACTTTTGGTTTCAATGCTAGCTCTTTTGCTCTACAAAATATAGCATTGCAAGATATGGTCCTTCATTGTAGTAGCTTCTAAGTCTTGTGTAAAACTTATTGTAACTCCCTGATATTTAATGTTTTTTTCTTGTTGCTTCCAGCATTTTCTCCTTAATCCAGGAGCTTTGAAACTTAGCTATGACATTCCTGTAATTTTTCCTCATGGGATCTCTTTCAGGTGATGATCAGTGGATTTTTCTATTTCTGCTTTGCCTTCTTGTTCTAGAACTTCAGGTCAATTTTTTTTTGATAATTTCTTATAATATTCTATAAAGATTATTTTTATCAGAATTATCAGGTAGTCCAACTATTCTTGTATTATTTCTCCTTGATCTGTCTTCCAGATCAGTTCTTTTTCTTATGATATGTTTTAAATTCTCTTCTATTTTTCATTTGTGAGACTTTAGATAAAGTACTCTCCCCTTCTGGTCCTCAGTTCAATTATCTGTAACGTAAAACAGTTAAACCAGAAGCTTTCTTGTGTCCCTTCCAGGTCTGGGATTAGAGGAAATGGACCTTCTATTAAATATTGGCAAGGGACTGAGAATAGATTGCAGGTTCTGCCAGCAAAAATCAGCCACTTAAGAACCAACTTGTTTTTCTTAAGGGGTGTGGTCATCTTATTGTTCCCAATTTATTTCTTGGTTAATATATTTATACAGAATGTGCTTAAGTCCTTAAGAAATGTTGGATCAAATTGATTATATATCCACACTCCACATTTTGTCTTGTTTCTGCTTATTTTTAAATAAGATTATTTATATAATCCTTCCCTACTTCCTCCCATACCCCATGCTGGATTTTCATAGATTTTCAAGGATGTGTCCCAACCATTCCTTCTCTGCTCTGACACATTTATTCTTATTATTTGGGAAAGTGATAAAACATCCAGAGATTTCTACCTTGAGGCTCTCTGGGAAGTGTTGTCTTGTCCAGGAAGATGTTAGGCAAATAGAAACTCAATTCAAAGATTCATCTAGAAGATAGATCTCGGGAACAGAGGGAGGTTGTGGGAACATAGGAAACCAAAGAAAAGATTTTGAGCTTACAGAAGAGAATTGGAACCTTAGAAATTGTGTAGTGAAGCTCTTAATCCTCATTTTATAAGTGAGGAAACTGAGGTCTGGAGATACTAAGTGTCTGGTCCAAAGTCATACAAATATAAATTGTTAATGTTGTTTTTTGAACCCAGGCCTTTAGACTATAGATCTGGTGCTCTTTGTTGCACCAAAGTAGAAATAAGCAAGAACAATGAAATCCAGGGGGCAAGGAGATCGAACCACAAGGGGAAATGAAATAGAAAATTGGGGTTAGGCAAGTCAGATAAGAGAGTGACTCTGAAGCACATCATTTGAAAACATGGTCAGTAGTACATTCTGCATTTAATGGTCACGTGGCCCAGATAATATCTTGGTAGCCAGTATGGCATAGTTGTACAAAGTAATGTCCCTGTTGGGGAAAGACACCATTCCCTCCACCCCCTTGGTGTGCAGTCAACAAGGAAAAATGAAAAAGAGCAGTTTGAGTTTCAGCTTTAGGCACTAGAAATAGTATTTCCACAAGGCCTTGATTTATTCGCTTAATATTCCTAGTTGAATTTTCAGTAAAAATGATGATTTAATGGTTTTAGTGATTACATAACTTTGTTCTTATAACTACTGATCTCTAACATAATTCTTGAGTAATGTGATATTCATACTATTCTCTAGCTTTTTTTAATGAAGCACTAAACTATTATTTAGAAAATATACAACCATTTCAAATAACTGAATTATTTTAATTGCAGTCCATCTATTAAGTCAGTTGGAGTTGTTTAATGTTAAGCAACCTATTATAGGCATAGTATGAATAACTACTACAATATAAAATTAGTGCTTAATCTTATAGGTGTGTTATAAATATAGAAAATGTGATGATGCCATGTTTTCACATTGGAAAGAACTATGAAAATTATGATTTTTAAATAGGAAATGAAAATATGATAAATTTCACTCTTTTTATGCTCTTCTCAGGCAACAAATGGTTCCTTTGATTAACAGAGTTACCTGAAAGTTCTGTTGGACTTGCAGTCAATGGGACCCAAATTAAAAACTTGCTTTAGATATGTGACTCTAGGAAGGGTTCTCAATGTTACCCATCCTATCTCCTGAAAAAAATGTAATAACAGGACCTTTCTCACAGGGTTGTTTTTGAGGATCAAATGAAAAAACAAATGTAACAGTAACTGCCTTGGCCCTTGCTGCATTAAGGTCAGAGATATTATATTTCACTCCTCCTTTCTTTTAAGGAAGGTTGAGTATAGTAGAATGTCCAAGATTAATGTCATTTGCTCCAACACCCACTGTTGATGTTCCCTAAATTATAGGGGATCCTTTCCACACCATTTCCATTTATCTATTTAATAGTCAAATTAGCTTTTATAAAGTAATATTTACTTCCAAGGTGTAATAAGAAAATCATCCCCTCTCCCCAATTCCTAGGAGTATGTGATCTATGCCCCACCCCAAACCCAACCTCATTCTTTGGAGAGGGGAAGAGGATTAGGTTCATAATTTAGCTCATTTCCTATAATAGAGTGTTCAAACAAGTTACAAGACCTAATCCCACCCAGGGCTCAAGTCCCAGATCATATTTCCTCTCTGGGTTTTCCTGCTATTTCTGGCTGAAACATTTTGCCTATTTAAGCTACGTAGCCAATGAAAAGATGGCTTTGCCACACATATGCTAAGTTAAAGGCAGAATGTCTTCTCCCATAAATAGGATGCCTAGTTAATAAATAAGTGATCTAAAAATGTGCAAAGTCCCCATTACATAATGTACTTTATACTTTGCTTATGAGTGTAAACCTTAAAATGCTATAATTATTGTCTTTAGAGTTGGGATAAATATACTATCCTCTTTTCTTCTAGTCAAGTCATCAAGTATTTATTAAGCCCTTATGATATACCAGCATTCTGCTAAATTTTGGTGCATTTTTAAAATACTTTTTACAAGTGTAATGTTTTGTGTTATGGAATGTGGGATGCCTTAAAAATACTTTAATTCTCTCTTCATTGTTTAGTTTAATCTGGTTATCACAGTTATTTTTGGAATTTCTATTCCTTTACAATGGTTCACTTTTCTACTTGTAGCTGTCAAATGATAGTTTTGACAATCACAAATTTTACAATCACAAATTTTATAATCTGAGCTGTTGTCTCTATTTTATTCTACTGTTTCCCCACCACACACTCCCATATATTCAAGTTTACGTGTAACTAACTATTAGTATAAAACTTAATATCTTCCTTGGCTTCATTTTTTTTATTATTAAATTGCAAAACGTTTTGGCTAATTATATAATCTCCACTTTGGATTTGTAACCAACATAGAGTTAGATCCAAAGAATCAATAAAAGTGGAAGTGGAGCCAAGATTGCAGAATAAAGGCAGGGACTCTCCTGAGCTCTCCCCCAAATTCTCTGAATACCTTTAAATGATGACTCTAAACCAGGCCTGCACAATATATGACTCACAGGCTGCTTGTGTCTCACCAAAGGACTTTAGGTGCCCATGAAAAATGTAGACTATGTAAAGGAAAGTAAAAATGTAATGAGTACATTGTCCATGCCTTCCTTACCCCACCTTCCACTAGTTTCTATTGTGCCTATCACTTAACTTGGCATGTCGGTTGCTACTGCACACTCTCTTCTGCTTGTTACATGGAAAGGAACCATTGTCAATCTGTCTCTAGTCTGATAGGAGTGAGAGTCATACCTTTTCTCTGTGTTTTTGGTCCTTACTGGCATTGAACAGTGAAAAAGTGAGTGCAGCCACATGCCAAAGCAACTGATATCTGCTATGCAGTGAGTGGCAACAATGTGAGGGCTTTTCTTTTCCTCACCACATGGCTGCCCTCCAAGTTACATGAGTGTCTGGTACTCTCACCACAATCAGACACTCAGTTCAGTATTTATTGATATGTAAGCAGTTGTTGTGGAGAGTTTGGGGTTCTAACATTAAAGTTTTGGGGGTGACTTTGTAAAATGGGTGATAAAAAAATGAAAGATTGAATCAGAACATAGAGTTTTTAATCCAGGATGGACAAACAGATATTTGTTTACTCACACGAGAGACAAAATATTGTTCCTTGTTTGCTGAAAAGTAATAGCTTTTCCTAAGGAGTACTATCTTATATGAAAATAATGGGTTAATGGGAAGATCTAGGTTGTGAAAAGCCTTAAATTTCATGGGATTTATGTGTGATCCTAGAAATAATAAGAAGCTGTTGGAGATAATGGGGGCAGTACTATAATTGTTGGATTCATGTGTACATAAAAATCACTTGTGTGGCTATATGGAAGGTAGATTTGAGTGGGCAGAGATTTATGACCCATAGTCTAATTTTAAGGTTATAGCAATAGTTCAGGTAAGGAATTTTTAAGGATGCTTTGGTAGGTAGCAGAGAAGCAACAAATAGGCAGGAAGAGATGAAAGATTAGAGAAAAAAGAATGATAATAGTGACAATGTGCTAGAAAAGACCATAGAAGATGCTAGTAAGGATGCAATTAAAGTGATTGCTCTTTGCAAAGAGAAAGATCACTTCTTAAAAGCTGAAGTGAAGGAGAGATAGTGGGAGCATATGAATTCAGAAGGATGTGAGATAAGAAGGAAAAAATATTGAGCTCAGTAAATGGAGATACATACATGAATACATGTATGTACATTATGCACAATGCATATGTGCATCCATATTTATTAGAATTGTCAGAGAGGAAATAGGGAGGCAAAGGCAAGAGATATTCAAGGAGAAAAAGCAGCACAATTTATTTATTGATCTTTGTGGAAGGGAAAAGTCAGAAATAACATTCAAAGGAAAGATTGAGATTGTGTGAATATATAAATGGCGATGGCATTAGCAGAATTAGGAAAGTCTGGAGGAGAAGTTAGCTTTGAGAAATTCTTTTTATTAATTCATTTAGTTTTAGTTTTCAGCATTCACTTCCACAAGATTTTGAGTTCCAAATTTTCTCCCTATCTCTCCACTGCCCTTCCCCCAAGACAGTGTGCATTCTGATTACCCCTTCCCCAATTGGGCCTCTTTTCTACCATCCCCCACATTTCTCTTATCCACTTCCCCTCTATTTTCTTGTAGGGCAAGATATATTTCTATACTCCATTGTCTGTATGTCTTATTTCTGAGCTGCATTTAAAAAAAGAATTTTTAACATTTGTTTTTAAAATTTTGAGTTCCAACTTCTCTCTCTTCCTCTCTACCCCCATTGAGAAAGCAAGCAACTGGGTATAGGTTATACCTGTGGAGTCATGCAAAGCACTTCCATAACAGTCATGTTTTGAAAGACTAACTATGTTTTTCTCCATCCTATCCTGCCCCTCATTTATACTATTCTCTCTTTTGACCCTGTTTTACCTCAAAAATGTTTCTTTCTGACTGCTTGCAATATTTTCTCCTTGACCTGAGAACTCTGTAACTTGGCTACAATATTCCCAGTAGTTTTCCTTTTGGGATGTATTTCAGGAGGTGATTGGTAGATTCTTTCAATATCCATTTTTACACTCTGGTTCTAGAATGTCAGGGCAGTTTTCTTTAATAATTTCATGAAAGATAATGTCTAAGCTCTTTTTTTGTCTTGGAATTTAGGTAGTCTAATAATCTTAAAATTATCTCTCCTGAATCTATTTTCCAGGTCAATTTTTTATCCAATGAGATATTTCACATTGTTTCTTTGTTTTTTCACTCTTTTGGTTTTGTTTTATAATTTCTTGATTTTTCATAAAGTCATTAGCTTCCCTCTGCTCCATTCTAATTTTTAAGGTATTATTTTCTTTGGTGAGCTTTTGGAGTTTTGAGAAGATGCTAAGTGCTGCTTTCATTATGATATGCTGCAGGTAATGACAAAAATCACATTTCAGACAACTGAACATGTAAGTCAGAATCCTGGGAATGAGGATGAAAATGGTTTTGAAAGTCATTTTAAGCAAGGCAATAAAATGATCGATCAATCAACAAAGATCTAAGAGCTTAAAGGGACCAAAGAATACATCTACACAATTCTTCTATTTCAGAGATAACAATAGGAAATTATAGAAGTTGATTTTTTTAAGGTCTAAGATCTAGTAGTTTACATAAGTGGGATTGAGCAATATGGCCAGTATTCTTTCCCTCTCCCATAGTTCATACTTTATTTAACATTATTAGATTTAGGGTTATTGTGGAGAAGATTGGCAAGGAACTGTACATGCATTGATATGGTAAACCAACTTCATCAGTGAGGTTCCTAACTCATCCATCACTTCTCTCCTGGAAGAATGTGGCCAAATTCTGAAGGCCTTTTTCTAGATTACTTTTTATTTCCTATGTACATATGTATCATATTTAGACCCTTCATGTTTTATCTTTTACCTTCACGTATTGCTCTCATTTCTCTTCCAAATTTTTCCTCCACTTCTCTTACTTGATTTTCAAAATGCTTTTTGAGCTCTTCCATGGCCTGACACCATTGCATACTTTTTGTGGGTTTTGGATGTAGAAGCCTTGACTTTTACATCTTCGTCTGATGGAATGCTTTGTTCTTCCTCATCTGAAAGGATGGAAGAAAATACCTTTTCAACAAGAAAGTAACCTTCTATAGTCTTATTTTTTTTCCTTTTTTTTGGCATTTTCCCCACCAGTTACTTGACTTTTGAGTCCTCTGTCAAGTGGATGGCATTCTCTATGGACCTGTAAGTTCTCAGTTCCTCCAGGGTGCCACAGTCATGGGAGAGGAGTTTACTCCTCTTCTGGACTGCACTTTGGTCTGTGAGCAACCACAGGCACTCCTTTCTTCCCTGGAACTGAGTGTAGCATTCCCTCTTCACAGCCATCCACCATGCCAGTGCTCCCCCTCCCCCCAGGACTGCCACTTCAGAATGAGAGCCAGATCAGCTGCTTGATTCCCCTAGGGTCTTTAGGCCAAGGGCTCCAAAAGTGAACACTGCTGCTGCAGAGGTTGCTGCTGCTGTCTTCTCACCCAGGTGAAAGAGCTTTCTCACTGATCTTTGAAGCTGTCTTTGGTGTTTATGGGTTGAGAAATCTGGGAACCTCAGCTGCTACCCATGATTCAACCCCCTGAAGCCTGCCCCAGTTCTGTCCTTGCCGCGTGGCCCAGGCAGGGCTGCATTCCACTCCTAGCCCAGTGTGATAGACCTTTTCTATTGACCTTCCAGGCTCTCTTGGGCTGGAAATCTCCTTCACTCTGCTGTTTTTGTGGCTTCTGCTGCTATAGAATTTATTTAGAGTAATTTTTACAGTAATTTTATGGGCTATAGGGTACAGCTCAAGCAGGTCTGTCTTTCTACTTGGCAAAATTGACTCTGCCCCCCAATCTTTCACTTTCAGCAGAACATCCAGTTTATTTTTTTAATAGTAAATTTCCTGGACAATTGCCTTTGTTTTGACATGCATCATTGTCAAAAATGTACTGATGCGTGTTCAATACCTTTCCATACATCTCTCAAGATATATAGGAATAAACCTTCTAGGTTACATTACTGATTTTAATCCTGCTTCTAAAAAATTATGCCATTTTAATCAATTTTTCCCAGTAGTGTAAGGTACTCTGTTAGTGAATTCTACTAATTTCTGAATTCTTAAAGACTTTTGTATTTTTGCTCTCTTGCACTGAGGCCCAGGTTAGTGATTCTTCCTTTTCTAAACAAGTATTAAAAAAAAATTAAACATCACTTTCATAAGTCAACTTAATCTATATTTTATTTCTTTATTTAAGTTCATCTTTGCTTATTATAATCACTAAATCAGTGAAATACAAAGTCTATGTATGTAATTACTGCTGGATGGGATGTGAATGAAATATTTAGTGAGCTCAATTTGTGGGTGACTATCTACAAGTCTGTATATGAAAACTGACAAATGCTGCTTTTCCTGCTTAGAGAATGACAAAAAATGAGTTGTGATGAATAAAATATTTTAGTTAGATCTGATTCTGCTTTGTGTAAACAAAGACTTTGATTGGTAAGATGGCATGATGCACAAAAATAATTTAAAATTAGAATTTTACTGCATTTTCAGGAAACTCCATAGAGCAAAGAATACATATCATTTCCCTTTTATTCAGATTGACAAAGTATGTTCATTATTTGCCCAAAAGAAGATGCAACAAATTGTGGTCCTTTTACTTTCCATTGATCAATAAGCTAATAGCAATGAACATATGTAGCTTGTAACAGTAAATGGAAGGGATGATTTTTTAAAAGGAAAAAGGATTCAGTCATAATAACCATTCATCAGTGATTCATCATTTGCTTCTCATCTTGTAAATTGCAGAAGAATACCTGTTTCTATGTCTAGCAAAAGAAAAAAAGATACCATGGAGGCAACTGCAGAAAAGAAAAATGTCACATCTGTTTTCTGAAATGGTAAAAGATATTGTGTCAGGTTTTTTTTTTTTGGGTAAAATATAGAAACATATTTTAAGAGACATCAGAAATGAAAGGGCATTGTTGCAATACCCATATCCTGAAATTTCTTTTCTTTTTTTCCCATTTTCTTTTCTCTTCATCTCCTTCACATTTCCATTTCCAATTTCTTTCATATAATGGAGTTATAGAATCTTATACTTGCATGGGACCTTACTGGTCATTTAACCTCATGTCCTAAGTACAGAACTTTCCTTTAAAATGTCCCTGAAAAGTTGTTACCTAGTCATTACTTGGATTGTTACAGTGGACAGTTGTTTGCTTCCTCATGAGTCATCATATTCCATTGCTGGAAAGCTCGAAGCTCTTTGTTGATTTCATCTTCCTCCTTAGACTCTTTGATGCATAGAGAATTATTTAGGAAATGTGGCTCTGCACTTGACTTTTGGCAGAATATTCAGATATGGTATCTTCTATCACTAAAGCCCTACCGATGTCCAGTTAATTCCATGTTCATGTGTGTGCTCTGTTGCTTACTCTGCCTGTATGGAAATTACCTCATCACACTTCTCCCTGGCATTTTCTAAGTTAAAAGCTCTAATGGGACTATAAAATGAGGGAGCTTTTTTTATGTAAAACAATAACTACAGATGAACATGAATATTTAATAAAATGGAGAGTCTGGAATGTGTGCAGTACATAATACGATGACACTAGTGGTAATGGTAAGAATTCAGATATTAAAAGGAAAATATCAAATAGCAAAATCAAGAAATGTATTTATTGTTCAATATATGCATATCCAAGTATTTATATCACTCTAAGTACACACTGCTCATTTAGTGTTTCACATAAAATGCTAATTGCTCCCTTTGTATTTAGTACATTATGAGTATATTTATCTAAATATAGATAGAACTTCCCAATAAAATGTGCCAAATAAGTGGAAAGATTCCTTCTAAGTTCCTTAAAGAGAGTATTGCAAGTGGCATATTTCCCTCAGGTGAATGAATTCTGATAGCAAAATCTCTGTATAGAGGCATAAGAATGTCAGTAGAGTAGGTCATATAAAAAAGTCTGAAAATTATTCAACAGTGAAAGCAAGAGTGGTATTAATAATTTGATAATTATTAAGATGTCCCTAAATATTCAATTCACTGACACCATTATATGTGTATACATATAATATATGTCATATGTGTGTGTATGTCTGTCTATTTTGCTTTCTAGTTTTGCTTGCATGTTATCGGTCCTATTAAGACACCAAGAGATTCAGCTTCCCCTTAATTTCCTTACACTGGCTATCCAGTTCTTGGGTCCTTTACTGTTTTCAGAGGAAGAATAAAGTAAGGACAGATACAATATGAACCAGAGAATTGAAGGACAAAGACCAAATTAAATTACTGAGTTTAAAATTCTTATAGTATCCTAACAAATCTCATACTGTACCAAAACTCTAGGAAGTCAGATGAACTAAATCAAAAAGTTACAGTATGTTTCATGACAGTCAAACAAACCCAAGAATTAGGACCAGATTTTTTTTTTAATGTAATAAGTAGATTTCATTTTAAAGTAATAATAAACTTTTTTCAGAATTAAAACTTTCTAATATCCCCCCCTGAATTTTCTGACTTTTGTTTAGTAGGACAGAAATGTTGAGCCATGCAATTCCAGTTCTAGGTCAGTTGGAGGAAATATCTCACATAACAGAAACATATTAAACACAACAACATTAAGACAAGTTAAAGTATGTATTTGACCTTTAAATTATTTTGTCTCTATAAATGATAATTTTAGCTTGTAAATATAAATACTGCAAGAAAGGCAGTCAAGTAGAGTGGATAAAGAGCTAGCTTTGCAGGAGAGAGATTTGGGCTCAAGTTCCATATCTGACTCTTAACTGCCTTTGTGACATTTAGCAAATCACTTAACCTCTCAGTACTCTAGTCAACTCTGTAAGACGACAAGGTCATGAGTTTCCTCTCATACCAAGTATAAAGGAAGAGGCTAGGCAAGCATTTGTCAAAGATATTGTAGTAGGAATATGTTAATTGTAAGACAGATTGTACTAAATGAATTATAATGTTGCTTTTTATTCTAAGATTCTCAGACTATATACATAGGCACCCCAAAAAAGTCTTAATTGAAATGTTTCATTTACCGGTTAGCATCTTGCTGAATGGATTCTACTTCAACTGCTCCAGATCAAAATTCTTCCATACATTTCCATACATGTAATTCTTTTATATGCCTTGAAAATATTCTCCAAAGAGGGTCTACATAATATGTCAAAGGTATTTTTTTTAGAACTTTTCACATCCTATGGGTATGATGGCAGCCTTTAGCTTTTTGTATATTTTACCTGCTCCATGAATAGTCTACATCCTTTCCAATCATATAAGTCCTTGCTAATATTTTTCAGACTATTTCTTGTACATATTATCCTTACTAATTTAGTTCAGACTACTGAATTATTGCCAACATATATTTCTTGTTTTGATCCTCACAATATTTTGACTTTGTGGAGATGATTGTTTCCATGATTCTCAGGAATAAAGCATTACTGAGTGCACACTGGTATTTAAAACATTATTTTTTTTTTGTATCAGGTTAAATTTGTAATATTAAAATCACTATTTAAAATTTAAAAATTCTATCTAGCTTGTATGCTTTTATTCAATTATGTGACAACCACTTGTATATCTATAGTGTATATCCTAGATTTATATGCTGATGCACTAACTCAGTGGACTGTCTGTTCAACTGATTGACATAATTTTTTGACCTTTTGCAGAAATAAAAATATGTGATCTTATTATACTTTTATGGTTTACATTTGGTATCTTTGATATAGGAAGTGAAAGGTACAAGAAGGTCACAATGAGAAAATCTATATTTTATGCAAATACAACTATATCTACACTAGAAAGGAAACTTAAAAAATGAGAAATTAGCAAGATGAATCAGGCTATTTAGTGGGTTTTTTAATAAATTCATCTGAATTATTCACACAACTGAAATGAAAATGATTTTCAATAGGCTTAAATCTGTGGAAAATTGTAATTTTCCCAAACTAGTCCCGAGTCTGTTTTCTGGTATCACAAAGAGCAAGTATTCTTCCTGGAAGCCACAAAGAAATTAAAAGATACTATTCATGTTTCTAATTATTAATTTTTGATCTAGGAAATACATCCCTAATACTTTTACCCTCTTGCTATCTAATATATTTTTCCATTTATGTTTTCATTTTCCTTTTTCCTTTTTCTTATGTAACCCCATCCCAAGTCCATTGTTATGGGACTCTTTCCTAAGTGTTGGAGATGAAGACCCTGACCTATGTGAGGGATGGGACAGAGTTAATAAGCAGCTAAAACTGTAGCTTTCTCCAGTCCCTTTGGGGGACCCACTTTCCAAACAAGAGTCCTTTTTTGAGAAATGACCCAACTCAACCAGGTAAGAATGCTGTAGCTCACCCAAGGGGGGATTTCCATGAAGTCTCTAGAATAGTAAGCTGGAAATAGGGACATGATGGAAATTACCTATTTCTCTCATGTCTTCCCAGAGTCTGTTACTTCAGCATACTGAAGTAGGGTTGACTTCTTCCATTTTCCTTCTCAGAACTAGAAACCAGTATCACCTGAAGCAACTCAACAGATGAACAAATTTCTAAATTTGATGAGTTCCCCAGAAAAGGAACTCAAAGGGGACATTATCTTGGAGAGCCACAAAATGAATTGCCCACTCCACCCCACTCCAGGTGGGGCAGGATCTCCACCTCCATCAATAAGGTGAGAGTCCTATATCATTGGGCTTTGGGACAGGGGTTACACATATTTTCTATAGTTTCTGATACTTTTTCTTCAAGCTTGAATAATGGGGAGATGAATAATGTCTATCATTAACTCTCCTTGCATGAATACCAGCTACTTACCAATGCCAGTGAGTTATATAGTGAAACTATAAAAGAACACTTTCCCTGAGCACTTGTTTTCTCATCTGTCAAATGAAAGGCTTAAACTACAGCAGATCTTGCTAAGATACTTGGTACACAATAGTAAGATCTCATACAATTCTCTCAATTTCCAAATGAGGAAAGTGAAGTCTAGCGAGTTTATATGATTCATGCATAGTGACAGAGACAGCACTAAGACCTATGTTATTTCATTACAGATTTTCTTTGAATTCCTACAAGCACAAAGGTTGTAAAAAGAAAAATAAGGTTGAATCTTAGGCCCATCTTATGTACCAAACCTGTACCCTTCTTTCCCTCTACCACTTCCTGGTATTCCAAGACTTGTCTAAAATGATAATCTAAAAAAAAAGAAAAGAAAAGAAAAAATGACAGAAAAGAAAAAAGATCTATAAAAATCTCTAAAAACAAGTTTTTTTCAAGCAATGGCAAGATGCCAGAATATTCAGAATCTAACGTTACAATCCCCAATGTACTTCTTGAAAAAAATAGAAATTTCAATCTCTTTGCCTCTCTATTTCCCCCTCTGTTTCTGTCTCTTCTCTCTCTCTCTCTCTCTCTCTCTCTCTCTCTCTCTCTCTCTCTCTCTCTCTCTCTCTCTCACACACACACACACACACACACACACACACACATGCACGTACACACAGCTAAGCAGTGAATAAAATGGTATAGATTGACCAGTCAGATTGGTTCAAGACAAGTACGAAGAGACCAAGATGTAATGTTCTGTAGGCCTTTATTGTTGTGCTCTGGAGGGGAATCTTCTAAAAATTGTAGCACACCAAAGGAAACTTGAATAACACTGGTCTCTTCCTTAGTCTTATAATTTTGTAAATGCAAGGTTACAAGGATCTACAACCTAAGGGCAATTTAGTTTTTTTGTTGCTCTGGTACCTCTCTTCAAGGAACTGAAAAAAAAAATAACAACAACAAAAAACAATACGTGCATTTTGATCTCAGAACAGGATCATTTGCTGAAACTCATTTTTTCTCCCCCATTTTCATGATTTTTAATTGAATTTGGTTGAAATTGCAGTGAGTCAGAATATATTTCCTTATATGTCATTTTCTCTTACCCACCCATACTATGCCTCTGTGCAGTGGGTCGAAAAGCACTTGCCCCTGAGGCATCACCTACTTTGTCTTTACTCTTCAAAGAATGTTGAAATTTCTCCTCTAGTTTCGATCTGTATTAAAATTAGCCTCTTTAAAATACGAAGCAGCTGAAATAACGAATTTGTCGTACTTCAGTGAAAAGTTTGCCAACCCTAATTACCTCCTCCAGTCTCACAAGATTTCTGCAGTTGGCCCAGAAATATGTCTATAAGGATTGTGATGAAAAATTACAGCTTATTAGTGTCACAGTTGGTAACAATGAGGCAAGTAGAAAATCAAACCTTCACCAAGAGTGGATGTTAACTGAGATGCCAGAAGAAAAGGCTTTATGCCCAGAAGATCACTGCTGTTTGTCATTTGCTAGAACAAGTACTATAAAATCTGCCTAGGCCTCTACATGTTTTTATTCTTTATTTTCTTGTTTTAATTTTTTTAAAAAAAAATCAGATATGCAGAGAAAATAAAATGAGAAAAGGCAGGTTAGAGTAGCATCCCAAACCAGCATTCAAGGGATCTTGGTTTTGTTTGCCTGTTTTTAGAAGTCGTTTATTTGTTGCTTATTTTTTGCAATTGTGATAAAGAATAAGAAATAGAGGATAAGAAACAGTGCATTAAGACACAAAACATTCATAAACTACAAACTTTATAATCCAAACTAATAGGAAGCTCCTTTTGGTTGTTTATTTTAATCATTCAGATGTATGTCCTCAACTAGCTTTTAAAAGCTAGAAGCCTTATTTCCTATATTGAGAAATAGAAGTTACTTATACTTGACTTAAAACATTGAGCAATATGAGACAAAACTGTTTCTTAAATTCTTGATTATTTTAGACTAAATCGTTCATCATTCAAATCTAAATATATATACATATATTCATATTCACAGTATTGAATAGTTCATCACATTTTCACTGAATGTAAGTAAAACTGCTGTTCAGAACACTCTCCTGAATATTCTTCTGAAAATCATTGGAGCTACTCAAAAAAGACTTAACAAAGACTCAAACAGAATCAAAGTGAGATTGCAGAGACCTTAAGATTTCTGTCATGATTTGGTATTAAACCAATTGATTCGATTATAATAAAGATATCAGTAATTTGTAATATAGCACAACCTGAAAAAAGAGGGGACTTGAAATTTTAGTTAAAGAGGTATATGACCTCAAAAAACCTCTGAAAAGGGCCTACATCTAGATATGACTAGAAATTTGATTGCTGAAAACAGTGGATGTATTTACTTTGAAATTCTTTAGAATCTCTATGGTTTCCTTCAAGGATTAAATCATGACCCCTCTTACTGGAAGTCTTTCTTGATCATTTTAGTTTATAGTGATGTCTTATTCCTCAACTAATTACATAAATACATATTTTTTACATGTTATCCCACCCTCAAATAGATTAGAGATTATGTCTTGATTTTCTTCATATGCCAAGTAGAGACACAATGTTAAAAGAAAGAGTTGCCGATTTAGATACTGGGGTTCAAATTCCTCCATTACCACATATTGGTTGTGAGACTCACATCATCACTTAACCTCTTGATGGCCCAGCCAGCTCTTTAAAGACTATGAGTTGCAGAATATATGCAACATAAAAGTTAACATAAGGAACATAAAGTCAGTTTCAACTGGTTGAGAATTTAAGTAGGTTGCATTGATACGTTTCCTTTTTTATATAGCAGGGATTTTCTATTGAATTCTTTAACTTCTCTCTAACAGAAAAAAACATCCTTTATAATCAATGAACAATTCCACATCAGTAAATAAAAAAAAAAAATCACAATGAGTCACTTTGTCACACCAGAGAGAAAGGTAAAAAGGTTTAAGGACACTGGGATTTGGGAATTTCCAGCAATGGTGGGTCAGAATATTGTAGCTCAGAGAAAGGTTAATATCTTAAGAAATATTATAAGAAAATTGCCCAAATTACTTAGAACCAAAGAGCAAAAGTAGAAACAGAATCCACTAGTCATGTTCCTAAAGAATTCTCACAATGAAAACTCCCAGGAGCATTGTAACTAAAATCCAGGTTAAATATCAAAGAAAAAATGCTGCATTCAACCAGAAAGAAGAAATACAAAATACTGAAGAGCCATAGTCATACTTACTCATTATAAAACAATAATACTATGGAAGAGTGGTGAATTTCAAATATTATTTTCCATAAGACAAAGTATTTTTTTTTTTCAGTGAAGAGTAATTTGCCTAGAAAAACTGAGTATATGCCTACAAGGAGGAGGGCAGTGGACATTAAAAGAAACAGAAGCATTCCTAATTAAAAGACCAGAGATACATAGAAACTTTGAAGTGCACACACATAAATATATATGCACACAAACATACATGCATATATACATATACACATATGCGCACACATGTATACATGTAGCCCTCCCTCACTCAGATCAAAGTCAATTGCAAGTCATTTCATCATTTCCCTGATGTCATGGTCCTTTTTGAAAATGAAAGATAAATACATAACAATATACTCACACACACATATATACATATGTGTGTGAACAAGCATAATAGAGTAAACAAGGATTAACTTTTTTACATTCTAATACAGAAAGATCTTACATGAGTCCCTTCAGAACCACTTTTTTTCATTATTTGGATTTTTATCATGGACACCAGCAGGATGAATGACACAAAGTAACACTTAACAGATGATGCTGAATTGATTACTTAAATTCTCTGGTCATCACTTTCCTCATCTCTAAAATTAATGGATTGTTCTAGGTTACACCTAAAGTGACTTCCCATTCTGTGTGTATAATTCTATGATCCCTGACAGATAGGTTTCAATCTTAGTCATCTGCTTGAATACTTAATAGTGATGGGGATATATTAACTAGGAAGGTCATTTTATTTTCGGACAGCTCTGATTACTAAAACTAAAATCTTCATTTCTTTTACACTCATATTTTTTTTTCAAATGAACTACTCCTATTGGATTCTTAAATCCTATATTTATACAGTTGCTCTTATTGATATTAAGTACAAGAGCCCTAATATATATTTTTTAAATTCATTCATTCTAGGCTATCATGTTTGATAACCTTTCTTGGCTCTGATTTCCTATCTGTATTGTGAGTGTTTGACTAGATAATCTTTAATGTCCTTTCCATGGTAAATTTTACTAATTCACCAAATGTTTGTGCAAACAAAGAGAAGCATATGAAAAACATTTTGAGGCCAAATGAGATAATGGAGTCCTACATCTAGATATTTTATAATTGTGAACTCACAAAAGTTTTATAAATGAAAAATTATCTGAATTTTGTAAATGGAGGAAAATAAAAATACTTGGGGAAGAAATAGTTTTTTTTTTTTAATCAGGAAATACCAGGAGCAAAGCCATTTGTTACACACACACACACACACACACACACACACACACACACACATGCACAAACACATACTCATACACACCTGAATGGGTGCACACATGCAAAGACTTTAACTTGGCATATTATAGCCTGTACTAAATTAAGTTCCAAATCTTATTATACAAGTATAAAGGGTTATATCATTTCAAAATGGAAACAAGCAAATAAGAATCATATTTCATCATTATCTCTAGGGGAAACATTATATTTAAAAAAAATATGGAATAGGGAATATAGATAACCAAAAATAAAAAGGAAAATATAAATAAAATAAAATAAAATAAAACTGATAAACAAAATCATTTCATATATATGTATTTTGAAAAAAAAACAAACAAAACCAAGGGTATTCCCCAATTAATACATGGCAAAAGAGAATAAAAACAGATATTATTCAAAAGAATGACAATGTATTCACAGTCATGTGCTTATTTCTTCTTCATTTGTTATGAATTCTATTTCATTTTAATATTTCTTCTTTTTACTAGTATTAGTTAATACATTATCTATTTTGCATTTTAATCATTTTGAATTTTGATGATTAATTTCTTACTTGATTTTTGTTTTTTCTATTGTAGTATTTAATTGTTTATTTAAAAATTTATTTGTTTTCGTGGTTTGAGTTGAATTCCCAATTTGTTGATCTCTATCTCTTTTTTCTGTATTTTTGGTGTATTTAGAGATAACCATTTTTCCCCTAAGGATGACTTTAGGTGTATTCCAAAAATGTTGTTACATTGTTTAAGTGTTTGGGTTATTTTTGATGGAATCTTCACTTACAAATTTTTTAGGATTGAATTATCTAATTTGAAGTTCATTTTGGCTACTTTCTTAAATGGACATTAATTTAACAAAATTTTATTCCATTTTTGGTTAGTAAACTATGGGTTTAATATTTCTACTTTTCTGTATTAGTTTGTGAGGTGTTAAGATAATACATTTTTGTACAATTACCTTGCACAACTGAAATATCAGTGTACTCCTTTTGTGTAATGACTCATTATTTGCCAAAAACTTCTGGGGAAATTGGGCAGCAATATGGCAGATTTAGTCAAAACTGAAAATTTGTGACCTCACAGACTATAATGTGCTAGGCCTTTCTATCCTTTACTATCTCTCAAAGTCTATCCAAGTTTATATTCATTGTTTCCATGATACCATCTGTCCAGCTCATCCTCTGCTATCCACTTTTCCTTTTGCCTTCATTCTTTCCTAGCATTAAGGTCTTTGCTGATAAATCTTATCTTCTCATTGTGTGGCCAAAGTATTGAAGCTTCAGCTTCAATATTTGGCCTTCAAGTGAACAATTTGAATTAATTTATTTAATTATTCATTGATTTGTTTTGAGAATCTCAACTCTTCTCCAGAACTACAATTTGAAAATACTGATTCTGCCAAAATAAGCACCAAATCAGTAAGTGACTTAGATACAACATACTGAAAACAAATTAGGGGAACAAGTAAGAAATGACCTTTCCATGTCATAAATAAGGGGAAAGTTCATGAACAAATGAAGCACAGAGAGTATCACAGAAAATAAATTTTGATTATGTAAATTATAAAAGATTTTCCCAAACAAATCTAACACAACTCAGATTAGAAGGGAAATAATTAAGTGGGGGTGGGGAGGTGCAGGAAGTTTCTCTGACAAAATGCCTATCTCCAAGCTATATCCAGAGGACTGATTCAAATTTGTAAAAATAAGATGCACCCCCAATTCAGAAACGGTCAAAGGATATGAACAGGCAAATTTATAGGCATTTTTAAAACTCCAAATAATTAAAGAAATTATAATAAGACAAATATCAATTGAAGAAACTCTGAAATTCCATGCCACTCTCATCAGATTAGTGAAACTGACCAAAAAATAAGTGGCAAATTGAATGTACACTACAGAAATTCACACACATTGATGCACTGTTGGTGGAGCTATGAATTGAACCAGCTATTCAAGATAACAATTTAAAATCATGTACAAAATCATGCCATTTAACCCAAGAATTACATTACTGGGTATCTGTTCAAAAGAAATCAAAGAAATTGGAAAAGATCTATCACTTCTCTTTTTTATATATTACAAATGGCTTGAATCCAAAGACATATCTATTGACTGGGAGATGACTGAATCATTTAATGAAAATGAATGTAATAGAATTCTTTTGTGCTGCAAGAAATAATGAAGGTGGAAATTTCAGAGAGACCTAGTACAACTTAAATGAATTGATGCAGGAGAACCAGGGAACTATTTCATAGAGGCAGATAAAATCAGGAAAATCTGAATTTAAATCTTCCCATATACACTTATTAGCAATGTTACCCTAAGGACATTATTTCACCACTATTTGCCTCAGTTTTGCAATTGTAAAATGGTGATAATAATAGCAGCTACCTTGCAGAGTTGTTGTGAAAATCAAATGAGGTAATATTTGTAAAAATATTTGTAAATGTAAACATTTAGCACAGTGTGTGGCACATAGTAGGTTTTTAATAAATACTTTTTCACTTCTGTTTATACTATGTCACTATTATAAAAACTAACAATTCTGAATGACTTAAGAACTCTAAAAAAACCTAGTGATCAACCATGATTCCAGAGGTCTGATGAAGAACACTACCCACATCATGACAGAGAAATGATGGACTAATTAATATGCAGAATAAAACATGACCAAGGAGAGAATTTCTTTTGCTTGATGATACTTATATGATCAACGATTCTATATTTATCCCTTTCTTCACCCTAGTATGTGGGTGGAAGCATGAAAGATTAAAAATGCTCAATTTTTATATTTTAATGAAATGAGAAAAAAGAGCAACCATATGAAGGTTTACTCCAAATCAATAGAAATGATAGAAATTCACATAAAAAAACAAAAAATATTACCTAATATTCAGACAAAAGATAGGAATTGTCAGTATTTAACTTCAGAAAGAAGCACACTAATAAAGTGTAGTTGAAAGTTGGTATTACAACTTGGCTCTGTATTAAAAACACAAAACAAAACTCATACTTCCATATTATTTAACCTAAGAACCCTCATTCTAGATAAATACCTCAAGGATGTGAATGATGGAAAGAAATGCTTCTTTTATAATAAATATTCATAGCAGCATTTGGCTTTTGTTGTTGTTGTACCAAAGAACCGAAAACAAAACAGTCTGTTATTTGTGTTAGGAAATAGCTAAACAAACCTCAGTGTATGATTGTATTTGCTGTTCTATAAGGAACCATGTACTTGTCAGATTCTGAGAGTTGATGGAACACATAAACTGATGGAAAGTGAAGTCAGTAGAACTAGAAACGGCATGGTCAGAGTGATTACAATAATGTAAACAGAAACATAAAACAAAATAAAATGCTGTGTAACTATAAAGACCAAACTTGGCCTTGGAAAGCTGCACTTCACTTTTTTTTCTCCAGATCTGAAGGATTATGAGTGTAGCCTATTGCATATATTGCATAAATAGTTAGGTAATGGTGATATGTTGATTTTGTTAAATTGCTTTCCCCACTCTCCTTGTTTATCCCATTGAATAGCTCACCAAGTAGGCAAAGAAGAGAAAATTAGATGTGAAAATGAATATAAGAAAATAATACAACACAACAAAAAAAATCAACAGAAAGACAAGTGAAAAATAAGAACGACAGCATATACCACAGGCTTATTTCATGACCAATTGGAATATGTCCCCACTAATTCTGAACAAAGATGGCTAATTTGGGCTACAATGTCTTCAGTTCATACTTTTTGTGGGCTCCTTGGTGATAATCTTAAGGAAAGAATCTCAACTAATAAGTAAACAAAACCAATGAAGAAAGTTGCTCCTTGAAGGGTTATTATCACCTTGGCTATCAAATGAATTCACACAAATTGGAAAGAAGCTTCTCTGTTTCATTTGTACTTTGGTGAAATATATAGAGTAACCAAAAATGAAAATATTTTCATGGGAGAAAAAAAGTGAAACTTAGCAAGGTCAAGGTGATAGTTTTATTGAATCAAATTGCAATGGAACTACCACAGCATGCATAGCATCACAAATCTTGACAAAACTGGCCCAGCTGCCAAGAAAACAGACATTTGCAACCAGGCAGAACAAGTTTACGCAGGAGGAAAGACAAAATGAGTTTTATCTGCAATTCTAACAGTGATACCAAGGCTTCCAAATGCCTCTGGCCTCAAAGAATAGGGCAAAGAGGCAAGAAACTAAAGCAACTTTTGCCAAAATGTTTTAGCTTGAGTATTTTCTATGTGGTTAAGTCATCACTGCCAAAGGAATACAGATGCAGAGAAATATCATTCTGAAAACCTACATTTATACAAAGTTGTAAATGAAGGTGTATATCCACATACACATTCTCTCTCTCTCTCTCTCTCTCTCTCTCTCTCTCTCTCTCTCTCTCTCTCTCTCTCTGTCTCTCTCTCTCTCAACAAATGTTTACAAAATTTCAAAAGTTTTTGAAGATTGCTATCAAAAATTAAAATATAGTTATAAAAATAGAAAATTAAGCAATACAGCTTACTAGTTATTTAGAGGTAAACTCAGGTTGCTGAGAACAAGGGCTGATTCTATAAATGCATTTAATAGCAATGATCTCTCTGCAAAACTGTAGCTTAAATTTAATAATAACTATTTTCTCTTTAAAAAGAGCTTGTTTCAGTAGACCCTTGATTTGGAATTTAGGATACTAAGATTTGAATTCCAGATAAAAAATTTATTAGTTATTGGGAGCAGTATCAGGTTCTTTTAACTTTTTAATGACAGTTTCATTATCTATAGAAGGGAAATAATATTAATTGTACTTTCTCCTAGCTTCTTTGTAAACTTTAATGCATTATATCAGTGAGTTATTATTTTTTCTATAATTTACCTTTCTAATTCAAAGGAACATGTTTAAAATATTTTTACATGTTTCTTCAATATGTCTTTTCTTATGTAATAACATTCATCTCATTATTATTCTTATACTTTTTAATTACATATATATGAAAAACTACTCATCTCTATCATTAAACAGTTATGTTGCTGACAAATCTACTTGTTCTCTAGACTTTATTTGTTAAGGGTGAGAAAATTCTTTTTAACTCATTTGGGAATTCATAGCTTAAAGTTCCACTAATAATTTCCTCATGTGATAATACTTTCACAACCAAGATGCAAAGTAAAATATAATATAAGACAGAATGCTCTCCACTTAAGGAAGTATGTGGATTCAAAGCAGATGCATAATCTAAATGAATGGTAAAATAAGATTTGGAAAGTAGATTAAATATATACAACTTCAGATGGTCTACAGAATCTCAGAAAATGGGAAAATGGAATAATTTTCTGAAGGGGAGAAATATCCAAAAGCATTCCCATCATTACTTTCATTGTATAACAATGACAACAATACATTTATATGGTTCTTTAAGGTTTATAATGTGGTTTCTTTACAATAGTCCTATAACATAATTTGCATATGTATTATTAGAAACCATTTTACACATGATCACTCTGAGGTTTAACTTAAGAGAAAAAATATTAAATTTAATCAATGCAAAATATTAACATAACAAGGATCCTAAAAAGACCAGACATAATCTCAATCATAAGAAATTTTATCATGCTTGAGACATGACATCCAAGGACAACACCAGTATAGAGTATAAGTTCATTTCCAAAGCATCACAAAATAGGAGCATTGATGGTAAAGTCCAGTATGGTTTTATCCAACACAGAACAAACATTGAGAAGAAAACAACATAGAACTTTCTGTAAGATCTAGCCAAACCAGATCATCTGAAGAGAATTATGAAGGAAAATACAATGGATTGTTTCAAAGATATTATCAGGTTGAGCATCGAATAGGAATGAACAATAAAAGATAGACCTCCATGGTGTTGAAATGTTTCTCCCTAAAAATATAAAAAACATAAATGAAACAGTTCCACTACTGTGGGTCAATCCTCTTTGGTGACTTTATTGGAAAGATAAGAGCAAAGGATCACAAAACATCAGATATTTTGGAATGTTATTTATGCTGGTGGAAGGAGAATTGAAGTTGATGAGCTCAGATATCCATTATTATATACAAGTGTAATTTAAATCAATACTCCAAATTCTGGAAATGATTATCAATAAATTGTACCATGATTCTTTGTGAATCCCTGTGAATTCTTAGACTGAAAAATTCTTTCCTGTCCACCACTCCCCTAAGACATTTTTGTCTTATTTGAGGATGAAGTTCCTTAAGACCAAGGAGAGTCTCATCCTGTTTTGTTTTGTTTTTATAAAGTATCTAGAACAAAGTGTTTAATAATTTTTCATGAACCCACCCATGTGTCCATATGTATTCAGATTTAGACACAAATGTACACACACGTATGTATCCATATGCATTTGTATGTTTATATATCCATATGTGTGCATATACACACACTCACATGAATGAAAATGTAAACACAAATAATTAAGGTATTTATGCTTATGTATATAATTTGTTTGGCTTCATGAATGGGCAAAAGAGTAATTGTATAAGGTAAATTATTTTTTAAAAACTTGATAATAAACACAGCCTTTCAGATAAAATGTGGAGGAGAGAACAAATCTGTTGTGAAACCTAGATAAGAAGCAAGCAAACAAGAGATTTATTAAATGCCTACTGTTAGTTAGGCTCTGTGCTAAGGACAAATACTATTTCATTTTATTCTCACAATAACCCAGGAGTGGTAGGTGCTACTTCCACTTTACAGTTCAGGAATCTGAGACAGAGGTAGGTTAAGTTGTTCATCCAGCATCATACAGAGAGTATCAGGATAAATTTGAACTTATGTCTTCTTGACTCTGAGCCCAGGGCTCTATCTACTCTGCTACCTAGAACTGCCCCTCAGAAGAATGTATTGTGAGGATCTGTTTGAAAAAAGATCTAAGGTTTAGTGGTGTTAACATGATTGACTATTTATGTGCAAATGGGAAATACACAATTAAAGGTTCAAGAGTTCCAATGGCAAGTAATACAAGCATAGCTGCTCCACACCAAGCTTGTCCCTAGTACCTTGAGAGAGAATTTTGAGTTGCAGAATCATGATGTATCTGTCCACCACACACATGTTTGGGAACTACTGATTTGCCATTATAAGTACAGGCTGAGTGAGCCAATCAGCCCGGAGAGAAAGAGAGGCTATACACACCATACCCTGGCTACACACACACACACACACACACACACACACACACACACACAATTGTAGTTTCCTGACCGGGTTTTCTTTATCTTAGCAACAAATCTCAAGGAATCACGTCTTTTTCTCCTGCCTGCTACCCTTTCTTTCTAACTTTTCTTTACCCTACATTTTTTTTTAAAGAATCCATCTCCACTTGTCCATATCCATTTCCAAAAGCATCTATACTTCAACATTCTTGTGCCAAGTTGTATTTTCCAAAAGCTACTCACCTTCCTAGCTGATGAATGTCATTTTACCTTCCTATGATGAAAACAGAAAGCATTTGTGCATTAATAAATCAGTCAACTCACACATCTTATGTGTATTCATTTATTTTGTTTCTAAAGGCATCACATAAGCACTAAAAGATTCTGTTGCTCACAAATGACTGCTTGCTGACATTTAGTAAAATCATTTTGGTTATAATGGCTATCTTAATGGTCAAATTGGACCAGTTATAGTTAACAAGAGGAATTGTTTGGTGAAAGCTTATTTAATTAAAAAAAAATCTATCAGGAAAAGGTTTTATTCACTAGTCATTCTGTATGGTCACATCTTCCTCTAAATGCATCGATGATGAAACAAATCTCATGAAACACAGTCATAAAGTCTTTGTCTTTCTCACTTCTGAATCTTACAATACATCCCTAGAATCACTGAACGATCAATACATCTTGCCACCTCCTATAAGAAATTTTTCTATTATCTTTAGTAGTTAGTGTTTTTTTCCTTCTCAGCTTACCTCATATTTGTTTCACCTCTCCTACATTTTCCTAGTAGAATGATAGATCCTTGAGGTGAGGGTCTGTTTTTTTATTTCATTTTTGTATCCTTTTGCATATGCTTAATAAGTGCTTCTTTGTTTTATATTAGGATATAGAGTGGTTAAGAAACACTTTATTCAGTGATTCCCCCCTCCCATTAATTCTTATAAAAATGCCTTTGGACATGTATCTTCCCTTTGATATCTGATTTCCACTAGTGTAAGACTTTTGTTCTCTAAAAATGCTTTCACAGAATCACGATGGTTGAAGTTTATAGAGTTATGAAGTTGATATTGGGCTAGAAGAAAAATACAAACACACACATGAGGTATTTGGGAAGGGACTTGGCATTTAGAGTCCAAAGATATTTCTCTATCAATATATTTCCAAAAACTTACTGGATGTCTCTGTGACTATTTGAGGTTGGGGTTATTGAACTTTGATGTACGCCTCCTTTGCTTAGGTATTACAAAATGACAAATACAACTTAAATGATCTCACTGGTCCCCTTTGGCTCGATGTTATGTTGGAACATTACAATTACAATGAAGATGATATTCTTTGAAAAGTTAAAATGAGAGAAAATGATTTGGGTAAAACCATAGATATAAAGCTTGTAGTCTTGAAAATACTTAAAAAATATTCTCAAAATTATTAAACCTCTAAGGCAAGAACTTGGAAAACACATTCCATTGTTCTCAGTTAATTGAAATATTACATAATGCAGCCTGAAATTAAGATATTAAATATTTGCATCTGTTATTATGCAGTCATAAGCTGAGAAACATAATTAATTAGAAATGTATTCAATGGATTTATCAAGTTTCTTTTTTTCCTAATCTTTTTTCTTCCAGAAAAGAAGAGATTATGTTTAGGGAAGATGTACACTTTCAAGGAATTTATCAAATTAGCTTTGTGAGTCACTTTGTATTTTTTTATAGCTATTTATATGTTAACATATGCCAAGAAATGCCAATGCATAATAAAGGGAGATGGATTAAAACAGTATAATTCTGCAATATGATAACATATTTATATTGAATTTCACACTTATAAAACACTTTCATATTCTGAACCAAACACTGACCTTGTGAGGTTGAAGCTGTATTATTATCTCTAGTTTACAATAGTGAATTCATATTTTTATTCAAAAAGTGCCTGGAGTCATTCAACTAGTCAATGGTATACTTGGGATGCAAAAATATGTCTTTTGACTGCAAATCTTGGGCATTTTGTACTATACAATTCTATCCGTCAAAATAAAGTCTGATATTTTTATGCATACTTCTTTTATTAAAAAAAAGTCTCAATGATAACTTCATTAGTTTAGATGTTGAAATAAAAATAAGAGTAAAAGAATAAAAAGTTCAAATTCCTTATATTTCATATTCACCTAAAAGTTGAGAATCCCCAAGCTAATAAAAACTGTTTTAACTTAAATGATTTTCTTTTCACTTAATATGAATTTATTCATTTTTTTATTTTGATCTTAGTTTTAGCAAGCTGTATCTACATACAAAGTTTCTAAATTTTAATGAACAAAAATGACAATATTTGACATTTGTCACTTATGAAAATATCAAAATACCTCAAGTGCAGAATTAAAAATAATATTATTGCCATTTTAAGGCTAAGGAAACTGGGCCATAGTAATTGTAAGTATCTTGCCAAGGTCACTGAGAAACAATCATTTATATGTGCATTTATATACACATATAAAGGAATACATGTTTCAGGGTCTATCATAGCTACCAAAACAGTTTCACAGAAATAGAGAACCCAGTAATGACTAAAAACAATTAGTCTCTTTATTTTTTTAAAGTATATGTAATGACCAGAGTATGTGATTAAATTGGATAAAACTCACGGGAAAACAACCCCAGGGTACAAGAGCAACTCATTGTTCTGCAAATATTATGGCCTAGATCAATGCCTCCAAACTTTTATCCTGCAATCTTGTTACGGTAAGGTAGTGACCAATTCCTTTAAACTCATTCATCTTAGCTCAGTAACTGTAAAAGTCAGTTAGTCGAAAGAAAGATATGCTTCATCAAATGTTCCAGTTTTACATAGTGGCTGCCTAAGACTCATGAGTCAGTTTATTTATTTATTTTTTGAATAAAAAGGGAAGGGAAGAGAATATAAGGGAAAGGAAGAAAACAAAAAAGAAAGAAAAGAGAAAGTATTGAGGGAAAGGAGAGGAAAGAAAAGAAGAGAAACAAAAGAAAAGAAAAAGGAAAATAAATGACATAGAAGAGAAAGATTACTTATAGATGAAGAAAGTAAGGTCCAAAGGTTAAGTGATTTGTTCACAGTCACTGAAGTGGAGAGTGGTGGAGTCAGAATTCAGGTCTTATGACTCTCAAGTCAGAGTTTTGGCTGCTATGCAATTCTCCTTCCCATTTGTTGGGAAACAATAACACATACACACATTCACATGATTTTTTATATATTTTCTTTGTAAACTTGTTAGGACACAAATTTTATTGCAGTTTTCCCATCTGTAAATTAGAAATAATAATATTCTCTCTGCATACTTACATATAAATACATCTTTTCTACATTTTTGTAAGAAAATAGCATAATATATGTTGATATGAAATATATTTCTATATATGACTGTCTCCAAACTATAACGTGACTGATCTGATTATTTTAATTTATTGACTATTTCTTAGTGTGACTGTATGCAAAAGGTCCAATCTTAGTATTCCCATATAAAAAGGAAGCATTTTCTGCTCTCACAATCATTCCACATTGCTGCATTTTTTTTTTTTGACTGATTGAAGCATGGCTGATTTAAAACAGTTTAAGAATGATCATCCCCACTGTGCTTCAGCAGATGTCCCAGCCATGCATGGATGATGCCAAAGTCTTGTCAGACTGTTAATGAGCAGAAAAATGAAATGATCCATAGAGGAGAAAGATTACTTACTTGGATACTTCAAAAGATCTGTGATTCTATTGGGTGTAACTACTTCTTCATCCAAAACAAACTGTAATCCCTTTTATGTCTTAGTAGACATCTCAGTGAGTTGATGGATACAGCATGAACATGAATTCACTAACTAAAGAAGGAGGAGATAGAAGAATTCACAGATTTTTAAAAGAAGAAATGAAGGTATTGTCACATTACTCTAAGTAACTTCTTTGGTGTAATGGATTGATCTAACTCAGGCTAGTCCCATGTTGGTTTAGGGTTGGCATTGAAACAAAATGGAAATTTCATAAGGTATTCCGTAGTTGTTTTTTTTAAAGGAGATATAGTTAGATATAGCATAGAAAAATAATCCAACAAGAATAGTATCACTTAGCTTATACAAATCCTTCTTTTTGTTTTTCATATGTCAAAGTTTCTGTTTGTTGTAGTGGAGTATGGTGACTCTCAAGGCCTAGGATGTGCTCTACACCTCAGGCTTGAAATCCAAGTGATGTAGTCCTTTTCATACACTTATGCAACCAAGAAGTCAAGTCAATAATGCCAGAGGACCTAGAAAACTGGGCTTGACACAGCTTAAGCTTTAGCTAGTTGGGTCAAGCAAGTGTAGGGATAGTTTCTTTAACCTGTAAAGAATGAATGGGCTTTATCTACATGGAGGTGGAAAGAACAATTATTGTCTCAGTAATGGAAATTTTGGTTGAAGAGTATGTAAGATATTTTCTTAATAATTGCAATTATTTTTTCTAAATTGGTTAAATCAAAATGGAACTCCAGCCATTGTGAATTTATGCTGTCTTTTAAAAATTGCTCCAACAATGAACATGGTCTTAATTTATTATCTTCACTAACTTGATACATATGAGGCAATATTACAGGGCTACTTTTATTTGCATTTAAAGTATTATTGGTGATTTTTAAAGGCATAACCTGAATCTTAATTTATCACCTGATGTTACCTATCATAATCTGGAAAACAAAAACTTCTTTGCCATCAATTTAAAAGCTATTATAAATAAGAATGAGACATAGTTGGTAAAATTCCAGACTTTGGATCAGTTTTACCTAGATTTATAACTTACAACAAGCATCTGCTTAGTTGTGTATACTCTTTGCAAGTTACCTTTTTATTTCTTTTTCTGACAAAATGAGAGTAAGAACACTGAACTTATAAAACAATTATGAAGAACAAATATGATTTGTGTAAACCATTTTGAAAACTTTAACATTGTATATAGATGTGAGCCATTACTATTAAGCTTAATACAACAACATTACAATAGATAATTATCAATTTTTAATTAACAGTAATTAAAATTCACCAGTGTTCTAAATATGATCAATAACTAGTTTATGACCTAGTAGTATTGGCCAAGATTCAATGGAATTTCTCTGCCAAATGTGGAGTGTTACATTTTTAAGTTCATATTGAAAGTTTGCATTTGGTTTTATAGATTTTGCCTTAGAAACCTGAATTTACAATTTTTGCCTTTCATCAAGTTGCATTATTAATACTATTAGCATCTAAGTCATAACTCCATGTCCTTGAAAGTAACCATCATTCAGAATATCTGTAGGTCATCTGAGTTTTTTGGAGGAAAACCAGAGAAGCAAAAAAGTGGAAATAGGTTTGCAACTAAAAATATTGATTTCATGCACAAAATGCATGACTGTGTCATGGTGTTGAAGCGGAAAGCTTTTAGAAGTGTCTTCATAAAAATTTGATTTTGTGAGTGATTTACAACTAAAGTTCAAGTCATCTAGAGTTTATTACAATTACCACCATGCCAATGAGTACCAAATTTGCAATATTCCTTTGTTGTCATTTCTTATCATTTTTTATGTTACATGCAGTCTTGTGTCTGACATGTCACTATATTAATATAATACTAACTCAAAATAATATTTCAGATACATTCATATAGGATTGAAATTGTCATGTTATCAGTTTCTCAAACATTACTTTTTAATGTCTTTTTAAAAATGTAACTGGCATTTGGATTTCAGTATGAGTTGTATATGTAATTTTCTGGAAAATCCCTTTAACCATTACTTATCTTCTGTAAGTAATATGCCTATATTATTTGCAAAAAAAAAGATTCCTAAAACTAATACAACCATAAATTGCCAATAATTCTTAGGTAGGTATGTTTTGTGATACAAACTCTTGGATTTTGAAAAACGGCTCATTAGCAACAAACCATGTTATCCATTTAGCTCTTGAGTACTTTAGCAACTTCTGATTAGAAATTTTTCTGGTGTTTCATGGCTATTTGGAGCTGGAAATAGTTACCAATTCCTTGATGACTTTAGCAGTTCATTGAAAGAATTGAAAAACTTGAGGAAAATAGCTTTTAATTGTGAATTTAGTTGAAAGAAGAAGTTGATTTAATTTAATAAACTATGAACACTTTTTTTAAAGTTAGTGGGAGGTTCAGTAATATATTTCCATATCTAAACATCATTTTGATATTTCAAGTGACATATTGAGAACTTAACAGGATTCTTTCTAAAGGACCAGTAGATTCTTGAAATGTACTATTGACCATTTAACTTTCATTTTTGATTGTGGAATAAATTCTGCTAATGAGAAGAAGCTAGTGAGAAACAATGCCTTTCTATCACTGAAAAGAAACCGTTGGCAATGAAGACAATATGATAGAGTAGGAATAGTTGTCACCTTAAATCTTCTAAGATTTGGTCAAATCCAAGTTTCAACACATACACATTTTACTTTGAATAAGTCACTTAATTCTGCAAACATGGATTTACTCCTCTGTGAAATAGGTATAACAATATTTATATGGCTCATCTCGTAAGTCGATAGTGAAATTAAAATAATAACATGAATTATGTTTTTGTTGTTCTTTTTGTCCCCTTGCAACATATTGATTTTATGATAGCATGCTTCTGGTAGGTGAGGTTTTCAGAAATTTTATCACTGACAGAAGCAGAGCAATCTTTCTAAGCCAACATCCTGTCAATCTGGACAAAAATTCAATGCGCTTAGCTTTCTTCATTTATGCCAATATTTCAGATGGTAGATGGATTGTGGAACAACTTGTAAAGTCATTTTGGCATTGCATAATGACAACATGCATCTAGAAACTTGAGGAAATCTTATTCCTGAGTAAAATACATCTGTCTTGGCAAAAATGACAAAAAAAAATGACAAATGTTAGCAGAGCTGTAGAAAAATAGGCATATAGATATACTATGGGTGGAGCTGTGAACTGGTTGAGTCATTCTGGTAAGTTATTTTGAACTATGATCCAAATGTCTTTTAGTTATACAAATCTATTAACTAAGTGGTATAACTACTGAAATTTACCACAAATATAGAAAAAGTAAGACAGAAAAGAATATCTTATAAAATATTTATGACAACTCTTTTCACAGCAGCAAAAAAAATGGAAACTAAATTATGTCCTCCACTATTGGGAAAAGGTTAAAAATTACGATAAATATTATTTTGCTTTAAGAATTGATAAGAATGGGCAGTTGCAGAGGTAACTGGAAAGACTTTATGAATTGATGAAAGAGTGAAGTAACTTAATCTAACTGCCATTATACAATGACAAAATTATTTTAAAGCAGTTTTGAAATACTTAAAATTTCTGACCAATACAGTGACTAACCATGATTCCAGAGGACTGACACATCCATCCCTTAAGGTGATGAATCAAACATATAGAGTAAAATATGTATTGTTAGATGTGGCCAATTTCTTTTGGAGAACTATGTACTTCTGTTATGATGGTGTTTATATTTATTATTTTTATTATTGAATGAGCAGTGGGAGGAAGAGAAAATGAATGCTAGGAAAAATTCATGACATTTCTTCGATAAATATAAATAATTTAATCTCATTTTGAACTTTTTCCTTTCATTGTTTGGTAAGAAGATGATAGCTGTAGAAATGGGAGTTACTTTTGAGGACGCTGAATACAAGCCCCTAATTTTGAGGCAAAATGAGGTTAAATGACATCTACAGTGACACAGGTAATAAGTGTCTGAGACAGATTTGAACCCATGTCATTCTGAATCTAATCTATTATGCCATACTTCATCAAAGTGTTCCCTCTCATGGGATTTAGGATTGAGTATATCAGATTCTTGGCTTCTGCTGAGTACCATCTAATGGAGTTGGCACTATAAAGGATAAATCATTTCACAACCCTGATGCTTGATTAATCACAGACTAGTTCCAAAGTTCTATTAACTGTTCTAGTTAAGGTCATAAAATAACTATACCCTTTATGGACTTGCCTTCCTGGTCATCCATTAGATTTGTGTAGCATACCAGAATTACATAAAGACACCTAGAGAAAAGTAGATGCTGGACTATCAAATCTAAGTAAATCCAACCCTTGCTGCCACCATACTTCATATGATTGAAGTCCTGCCTCAACCCCTGTCTGTGATTTATTTCTTCATTAACTAAATCAATTTATTTATCATTTATTTGCTTAGTTATCCATGTATTAATTCCTTCATTTATTCATGAATTTGCTTATTTGTTTGTTTATACCACATTTATGATTTTTTTTAGTAATGAGAAATCTTTAAAAAAAAAACACCCTTCATTTAGTGATTGAGATGTGCACTTCTGGAGGAGTGCAAGATGGTGGAGTGAGTCAGGAACCTTACCTGAGCTCTCCCAAATACCCCTCTAAACAACCTTGAACAGTGCCTCAAAAGTAATTCGTATCACCAAAGCAATTTTCTGGCCCAGGGCAACTTGAAAGGTTAGTAGAAAAGGTCTGTCTCATTGGGGTAAGAGGAGATCATGGTCAAGTGCAGGTGGTACCCAAGCAAGTCAGTAGGAAGCTACATCCAAGGAAGCCAGCACAAAGAGCCCTTGGGGCAATCACAGGGCAATTCAGCAGTGAGGCCCTGCCCCAAATACAAGCCAGCAGTGAGACTGACCAGGTACAAGCCAGTAGCTAGAAGAAGGCAGCAGTGAGACCCTGTATCTGGTGCAAACTAACAGAAAAGCTCTGCTTTAGGTGCCTGCTAGCATGAGGCTCCACTTACAGTGCAAGCCAACAGTTAGTCCCCAGTGGCTGGTACAAATCAGTCAAAAAGTCGTGAGCTCTGGAATAAGAAGCTTGGGACAGTGCCCTCTCCCATCCAGGAGCAGAGCACAGTTTTAATGTAAGGTGAAAAAGTTATGAAATAACCTAAAAAAATGAGCAAACAACATAAAAGAGACCTGACCAAGAAAATTACAATGGTAACAGAGAAGATAAAGGCACATATTTCAATGAAGACAATATCAAAACAGCTACAAGCAAAGACTCAGAGAAAATGGCAAATTGAAGTCAGGCCAAAAAAAGAAACTCTTAGAAGAGCTCAAAAATGATTTTTAAAATCAAATAAACAGAAGAAAAACTGGGAAAAGAGATAATTCAAGAAAATCATGAAAAAAAGAGTCAAAAGTTTGGCAAAGAAAACACAAAAAATGGGAAAAGATGTACAGCAATTCACAGAACAAAATAAGCTTTTAAAAAGCAGAATAGGCTAACTGGAAAAGGAAGTATAAAAATTCAATGAAGAAAACAACTCTTATCAAAGCAGAATTGACCAAATGGAAAAAGAAGTACAGACACTCTCTGAATAAAATGATTCTTTATGAAATAGAAGTGGATAAATGGAATCTAATGACTTCATGAGACATCAAAAAATTATAAACATCAAAAGAATGAAAAAATAGAAGAAAATAAGAAATTTCATATTGATAAAAAACAACTGATCTAACAAATAGATTAAGGGGAGATGGTTTATAAATTACTATATTGTGGAAATTCATGGTCAAAAAAGAGCCTGGACAGCATCTTCTAAGAAATTATAAAGGATATCTGCCTTGATATCCTAGAACTAGAAGGTAAAATAGAAATTGAAAAAATCTAAAGGTTACATTCTGAAAAACATAGCATTCCCAGTAATATTACAGCCAAATTCCAGAGCTCCTAGGCTAATCAGAGAATACTGCAAGGAATCAAAAATAATTTAAATATCATGGAATCAGTCAGGATTACACAGGATTTAGCAACTTTTAGATTAAAGTTTCAGATTGCAACCAAAAATCATCTACTCACCAAAACTGAGTATAATCCTTCAGGGGAAAACTATGTATTTGATGAAATAGAGGCCTTTCAAGTATTCCTAATGAAAAGACCAGAGCTGAACAGAAAATTTAATTTTCAAATGCAAGTGTCAAGAGAAGGATTAAGAGGGAAAGTGGAAGGAGAAAATATAAAGGATTCAACAAAGTTAAACTGTTCCTGCACAGGAAGATGATACTTGTAACTCTTCAGGAATTTATCATTGTAATGGCAATTAGAACGATTATACCTAGACAGAGGATGTAACTATGAGTTGACTATGATTGGATGATGTCCCCAAAACAAAGCAGAAATTGCAGAGTATACATGAGAAATGCACTGGGAGAAGAGCGAAGGGAGAGATAGAGTGGAGCAAGTTATCTCTTATGAAAGAGGCCCAAGGAGCAACTATAGTGGAAGGAAAGGGGGTGTATTCAGGGCAGTGTTTGAACCACACTTTCCTCAGAATTAGCTTGAGGAGGGAATATTATATACACTCAAACTGATATAAAAATCTCTTACCTTATAGGGAAGTAGGAGAAGAGGATAAGAGAATGAAGTCACTTATAGGAGAGCAGGTGGATTAGGAGAAATGCTCAGAAGTACAACATCTGTGAAGAGGGACATGGTGAAAAGTGAGCAAGAGAGAGAGAGAGAGACAGAGATAGAGAGACAGAGACAGAGACAGAGAGAGTGTCAGAGAGAGAGAGAGAGAGAGAGAGAGAAACTGGGGTAAAAGGATCGAAGAAAATACACATTTCATTATTATAACTGTAAATGTGAATGGGATGAACTCATTTATAAAAGAGAAATAGATAAGAGAATATATTAATAACCAAAATTACAACATATGCAATTTACAAGAAAAACATTTGAAGCAGAGAGACACACAGGAGTAAAGGTAAGGGGCTGGAGTAGAATCTATTTTGTTTCAGCTAAATTAAAAAAAATAGTAGGAATAATAACTATGAACCCACAGAAAGCAAAAGCAAAAACATGTCTACTTAAAAGACATAACTAAGAAAACTGTATCTTGTTTAAAGGTACCAAAGATAGTGAAGTAATATTAATAGTAATTATATATGCACCAAATGGCATAGCATCCAAATTTTTAAAGAAATTTTATGAGTTATGGGAAGGTAGGTGACACAGTGAATAGAGTGCTGAGCCTAGAGTCAGGAAGACCTGAGTTCAATTTCAGCTTCAGATACTTGCTAGCTATGTCATGCAGTTAACACTGTTTTCCTAAGTTTCTTCATCTGTAAAATGAACTACAGAAGGAAATGGCAAACAATTCCTGTATCTTTGCTAAAAAAAAAACAAAAAGCAAAAAACAAAAGACAAAATAAAAAAAACAAACCCAAAGGACTCATGAAAGATTCAGACATGATTGGAAAATGAATAAACAACAAGAACAAATGAATTACAGGAGGAAATAATAAAACTACACTAATGGATACCTTCAACTTGCCCCTCTCAACACTGCACAAACCTAAGCAAAAAATAACGAAGAAATTATTTAAAGAGGTGAACAGTACTTTAGAAAACTTAGATATGATTAATCTCTGAAGAAAAATTGAATGTTATAGAAAAGAACATAACTTTTTTACTCAGGGGTACTTGGAACCTGTAAAATTTGGCCATATATTAGGGCACAGAAATATCACCAACTAATGCATAATAGAGGAAATGTTAAATACATCCTTTTCAGATCATAATGCAATAAAATTGCATTCAGTATCAGACAGTAGAAAGATAGATGAAAAATTAGTTGGAAACTAACTTAATCCTAAAGAATAAGTGGTTCAAAGAAAAAATTATATCAATAGTCAATAATTTTATCAAAGAAAATGTCAATCAGTCAACATACCAAAATTTATGAGATTTAGTCAAAGCAATTATTACAGGAGAATTTATGTCTTTAAATACTTACATCAATAAAATAAGAAATAGGAGCTCAAATAACTGGGAAAGGAATGAAAAAAACACCAAAATCCAATTTAATTATAATCAGTTGAACATCAAATTGGAAAACTGAAAATCAAAGCATAAAATAAAATTAAAATTTTTTTGAGTTTTATTTATTTATTATTAGATTTCGACATTCATTTCCACAAAATTTTGAGTTCCGATTTTTCTCCCTATCTCTCCCCTCCCCCACCCCATAACACCTTGAATTCTGATTACCCATTCCCTCAATGTGCCCTCCCTTCTATCACACCCCACCCTTCACTTATCCCCATCTTCTCTCTTTTCTTGTAGGGCAAGATAAATTTCTACACTCCATTACTTGTATTTCTTATTTCCCAGTTATATGCAATAACAGTTCTCAATATTCGTTGCTACTACTTTGAATTCCAACTTCTCTCCTTCCCTACATCCCCACCTATCCCCACTGAGAAGGCAAGCAATTCAATACAGGCTATATATGTGTCATTTTACAAAAGATTTCCATAATAATCATGTTGCATAAGACTAACTATATTGCCCTCCAACCTAACCTGTCCCCCCTTTTTTTTCCATTCTCTCATTTGACCTTGTGCCTTCCCAAAAGTGTTTACTTCTAGTTACTCTCTTCTCCCATTTGCTCTCCCTTCTGTCATACCCTCTCCCCCCTTGTCCCCTTCTCCCCTACTTTCCTGTAGTGTAAGATAGACCTTCATACCAAATTTAGTGAGTGTGCTGTTCCCTCCTTAAGCCATATGTGAAGAGAGTAAGCTTCACTTTTCCCCTCTCACCTCCTCCCTCTTCTCCTCCATTGAAAAAAATTTTTCTTATCTCTTTGATGAGTAATAGTCTGCCACATTTACTTTCTCCCTCTCTCTGCCCAATATTTTCCTCTCTCACCCCTTAACTTTATTTTTTTATGGATATCATCTCTTCTGATTCAACTCAACCTGTACTCTATACATATATCTATATGTGTGTATGTGAGTGTGTGTGTGTGTGTGTGTGTGTGTGTGTAATCCCTCCACCTACCAAATACTGAGAAAAGTCTCAAGAGTTACAAATATTATCTTTCCATGTAGGAATGTAAACAGTTCAGCTTCAGAAAGGCCTTTATGATTTCCCTTTCCTGTTTACTTTTTCATGCTTCTCTTGGTTCTTGTGTTTGAAAGTCAAATTTTCTGTTCAGTTCTGGTCTTTTCATCATGAAGGCTTGAAAGTCCTCTAGGAGTTTTTCTTTTTGGATCTCTTTCAGTAGGTGATGGGTGGATTCTTTCAATATTTATTTTGTTGTCTGGCTCTAGAATATCAGAACAATTGTCCTTGATAATTTAATGAAAGATAATGTCTAGGCTTTTTTTTTTTTTTTTGGTCATGGTTTTCAGGTAGTCTCATAATTTTTAAATTGTCTCTCTTGGATCTATTTTCCAGGTCAGCTGTTTTGCCATTGAGATGTTTCACATTATCTTATGTTTTTTTCAATCTTTTGGTTTTGTTTTGTAACTTCTTGGTTTATCATATAGTCATTAGCTTCCCTGGACTCCACTCTCATTTTTAAAGAACTGTTTTATTCGGTGAGCTTTTGAACCGCCTTTTTTCATTTGACTAATTTTTTAAAAAATTCTTCTAAAACCTTTTTGAAATCTTCTTCTCCTCACTGGCTTTTTGGACCTCTTTTTCCAATTCAGTTAGCCTATTTTTAAAGGTGTTATTTTTCTCAGCAATTTTTTGCTTCACCTTTAGCAAGCTACTGACTCACTTTTCAAGCTCTTCTATGTCCTGAGGCCATTTTGTATTTATTTTGGAGGTACTGTAGGAAGAAGCCTTGACTTCCTCTGAGAGGATACATTGTCCTTCCTCATCTGAAATGATAGAAGAAGATACCTGTTTACCAAGAAAGTAACCTTGTATGGTCTTATTTTTTTCCCCTTCTTTAGACATTTTCTCAGTTATTTGACTTCTGAATCCTTTGTCAAGAGGAGGGTCCTAGTGCTCCTCCTCCAACCTGGACTATGCTCAGGGCAGAGGTTCAGATCAGCTGCTCAATTCCCCCAGGGGCTTTAAGCTGAGCTGCTTGGACAATGGATGCAAGCTGCTTCTGTGGCCACTGTAGCTGCCTGCTGCCTGCTGCTGCTGCTGCTGTCACCTGGGGCCAGTGCTGGGGTCGCTTTTTCCCTCTCATTCAGCTAGGAAAGCCCTACCACACTGGCCTTTGAAGCTTTCCCTGTTGCCTGTGGGTTGAGGGATCTGGGACTCTCCCTGCTGAGGACTCTGTGTCAGAGGCTCATGTTCCTCCACATGCATATCAGGGTTGGTCCCTACTCCGCTCAGTGTCCCATGGGATAGACCCTTTCCATCAGCCTTCCAGGTTACCTTTGGCTGTAAATCTCCTTCACTCTGTCATTACGTAGCTTTTGCTGCTCTCGAATTTGTTGAGAGTCATTTTTTACAGGTATTTTGTGGGCTGTGGGGGAAGTGCTAGAGTATATGTGTCTTTCTACTCCACCATCTTGGCTCCACCCCCTAAAATTTAAAATTTTTAAAAATGAGCTAATAAATAATACTAAAAGATGGTTTTATTTACAAAAAGCAATAAAATAGGCAAACCATTGTTTAATTTGATTTTTAAAAGAATGAAGAAAGCCAAATTACCAGTATCAAAAATAAAAATGGTGAATTCATCAACAATGAAGAGAAATTAAAGCAATTTTTAGGAGCTATTTCATTCAATTCTATGCTAATAAATCTGAGAATTAATTGAAATGGATGATTATTTACAGAAATATAAATTGCCCAGACTAATAAAAAAGGAAATAGAATACGTAAATAATACAGTCTTAGAAGAAAGAAATTGCAAAAACCATCAATGTAATCCCTAAGAAAAAAATTGCGGGGCCAGATGGATTCACAAGTGAATTGCATTAAACATTTAAACACAATTATTGTCAATATCATGAGTTGTTTGTTTCTTATCTTTAATTCTCAAAGAGGACTAAAATGACATCACTATGTGCTATTTTCTGATTTTTTTAAGAGGTCAAAAAAGGAGAGTGAAAGTGATTTATTGAATACTTGTCCATTTTGACTCCCTAAACAGCTCAATGATTTTAGAAAAAAAAAACCATAGAAAAACTTGCATAAAATAATGGAGAGCAAAATGAGCAAAACCAAGAAAATACTTTATGCAGTTGTAGCAATATTGTTTTAAGAATGACTTTGGGACTTCTGGGAGCCAATATGGTGGAATAAGCAGTAAGTCACTGTCTCTCCCTTTTTGACTTCTAAAAAAAAAAAAAACAGAAAATAGTCCCCCAGGAAAAATCCTAGAACAGTGGAGCCAGCAAAAAGATAGAGTAGAGCTGCCTCTTAGCCTGGGGAAATTGAAAGATCAGCAAGAAAGGTCAGTTTTGCTAAGGTAAACAGGGAGCACATTCCAGGACAGGAAGCATCCCAGCAAACTAGCAGAAAGCCCTGCCTCAGCAAACTAGTAGGAAATCCTGAGCCCCAACGTGGTGGAGCAGGCAAATGCCAATACCAGGATCCTCTGCATGCATTAGTATAGTCGGATGAGCAGACAGACTCCAGCTCAGATAACCACCATGTGTGCTGGTGCAGCCCTGGGTAGGCAGGTGGCTCCTAGCAGCAGATCTCCAGGTGCTTCAATGCTGTACAAGGCTGTTAGGCATCCTCCAGCAGCCAGACCTCCACATCCTTCAGCACAGCCTAGAGTAAGCAGTTATCCTTCAGCAGCCTAAAACTCCCTTCTTCAGCAAACCCCCAGGCTAGTGGGCTGGCATCCTCTAGCAGCTGAACTTCACCTTGCTTCAGTCATCCTGGGGAAATGTATAAAACCCCACCTGATCTCAGCACAACACAGAGACCACCACTAGGACCCCAGCACAGCATCAGGTAAATTGTCAGATCCATAGAGCCCCTAGCTGCCAGTACTTGAGGCCCCAGCACACAAAGCCAATGACAAGGTCCCTGGCCCCCAACCCAAGATACTTAGTACAGCAACTCACCACCAGGAGAGTTCAACTTTCAAAGCTAGGAAAGAAGCAAATATCATGAGCAAGAAGCAGAAAATAACACTGACCATAGAGAATTATTATAGTGACAGGGAAAATCAAAACAAAAACTCATAAAAGGACAGCATTGTCAACAAACCTACATCCAAAATCTCAAAGGGAAATATGAATTGGTCCCAAGTCCAAAAAGCCTCCTTGGAAAAGTTCAAGAAGACTATTAGAAGCCAAATAAGAGAAGTAAAAGAAAAATTGGGAAAAGAAATGAAAGGTTTGTGAGAGAGAGTGAATAGCTTGGAAAAAAAGGACAAAAACTGACTAAAGCAAACAGCTCCTTACAAAATGTATTTGGCAGAATGGATAAGAAGGTACAAAAATTCATTGAAGAGAACTCCTCAAAAAAAAAAAAAATTTGCCAAAAGAAAAGTGAGTACAAAAATTCACCAAGGAGAAAATCTCCTTAAAAAATAGAATTGGTCAAATGGAAAAGGAAGTGTAAAAGCTAACCTAAGTAAACAATTTCTTGGGAAGTGGAGACAAGATGGCAGAGTAGAAAGATGGACCTGTAGAAGCTCCCCGACATTGCCCATAAAATACCTGTAAAAATGACTCTAAACAAATTCTACAGCAGCAGAAGCCACAAAATGACAGAGTGAAAGATATTTCCAGTCCAAGACAGCCTGGAAGGCCAACAGGAAAGGTCTATCACACCAAGTACGGAGCAGAGGGCAGCCCCAGCATGGGTCATATAGTGGGGCAGGGACAGAACCAAGACAGGCATCAGGGAGCCACTAGCAGCAGCAGTTGCTAGATTGCTCCAGCCAAAAATGGCACAGAAAGCTCCAAAGGTCAGTGAGAAAGCTCCTTCACTCAGGAGAAGGGAACATGGTCTGGACCACCCACAGCAGCCACTGCAGAGGCAAAGTCCAGTATTGGAGGCTTCTGCCTAAAGCCCCTGGGGAAATTGAGTGGTTGACCTGAATCTCAGCCCTGAGTGACAGCACTACCCTCTGCCTAAAGCCTTAGGAGGAACTGAGCAGTTCATCTGAATGTCAGTCCTGAGCTTGGTCCTAGGAGCCCTCCACCTAAAGTTCCTGAGGGAACTGAGTAGGTGATCTGAATCTCATCCCTGAGTTCAGCCATGGGGTGAGGAGGAGTACTGGCAGTGGAGTTGGAGACAGTTGTGGAGAGGGAATTCTACTTGTGGGTTCTGGACAAAAAAAGTTTTCATTGCTCCCAGACCAGCGTACAGGCAAGGAGAATAGTAAATTCCTCTCCCTTGATTCTGCCACCATGGAGGAACTGAGAAATTACAGGTCCCCAAAATTTGCCCTTCTCTTGACAAAGGACTCAAAAGTCAAGTAACTGACTGGAAAAATGCACCCAAAAGGGAAAAAAAATTAATACAGAAGGTTAATTTCTTGGTGAACAGGTATTTTCTTCCATTCTTTCAGATGAAGAAGAAAAAAGCATACCATCAGAGGAAATAAAGTCTTCCAAAACCTCCAAAGTAAATATATTATGAGCTGAAGAAATGGAAGAGCTCAAAAAGGATTTTGAAGATGAAGTAAGAGAGGCAGAGGAAAAATTGGAAGAGAAATGAGAGAAATGGAAGAAAATAATGAAAAGGGAATCAATAGCTTGCTAAAGGAGACACAAAAAACTGATGAAATAAACAAGACCTTTAAAAATAGGCTAACTCAACTGGCAAAAGAGGTCCAAAAATCTGACGAGGAAAAGAATGTTATAAAAAGCAGAATTAGCCAAATGGAAAAGGAGGTTCAAAGTTCACTGAAGAAAATAGTTCTTTAAAAACTAGGATGGAGCAGATAGAAGCTAATGACTTTATGAGAAACCAAGGAATTACAAAACAAAACCAAAAGAAAGAAAAAAATAGAAGATAATGTGAAGTACCTCATTGAAAAAATGACTGACCTGGAAAATAGATCCAGGAGGGACAATTTAAAAATTATGGGACTACCTGAAAGCTATGATCAAAAAAAGCCTGGATATCATCTTTCATGAAGTTATCAAGGAAAAGTGACCTGGTATTCTAAAATCAGAGGACAAAACAAATATTTAAAGACTTCACTGATCATCTCCTGAAAGAGATCCAAAAAGAGAAATTCCTAGGAATATTGTAGCTAAATTAGAGAGTTCCCAGGTCAAAGAGAAAATATTGCAAGCATCTATGAAGAAACAATTTGAGTATTGTGAAAATGTAATCAGGACAACAGAAGATCTAGCAGTTTCTACATTAAGGGATAGAAGGGCTTGGAATATGATTTTCCAGAGGTCAAAGGAACGTGGATTAAAACCAAGAATCACCTACCCAGAAAAACTGAGTATAATACTTCAGAGGAAAAAAATGGTCATTCAATGAAATGGAGGACTTTCAAGCATTCTTGATGAAAAGACCAGAACTAAATAGAAAATTTGACTTTCAAACACAAGAATCAAGAGAAGCAGGAAAAGGTAAATAGGAAAAAGAAATCATAAGACACTTTCTAAAGTTGAACTGTTTACATTCCTACACAGAATGATAATATTTGTAAAACTTGAGACTTTTTTCAGTATGTGGATAGTTGGAGGGATTATACACACACACACACACACCCTACGTGTGTGTGTGTGTGTGTGTGTGTGTGTGTGTGTAGAAAAGAGAGAGAGACAGACAGAGAGAGAGAAAGCACAGAGTGAGTTGAATAAGAAGGGATGATATCTAAAAAAAATTAAGAGGTGAGAGAGGAATGTAATGGAAAGGGAAAGGAAGAAATGGAATGGAGCAAATTATCTCTCATAAAAGAGACAAGAAAAAGCTTTTCCAATGGAGTAGAAAAGGGTAGAGGTGAAAGGGAAGAAGTGAAGCTTTCTCTCTTCACATTTAGCTTAAGGAGGGAATAACATGCTCACTCATTTTGGTATGAAAATTTATCTTACACTACAGGAAAGTAGGGGAGAAGGGGACAAGTGGGGTGGGGGGAATGACAGAAGGGAGGGCTAATGAGAGGAGGGAAAAATTAGAAGTAAACACTTTTGGAGAGGAACAAGGTCAAAAGAGAATGGAATAAATGGCGGGCAAGATAAAATGGAGGGAAATATAATTAGTTTTATACAACAATACTATTATGAAAGTCTATTGCAAAACTACACATATATAGCCTATATTGAATTGCTTGTCTTCTCAGTGGGGATGGGCGGGGAAGGGAGGAAGGAGAGAAGTTGGAACTCAAAAGTTTTAGCAACGAATATTGAGAATTGTTTTTGCATACAGCTGGGAAATAAGAACTACAGGTAATAAGGGCAGAGATTGTTCTTTTTATTTTTTTAATTGTTTCTCTATTTCTCAGCACAGTGACTGACACACAGTAGGTGCTTAATGAATATTTATTGAAAGAGAGAGAAATTGGAACTCAAAGTTTAAAAAACAAATGCTAAAAATTGTTTTTCCATGCAACTGGGAAATAAGAAATACAGGTAATGGGATGCAGAAATCTGTCTTGCACTTCAAGAAAATAGAAGAGATGGGGATAAGGGAAGGGAGAAGTGTGATTGAAGGGAGGGCATATTGAGGGAAGGAGTAATCAGAATGCAGGGTGTTATGGGGTAAGAGAAGGGGAGAGATGGGAAGAAAATTTGGAACTCAAAATTTTGTGGAAATACATGTTGAAAACTAAAAATATATAAACATTTTTAAAAACAATTCATTAAAAATTAGAACTGGGTGGGTGAAAGCTAATGATTCTATGAGACATCAAGAATAAGTTAAACACAATTAAAACAATGAGAAAAAATAGAAAAAAATATAAAATATCTCATTTCAGAAACCTTGTTGGGAAATAAATTCAGAGAGATAATTTAAGAATTATTGGTCTAACTGAAAACCACGATTAAAAAAATAACTTGGACAACATCTTTCAAAATGTTACTAAGGGAAACTGCCCTGACTGCCCTGAGGTCCTAGAACTGGAAGGTAAAAAATAGTAATTGAAATAATCCACTGTTCATATCCTGAAAGAGATCCCAAAGTGAGAACTCCAAGGAATATTGTAGCTAAATTCCAGAATTATCAGGTCAAGGAGGAAATATTACAAGCAAGCAGATATGCCTTAAATGTCATGAAATTACAATCAATATTGACCTGGACTTAGCAGTTTTTACATTAAAGGATCAGAAAGTTTTGGAATATGATATTCTAGTAGCAAAGAAGCTTGGTTTACAGTTATGAATCAACTACTCTATAAAACTGAGCATAATTTTAGGAGAAGAGATGAACATTTAATGAAATAGAGGGTTTCCTAGATTTTCTGACTGAAAACTGATCCCAACAGAAAATTTGATCTTCAAATACAAGACTCAAGAGAGGCATAAAAAGGTAAAGAGGAAAGAAGATAAAACATGTTATTCATTAAGGGTAAACTGTCTACATATTTACATTGGATGATACTTGTAAATCTTGAGAGTTGTATATTTGTGTGATGTTTATAAGGGGTCTATGAAGACAGAGGATGTTGGTTTAAGTTAAATTTTATGTGATGATAAAAAATAATTAAGGGTCAAAAAAAAAGATTGTACTAGGAGAAGAGGAAAGGAGGAGGCAGAACAGTGCAAACTACATCACATGAAGAGGTACAAAGACCTACTATATTACAGGAAAAGAAGAGAGGGAGGGAAGCGTTGCTTGAGCCTTTCTCTTATCATATTTGACTCAAAGAGGTAATAGAAGGGAGGCCAGAATGGAGGAAAGAAACAGCAAGTTAAAGGAGAAGAAAAACGAGGGAGCTGGTGGACTGAACAAAACATTTTTGAAGAGATAAAGGGGAAAAGGAGACAGAAATACATAAATGGAGAAAATAGGATGGATAGAAAGACACAGGTAATAATCTTAGTTGTGAATGGGATCAACTCTCCTGTAACTTGGAAGCAGATAACAGAATAGATTAGAAACCACAACCCCACAATATTTTGTTTTCAACAAATTTGAAAACATAGAGATTTACACAGAGTAAGGGTATCAGGCTAGAACAAAATATATTATGCTTCATCTGAAGCAAAAAAAAAAAAAAAGCAGGAGTAGCAATCCTGATTGCAGACAAAGCAAAAGGTAAAACAGGTCTAATTAAAAGACATAAGGAAGGAAACTTCATGCTGCTAAAGGGCCATAGATAATGAAATAATATCAGTAGCTTCCACTTGCTAAGTTCTAATTTTTAACAAATTGTTTTCTTAAGTTAGCTTTTGTACTTCCTTTTCCATCTGGCCAATTCTACTTTTTAAGGAGTTGTTCTCCTCAGTGAATTTTTATACCTCCCTTTCCTTTTGGTAATCAGTAATATACCACATATATGCACCAAGTGGTATGGCATCCAAATTGCAAGAGAAGAAATTAAATGAGTTTCAAGAAGAAATAGACAGCAAAACAATTCTAGTAGGGGACTTCAACTCCCCCTCTCCTAACTAGATAAATCTAACCACAGAATAAACATGAAAGATATTATGGAGGTGAATAAAATTTTGGAGACGTTAGACATTGTAGATACTCTGGAGAGAATTGAATGGGGCTAGAAATGAATATGTCTTTTTCTCAGCAGTATATGGCACCTACACAAAAAATGACCAAGGCATTAAATCCTCAGAATCCAATGCAGAAAGGCAGAAATAAGAAATGGATCCTCTTCACATCCTGATACAATAAAAATTACATGTAATACATAGCCATGGAATGAAAGACTTAAGATTAATTGGTAACTAAATAATCTAATCCTGAAGAATGAGTGGGTCAAACAACAAATAAATAAATCAATTATTTCATCCAAGAGAATGACAATAATGAGACAATATACCGAAACTTTTGGTATACAGTAAAAGCAGTTCTTAGGGGAGATTTTATATCTCTAAATGCTTACATGAATAAAATTGAAAAAGAGGAAATCAATGCATGGGACATGCAACTAAAAAAGCTAGAAAAAGAACAAATCAAAAATCCCCAATTAAATACCAAATTAAAAATTTTGAAAATCAAATGAGAGATTACAAAATTGAAATTAAGAAAATTATTGGATGGTGGAGTAGAAATATGCACATACACATAGCTCCTAACCCACAACCCAAAGAACGGCTACAGGGAAGTAACTCACGGCGAATTCTGCACCCAGAGGCCACGGAACATTGGAGGGAGGGAGATTTCTGTTCCGGAGAGACCTGCAAACTTCTCGCGGGGGGGTCCTTCACGCTGCGAACTGGGGGCCAGGACTGGGAGCTGAGTGCAGCCCTGCCGCGGCCACGGCACCAAGAGGAAAAGATCCGAGGGGGCTTCAGGGACAGAATCTCCAGGGGCCACACGGGTCCCTCCACCCACAGAGGGAAGTGCAAACCTCTCGCAAAAGGTCCGTTGCACTGCAGACGCGGAGCCCAGCCCAGACCTGCGGCGGCCGCGGATCCGAGAGGAACAGATCCGAGCAGGCTTCAGAGATGGGATCTCCAGCAGCCGCACAAGTCCCTCCACCCACAGGTGACAGGGGTTGGTGAGAGAGTCTCTTTGGCGGGTTGAGAGGGGGGTGGGGTGCCCCCATAACTCAGGCCCCCCCGGGAGGTAGAAGCTGAGAGGCAGCTGCAGACCGGGGCTCCCCAAGGGGGCAGAAGACTGGATCCATTGTGGAAGGTCTGTGCATAAACCCCCTGAGAGAACTGAGCCTGAGAGGTGGCCCTGCCCCAACCTCAGCACCTGAACTTAATCTCACACTGAATAGTAGCCCTGCCCCCGCCAAAAGCCCTAAGGCTGGAAGCAGCATTTGAATCTCAGACCCCAAACGCTGGCTGGGAGGATCAGGAGGCGAGGTGGGTGTGAGGAGAATATTCAGAGGTCAAGTCACTGGCTGGGAAAATGCCCAGAAAAGGGAAAAGAAATAAGACTATAGAAGGTTACTTTCTTGGTGAACAGGCATTTCCTCCCTTCCTTTCTGATGAGGAAGAACAATGCTTACCATCAGGCAAAGACACAGAAGTCAAGGCTTCTGTATCCCAGCCCACCCAATGGGCTCAGGCCATGGAAGAGCTCAAAAAGAATTTTGAAAATCAAGTTAGAGAGGTGGAGGAAAAACTGGGAAGAGAAATGAGAGACATGAAGTCAAAGCATGAACAGCAGATCAGCTCCCCGCTAAAGGAGACTCAAAAAAATGTTGAAGAAAATAACACCTTGAAAACTAGCCTAACTCAATTGGCAAAAGAGGTTCAAAAAGCCAATGAGGAGAAGAATGCTTTCAAAAGCAGAATTAGCCAAATGGAAAAGGAAATTCAAAAGCTCACTGAAGAAAATAGTTCTTTCAAAATTAGAATGGCACAGATGGAGGCTAAGGACTTTATGAGAAAGCAAGAAATCACAGAACAAAGTGAGAAGAATGGAAAAATGGAAGATAATGTGAAATATCTCATTGGAAAAACAACAGACCTGGAAAATAGATCCAGGAGAGACAATTTAAAAATTATGGGAATACCTGAAAGCCATGATCAAAAGAAGAGCCTAGACATCATCTTTCATGAAATTATCAAGGAAAACTGCCCTGAGATTCTAGAACCAGAGGGCAAAATAAATATTCAAGGAATCCACAGAACACCGCCTGAAAGAGATCCAAAAAGAGAAACTCCTAGGAACATTGTGGCCAAATTCCAGAGTTCCCAGGTCAAGGAGAAAATATTGCAAGCAGCTAGAAAGAAACAATTCAAGTATTGTGGACATACAATCAGGATAACACAAGATCTAGCAGCCTCTACATTAAGGGATCGAAGGGCATGGAATAGGATATTCCAGAAGTCAAAGGAACTAGGACTAAAACCAAGAATCACCTACCCAGCAAAACTGAGTATAATACTTCAGGGGAAAAATTGGTCTTTCAATGAAATAGAGGATTTTCAAGTATTCTTGATGAAAAGACCAGAGCTGAAAAGAAAATTTGACTTCCAAACACAAGAATGAAGAGAACCATGAAAAGGTGAACAGCAAAGAGAAGTCATAAGGGACTTACTAAAGTTGAACTGTTTACATTCCTACATGGAAAGACAATATTTGTAACTCTTGAAACATTTCAGTATCTGGGTACTGGGTGGGATTACACACACACACATGCACACACTCACACATACATAGAGACAGAGTGCACAGAGTGAATTGAAGAGGATGGGATCATATCTTAAAAAAAAATTGAAATCAAGCTGTGAGAGAGAAATATATTGGGAGGAGAAAGGGAGAAATGGAATGGGGCAAATTATCTCTCATAAAAGAGGCAAGCAAAAGACTCATTAGTGGAGGGATAAAGAGGGGAGGTGAGAGAAAAACATGAAGTCTACTCTCATCACATTCCACTAAAGGAAGGAATAAAATGCACACTCATTTTGGTAGGAAAACCTATCTCACAATACAGGAAAGTGAGGGATAAAGGGACAAGCAGGGTGGGGGGGATGATAGAAGGGAGGGCATGGGCAGGAGAGTGCAATTCGAGGTCGACACTCATGGGGAGGGATAGGATCAAAAGAGAATAGAAGTAATGGGGGACAGGGTAGGATGGAGGGAAATATAGTTAGTCCTATACAACACAACTATTATGGAAGTCATTTGCAAAACTACACAGATTTGGCCTATATTGAATTGCTTGCCTTCCAAAGGGAAGGGGTGGAGAGGGAGGGAGGTAAAGAAGTTGGAACTCAAAGTGTTAGGATCAACTGTCGAGTAATGTTCTTACCACTAGGAAATAAGAAATACAGTAAAGGGGTATAGAAAGCTATCTGGCCTTACAGGACAAAAGAGAAGACGGAGACAAGGGCAGAGAGGGATGGTAGAAGAGAGAGCAGATTGGTCATAGGGGCAATTAGAATGCTTGGTGTTTGGGGGGGGAGGGGATAAAAGGGGAGAAAATTTGTAACCCAAAATTTTGTGAAAATGAATGTTAAAAGTTAAATAAATAAATTTAATTAAAAAAAATTATTGAACTAATAAATAAAATGAAGAGCTGTTTTTATGTGAAAAAACAATAAAATAGATAAACTGTTGATTGATTTAAAAAAAGAAAGAAGAAAACCAGGTGGGATTTATGACAGTAATATAGAGCTGGTTCAATATTAGGACAAATATCAGCATAATTGACCATACTAATGAAAATTAACAGAAATCATATGTTTATCTCAATAGGTTTAGAAAAAGCTTTTCATCTAATACAGCACTGTAACAGCAGTGACGCTGGCATACCTAGGTGGGCCTGCTGAACCATTTCTTATATCTTATTTTCTAAAAGGAGAGCAAATTTTAAGGGATCAACAATCAACGTTAATCAAGCACATATGTCATTCATTTAGTTTAGGGGCAAAAGTTAGCACCCTGAACTTCAGAGAAAATACAAACAGAAATTACAAACAGAAGTAACCAACAGAAAGACCAATAGACAGTGCTTCCAAATAACTGACCATAGACAATACATATATCATTACCAGACAGAGAAGAACCAACATCCGGGTTTCAAAGGTGGGGGGCTTCTTACCAGCTACCCAGAGTCTCTTCTGACACACCAGCCTTCTTCCAAAAAATAAGCCCCAGAGTTAAACCTTACCTCAGAGTAAATATACACTTTTCAGTACTGGAGCACACTATCCTCTTGACCCAGTGTCCCATTAGAAATTAACAAAAGCTATCTGAGGCTTATTAATGGGCAGGGAAGACTTTAACTCTTCCCCCCACCCCCATTTACCATACATTAACATTACAAGCGCACATTCCTATTAAAAAAAAACTAGAGAGTAAAGGAATCAATGGAGTTTTCCTTAAAATGATAAGTAGAATCTATCTAAAACCATCAGTAAACTTTATATGTAATGGGGATAAACCAGAAGCATTTCCAATAAGATCAGGGGTGAAACAACAATGCTTATTATCACCATTGTTATTCAATATTGTATTTAGATATGTTAGCTTTTGCAATGAGAAGAAAAATAAATTGAAGAAATTAGAACAGGCAGTGAAGAAACAAAGCTGTCCCTCTGTGCAGATGATATGATGATGTAGTTAGAGAATCCTAAAGAATTAGCTAAAAACTACTTGAAATAATTAAAAACTTTTGGAAAGTTGTAGCACAAAATAAACACAAATCACCAGCATTTCTATATATTCCTAACAAATACTGGAAATGAGATAGAAAGAAAAATTCCATTTAAAGTAACAATAGATAACATAAAATATTTGGGAATCTCCTTTCCAAGACAAACTCAAGAAGTATGAACACAATTACTAAAACATTTCACACAAATAAATTCAGATCTAAAAAATTGGGAAAATGTAAGTTGTATATGGTTATGCCAGGCAAATATAATAAAAATGGCAATATACCTAAATTAATTTATTTATTTAGTGCCATACCAATCAAACTACCAAAAATATTTTATAGAGGTAGAAAGATAATAACAAAATTCTTCTGGAAGAACAAAATGTCCAGGATATTAAGGGAAATAATGAGAAGAATTGTAAGGGATGGTGGCTTAGCCATACCAGATCTAAAACTGTATTATTAAGCAGCAATCATCAAAACTACTTGGTACTGGCTTAGAAAAAGAGTGATAGATCAGTGCAATAAGGTTGGTTAGGTACACAAGATACAACAGTCAATGACTGTAGTAATCTACTATTTAATAAACCTAAAGACATCAGCTTCTGATATAAGAATTCATTATTTAACAAAATCTGTTAGGAAAACTCAAAAATAGTATGGCAGAAACTAGGCATAGACCAGCATCTTACACTCTATACCAAGATAAGGTCAAAAAAAGTACATGATTTAGAAATAAAGGGTGAGATTATCAGCAAATTAAGAGAGCAAGGAATATTTTACCTGTCTGATCTATGGGAAAAGGAATAATTTATTACCAAACAAGAGATAGAGAACATTATGAAATACAAAATGAATAATTTTGATTACATTAAATTTAAATATTTTTGTATGAACAAAGCCAATGCAAATAAGATTAGAAATGAATCAGAAAGCTAGAAACAATTTTTACAAACAATGACTCTGATAAGGCCTTATTTCTAAAATACATAGAAAAACGAGTCAAAAGTCTAAGAATTCAAGTCATTTACCAACTGATTAATGGTCAAAATATATGAACAGTTTTCATATGGAGAAATTACAGCTATCTATAATCATATAAATGTTCTAAATCCCCATTGATTAGAGAAGTACAAATTAAAACATCTCTGAAGTACCAAATCACACCTACCTGATTGACTAATACGACAAAATAAGAAAATGATGAATGTTGGGAAAATTGGAACACTAATGTATTATTGGTGAATTTGTGAACTGATCTAACCATTCTGGACAGCAATTTGGAACTATGCCCAAAGGACTATCATACTGTGCATACCCTTTGATCTAGCAATACCACTTCTAGATCTGTATCCCAAAGAGATTATAAAAAAATGAGAAAATTGCCTACATGTGCAAAAATATTTATAGCAGCTCTTTCTGTGGTGTGCAAGAGTTGAAAATTGAGAGGAAGCCTATCAATTGGGGAACAGATGAACAAGTTGTGGTATATGAATGTACTGGAATACTATTGTTCCAGAAGAAACTATGAGCAGGTGAAGTTCAGAGAAACCTGGAAAAGCTTACATGAACTGATGCTGAGTGAAGTGAGCAGGCCTAGGAGAACATTGTACACAGTAACAGCAACATTATATGATGACTAACTTTGATAGCCTTTCTTTTTTTTTTAATAATAATTCAAGGATCTAAGACAACTCCAAAAGATTCATGATGGAAAATGCTACCCATATCCAATAAAAGAACTATGGAGTCTGAATGCAGATCAAACCATACTATTTAATCTCTTTTTCTTCTTTCTTTTAGTTCCTCCCATTATTTTGGCAGGTGTACTCCCAGGTATTTTATGCTGTCTAGGGTTACTTTTTTTAATATGTGTTCTTGAAGAGTTTTGTTTGTGACATAGGAATACTGATGATTTATGTGGATTTACTTTGTATCCTGCTACTTTGTTAAAATTAATAATTGTTTCAACTAACTTTTTAGTAGAGTCTTTGAGATTTTCCAAGTATATCACTTAACACACTTAACATAGTGACTGGCACATAGAAAGCACTTAATAAATGCTTGCTTCTTCTCATACATGTGTATATATATATATATATATATATATATATATATATATATATATATAGGGTTGAAGGACTAATACGCATGTATTCTATCCAGTATGCAATCTTACCTTTCAGTATCATCCTAAGATATCAATTCTCCACTCTAGCTCCAATTATTTTTATACATGAGCAAATTGTAACATAATTTTCTTTGCTCCTTAAGGTCAAGAATTGATTTATTTTTTAAACTTTGTACCCCTAGTGCTTAACAGAATATTTGGTAGGGACTTAATAAACTCTTGTTGAGTGACCAACAGATTGTATCAAATCACTTTGTATTTAGTGGATCATAATGAGCTGGTCTAACCAATACTATTCAGGATTAAGTTGCTTCTCTGTGCTTAAACATTCTGCTAGAGGGCGACTCTGGGGGCAATAAAGCAAAAAAGGTAATCACTGTCAGGGAACAAATACTTCTGTCCTTGCTTCATTGCCCTTGAATAGTTCTGTAGCATTATCTTCTTTACCTTGCTTACTGGTAGAAGCAGATAGGTGGTTCGCTGGATAGAATGTAGCCTTAGGACAGTAAGGTCTGGTGTTCAAATCCTGTCACAGATACTACAAATGTGGCCCTACCTGAGGAACTTATCTGTTTTGCTCTCTAGTATTGTTCCCAAGAAAACTCTTACAGAGTCACAAAGACTTGGACATGAAAACAAAGTGTGAGAATATGTCTTGGATAGCAGAATTAGTACAAATGCTAACAATAATACTTTATATTTGTACCAAGCACTACAATTTAAAATGCTGGAGGTCAGATGATTAGGATTTGATTCCCAGATATTGCCACTAGATACTTGACTAGGCAAGTTATTTCTATGATTTTATATAATTATGTTTCTAGAGGCTTTTTTTTGTTACAGGCTACTGCTGGTAGATACATTCCTGAAATATATAGATTTTCTACACATGCCATTGTAAGTAAGAAGAAAGTCGTTATTGGCATTTAGAGAGAGGAGTAGGGAATTTGAGATCAGGAGCAGAAGAATGAAGGAAAAACAGGGAGGGGAAAGTAGATGGTAACTAGTAATAGATATACAGCTCTAGAAAGTTAAAACTGGATGTGATCTTAGAGAATATCTTGTTTAAACTACCTTTTACATAACAGCATTCTGAGAGTCAGAAAGGAGAAATGACTCCAAATAAATTTCTTGGCACTCACTTAAATTAATGTCCTAAGATACCTATGACTCTCAGATTCCCTCATCTTCAGTAAAGAGAAAAAATGTAAAAATTCTATCCCTGTTCAGTATCAGAATGAAAGAGAAAAATTATTGCACAGTGGATGGAGGGCTTCCTTGGATTCAGGAAGACCTAATATCATATTTGACACATGATGTGTGGGGAAAATACTTTGTTATTTATTGATATTATTTCAGTGTACTTTTACCTAATCCAAAGCTTATAGCAAAGATCAGGTTAACTTCAGAGATGCTTCAGAATAGCCAGAGATTTCATAATTCTTGAGTCTACCCAAAATATTTGTGTTGTGTGTCTGCTCAACTAGGTCTCATTTTGGGTCTATCAAGAACCTGCATGTTGAGTTCCACGTTGGTCTGGTTTTTTGACTTTTTCCAATTTATATTGAATATAATCTATACATCTCAAGCAAATATGTGAAGTAGTTCATGAACTATTACTCATTTGCATTCTGCAGAAAGCAAATTTCACAGAGCCTAGGAAGGAGTCACACCTTTCTTTGGCTCTCTCCTTTGCTGAACCAACAATAAAATTCTTTCTAAAACCTTTTAGGTTTGGGAATTTGTTCTCCATTATCAACTGGTTCTGACTAAGGACAAGTCACTGAACTTCTTGGTGTGACCAAACTGATCTCTAAGATGTTGTTGTTATTGTTTCATATTATTTTGCTTCTCCTGGCTTCTAAATTTGAGAGAAACCATTTGCTTCTCCAAGTTCTCTTCTAGAAGCAAACTTTGGAAGAAGCAAAAGAATTTGGGGTAAAGTCTAGATGTTAAGGAGCTCACATTAAAGCAATAAGGTAGACCAATGAATAGTCTTGAACTTGGAGTCAAGAAGACAAGAATTTAAATTCCTTTTCAGGTACTTCATAACTGTGTCACCCAAAGAAAGTCACTTAATTCTCTCAGAACCAGTTTCCTCATGTATAAAATGGGGATAATAATAGCATTTTTCTCAGAGGGTGGTTGGGAGAATGAAATGCGGAGAAGGGAAGGAAATAAGCATTTATTAAGTGCCTACCATGTACCAGGCATTGTGCTAAGTGCATTATTACAAATATTTCATTTGATGGATAGCTCTTTGCCAACCTTACAATGCTATATAAGTACTAACTATTCTTTACATTATTATGTTGTAATACAAAAAATTAAGAATAAAATAGCCTTTTAGGCTTGATTCTATAGTCAGGAGCTATTTCCCAGAAGAGCAGCCTGTCACTGCAGCTTTGGCCTACTTCTAACAGTTCAGCTCCAGTAACATTGCTTACTGATAGCAGGTCTCAGACTTTTCCAAAATGAAACTGGAATAATTTCAAATATGGAAAATGCTTTGTGATTTCCAAGTGCCTTATTAGTGCTTTAGATAAGTCTCTTGCAAACAATGAATACCAATACTGTAAATTTTAGATTTATTAAATTCATGGGAAATTGGGATGTATCAAAGAAAGTCTAATATCTGCTAGATTTTATCTTGAAACATTATACACACATATAGGAAGGAAATGGGGGAAAAGATAGATCTGTTTGGCAACTACAAGAGAAAAAATGTTGAAAATTTATCTGAATTTAACAGTGAGTTATGGGAGCCATGAATTGTTGTAACAATTCAAGCACATATCATTTCTGAAATGAATAGTTTAAATAAAAACAAATATAATAGCAATTTTAGATGGTCATACTGAATCATCAGCATTTAAAGAAATAGTATTTGGTATTATTTTTTACATTGACCTGGTTTATTAATGTCACAATGCCAATAATCTAGGTATTGTTCTTAGCTGACATCCAAGGAAGGTTGATGTACTTTGCTTTTTTTCCCTTACTTCATCATCAAGGTTGGTCACCAATTTGTGACTTCTGATCTTTTGTAGGAAACCAATACAATGGCATATAATGTCTGAGGGCATTCTCTCAAACAGAGTTTCTGCAGTTTTCCTGCTCATGAAAGATACATTATTTTGGAAGTGTCAGATATTCACAGAAATTTTGTCCCTCCTTTCCTGTCATAATAGAATATTCCATTTTATCTGAGATTTGAAACAGATGTAATCAAAAGTAAGTAGTAAGTTTGCATTACAATAAAGCAGATTGCTTTTATTTACATTAGTCTCTCTCTCTCTCTCTCTCTCTCTCTCTCTCTCTCTCTCTCTCTCTCTCTCTCTCTCTCTCTCTCTTTCTCTTTCTCTCCCTCTCTCTCCTTCTCTTTCTGTCTCTTGTGTTGAAGTTTTAGTGATGAAACCAATATCGGATTTTCTCAGCAGACCAAAGGACATCCTAAGAGAAACTGATAAATAATGAGAACTCAATGGCCTAATATATTCCTAGTCCTTAAGCAATACTTTAAAAAAATTACATATTTGTGGTCTCCCCTACATTCTGAATTCTCTCTTCTCTGTCAAGTGGGTCTAGAGAGGAATTAGGAATAAACGAAGTCTTTCTCACATATTAACATGTTCACACATACATACAGATGTACACACAGGCTACTCCTCTCTAACATGGTGAAATACCTAGGCAGTGCAATGGATACAATATTGAGCCTGTTATCACAAAGAGCTTAGTTAAAATTCAGCCTCAAACATTTACTCCCTGTGTCACCTTCATCAAATCATTTTATTCCCATCTGCTTGACTTTCTTCAACTGAAAACTAGAGCTAATTTATAGTATTTACTTCCAAAGGTTGTTATGAGGATCAAATGAAATATTGTAAAATGCTTACCATAGTGATCAGCATATAATAGCTGCTTAATAAATGTTTGTTTCCTTCCTTCTGTCCATTCCTTTCTTTGCAAGATAGTGCTGATAGATTTGAGTGCAGGGACATTCATATACAAGCTTCACAACTCACAACTTTCAGAGGCAATGTGGTATATTCATGAGTAATAAAAAGATCTGAATTTGAATCTTGTCTCAATCACCTAATAACTGCGTGACTGTCAGCAAATAATTTAATTTATCTGGGTCTCAGTTTCATTATCTGTACAATGAGAGGGTTAGCCTTCATGACCTTTAAGATATCTTACAGTTCTAAATACATAACCCTGTAGAAAGGGTCATATCAGTAAAGGTTATCTTGTCCAAATCTTTTAGTTTATACATAGTGAAATTCAAGCTTAAAGAACAGAAATGACTCTCACATAGTTACACAATTCAGCAGCCCTCAAGGGAGAATTTGCAGTGTAAGACCTTAACGCAGAAAAGAGCCCAAATTTAAGGTGATCCCAGAAGTGAATTCAAATCCTTATGAATGTGTAACTCTGCGAATGAATCATGGATTTAGAAAGCTTTTAAGGTTCTTAAACAGAAAAGTGACAAAGCAACAACAATGATGTTTTAGGAAAATTAGCGTGCTAGTCGCACATAAGATGGAATGCAGAGCAAGAAAGGCAATGTCAGACAGGTAAGTTAGATAAGTGTTATAGAAATTCAGCCATGAGATAAGGGTGAAGGCCTAAATTCTAGTTGAGGCAGGAAGATTAGAATGTAGATAATTACTTTAGGACTTATTTCCAAGAGATATGAATTATGAAATATAATAGATAATGGAGGGGAAGAAAATTTACTCCGAACTTCCTAGTCTAAAAGATTAAAATTATGCTTCCCCTACTAAGACAGAAGTTGGATAGGGGATGTTTTTGTGAGGGGAGAGGAGAAAATAAAATTTAGAGATTATGCACACATATATCCACACATATACTGTATGCAGACATATGTGGTGTATATATAATACATGCATCATACATGTATGTATATTTGTATGTATGTGTATGTATACAAATACACATTTTAATAGCTAATGGTGATATGAAAGTAGAGCTTGCAGGAGGTTGTATAACCAAACTATTTAAAATAAAAAGATAAGCTTTGACCAACCATCCTCACTTTATTAATAAGGAAATTTTATGAAAAAGAAATAGAGATATCAAGGGAATTAAAGAAGACCATAAAGGTAGTAACTGACAGAAATGATTAATTTTGATCTTACTATTTATTATGTTTTAATGATATCATATTTAATACCCTCATTCCTGTAATGCTAATGAAATTAAAATTTTTCACCACCTATTAATGGGCCTGCCCATTAAAGGAAGATTGATTAGGAGAGATTTGTATTAATGAGACATTGACTCTCAAGGGCTGTGATGCCCTCTGACTGTGAAAAGTGTATAAATATTCTGAGGTTAGGTTTTACTTTGGGCCTTCCCCATTGTTTGGCCAGATGAGACTCTTGGCAGCCGCTAAGAAGACCCCCTGGCTTTGAAAACCCAGATTTTGATGCTCCTCTCTCTAGTAAGTATTTATGTATGGTAAGACAGTTATCAGTCTCTTGATCTGTCAGACAGTTGGAAGCCTTATCTGCTGATTAATCTTTGTTCCTTTCTATTTTCTCTGAAGTTCAAAATGCCGAATTTTTCCCTTCAACTAAGTGAATGATATATGTGCTTGATTAAAGTGATTGTTGACCCCTCAAAATTTGCTTTACTTTTAAAAAAGCAAACCTAAGAGTCTGTGATAGTAGGCTCTCCTGTGTATGTGAGGGTGCTTGCTTTTACAGTTACTTCACAATTTGTGTCTCGTATAGTATGCTCATCCATCAAAACTAAAGACAAGAAAAACTGGTAGACTGAAAGAAAATATAACAGTATATGTCCATGAGCCACTACCAAACTCCTAAGAGAAAGGAGTTTTGTTGCAATGTAAGTCCTTTGGAACCAACTTTGGGAGTTGTTTTGAAAACTGATGTTGCCTTTTCTCTTAGTTTACATCACTGTTCTTACTGGATATAATGAAATTCTGCTTCTATCTTATTCATTGGTGCATACAAACCTTATCCTTCCTTAGTTTTTCATTTTAATTATTTGGTACAGAACAATAATATTGCATTATATTCATATGCTACAATTTCTTTAAGCATTCCTCAATTGTTGGACACCAAGTATGTTTCCAGGTCATTGATTTGAATATTTCCATAGAGTAGATCTTTGTGTTATTGATATATCTGGGGTATAAGCCCAGTAGTGCATTCACTGGGTCAAATGGAATTCACAATTTAATGAATTTTCTCATGAAATCCAAATTATTTAACAGAATGTTGAATCAATTTAAATATCCACCAATTTATTTGTGTTCTTCTCTTTACCAAACCTCGGCAATTTTGTTTGTTTCTATTTTTATTATCATAAATTTAATATTATGACATTATACATTTAATTTGCAACTGTTTTAGTTTTCATTTTTCCTATTAGTAGTACATTGGAACATTTTTTCCATATATTGTCACTGTTAATTTTCAATTCTTTAGAAATGTTTTGATTTTATCCTTTGAACATTATCTTCTGGGGAAATGGCTGTCTTATGTTTGTGTCAAAAGATCTTGAATATTAGACTTATTGGAATTGAACTGGTAAATTAAAAACAAATCCAGAAAAATCATCTGCTAATTTTAGTGACAATGATGTTGTTAGGACAAGAGGTTTTGAATTTTAAATAATCAGAATTTCCAATTTTGTAATATTTTCTAATTTTTTATGGTTATGAATTTGCCTTTTAACCATAACTTACTGATTGATAGAGTGATTGAAAAAAGAAATAACCTTCCTTTCTCTGGGATGAACAGAATTTGAGACCAAACACTCTTACTCCAAATCCATTTTACTTTCTACTACAGCATTCTGGACATCACATTCAGACTTGTACACTAAGGTACATTTAGATTATGTAAGTCATCAGTAGTATAGAGATAACTAAAGGTGTAGAGAGAAGGTGGAGGGAAGGAGGGATGGAGGGTGGGAGAAGATGCTTAAAATTAGCACACATGTAAGAAAGAAGAAATATCAGGCAAAATATATTGAAGGAATTATAGGAAATTGAAGGGTCACCTAAAACCTTAGAAGAGATGTTTGTGAATTAGGAAGGAAGAAACAAGGTCAATTTCAATAGAATAGAATGATCAAAAATAGACCACTAAGTTCTCCAAAGCATTATTCATAATCTTCTAAACCAAAATCAATTGGGAGGTAAGGAGTCATAGGATTTGAAGGTAAGAATGAAAGAGATGGATTGAAAAGTAGAAGATGCTGGTTGAAAGCACATATTCCAGGGATTTTAGGACACAAAGACCACTAGATCTGTTGGTGTTCAGGCATTTTAATCACGTGTGATTCTTTGTGACCCCATGTGGGATGTTCTTAGGAAGGATACTGGAGTGACTTGCCATTTCCTTTTCAGCTCATTTTACAGATGAGAAAATTGAGTCAAATGGGGTGAAGTGACTTGTCCAAGGTCATAAAGCTAGCAAGTATCTGGCATCAGATTTGAGCTTGGCATGAGGAATCTTCCTGACTCCAGGCCCAGTCCTCTATCGACTGCACTACCTACATGCTCTATCTAGATAAGATTTGGTTAGACCATTGGATCTACATCATTGACCTAGAATTAAAAAATATAGTAGAGGTCATAGAATCCAATCCCCTTATTTTAGATATGAAGAAATTGAGAACTAGATAGATATTGTAACCTGTGGAAGATAATACAGGTACTATGTAGCAGAGAAAGTATTCAAATTCATACCCTCTGACTTCAAATTTAGAGCTCTTTCTGGTGCATATTTGAAACTTTGTATAGTGTTTGAATAATACTTGCTCAACTCCTTTAGTGGCCAGGATAACTATGCAACCATTTTATGTATATTCTTTAAGGGAAAAAATGAACCTTTTAATATAGCACTAAATGAAAGATTTGTCAATGTAGATTTCTTTTATTTTTCCTTTGCCAAAATGTTTTATTGATTTAAAGTAGTTAAAATCACAGAGTTACTAATATGAAGTATATTAAAATTAAACTATGAGTGCTTCTCACCGTTAATTCAAAATTTTCTTTCTTTTTTATTTTTATTTATTTATTTTAATGTTCTACAATCACTACAACAAAAATTAGATTTTTACCCCCTCATCTACCCCTCCACCCCCTCCCTCCTCAAGACGTCATGCAATTCTGTATAGGATCTACATATACTTTTCTATTGAATATGTTTTCACTATAGTCATGCTGTGTAGATGAACTAAAATGAATGGAAAAAATCATATAACAAATCAAAACATAACACGCATACACACACGCATGCATACATACACACACACACACACACACACAAACATGATCTGCTACATTCTGCGAATGAATTCCATAGTTCTTTCTCTGAGTGTGGAAGGCATTTTGCCTTAGAAAACCATTGGGATTTTTTTTTTTTAAGTCCTTGCATTATTACGAAGTTCCAAGTCCACCAGAAAAAACTCTTGCACACTGTGGTTGTTGCTGTGCACAAAGTTCTCCTGGTTCTGCTCCTTTCCATCAGCATCAGATCAAATAAGTCCTTCCAGGACTCTCTGAAGTCTTCCTGTTCATCATTTCTTATACTGCAATAGTACTCCATTACATTTATATACCACAATTTATTCAGCCATTCCCCAATTGATGGGCATCCCTTTGATTTCCAGTTTTTGGCCACTACAAAGAGTGCTGCTATAAATATTTTTGTACATGTGGGACCCTTTCCCATTTTTGTGATCTCTTGGGGATACAGTCCTAGTAGCAATATTGCTGGGTCAAAGGATATGCATATTTTTGTAGCCCTTTGGGCATAGTTCCACACTGCTCTCCAGAATGGTTGGATGAGCTCATAGCTCCACCAACAATGAATTAGTGTTCCAACTCTCCCACATCCTCTCCAACATTTATTCTTGTCCTGTTCTATCATGTTTGCCAAACTTATAGGTGTGATGTGGTACCTCAGAGTTGTTTTGATTTGCATCTCTCTAATCAAAAGTGATTTAGAGCATTTTTTCATATGATTATAGATTTCTTTAATTTCTTCCTCTGAAAATTACCTGTTCATATCCTTTGACCCATTTATCAATTGGGGAATGACTTGTATTGTTTTACATTCTACTCAGTTCTGTATACAGTCTAGAAATGAAGCCTTTATCCCCAAGATTAGCTGTAAAAATTCTTTCCCAACTTACTACATCCCTCCAAATTTTGGTTGCATTGGGTTTGGTTGTGCAAAAACTTTTCAGTTTAATGTAATCAAAGTTATCCATCCTTCATTTCATAATGCTTTCTATCTCTTCTTTAGTAAAAAATTTTTCCATCTCTATAAATCTGACAAATACACTACTCCTTGTTCCTCCTGTTTGTCCATGGTATAAATCTTTATACCTAGATCATGTACCCATTTGGACTTTATTCTTGTGTATGGTGTCAGGCATGGGTCTATGCCTAGTTTCCACCACATTGCTATCCAGTTTTCCCAGCAATTTTTGTCCAACAGTGACTTCTAATCCCAGAAGCTGGGGTCCCTGGGTTTATCAAACAGGAAGTTGCTATATTCCTTGCCTACTGTGTCTTGAGTGCCAAATCTATTCCACTTGTCTACCCTTCTGTTTCCTAGCCAGTACCAAGTGGTTTTCATAATTGCTGCTTTATAGTACAATTTGAGATCTGGTAGCGCTAGGCTACCTTTCCTAGCATTTCTTTTCATTAGTCCCCCTGATATTCTTGACCTTTTGTTCTTCCAGATGAATTTTGATATTATTTTAACCAGCTCTAGAAAATAATTATCTCATAGTTTAATTGGTACAGCAGTAAATAAGTAAATTAATTTAGGTAGAATTCTCATTTTTCTTATATTAGCTTGCCCTACCCATGAGCAACTGATGTTTTTCCACTTACTCAGATATGACTTTATTTGTGCAAAAAGTGTCTTGTAATTGTGTTCATACAGTCCCTGGGTTTGTTTTGGCAGGTAAACTCCCAAGTATTTTAACGTGTCTACCGTAGCTTTAAATGGGATTTCTCTTTCTATTTCTTGCTGTTGGACTTTGTTGCTAATATATAGGAATGTAGAAGATTTGTGCGGGTTTATTTTGTAACCTCCAACTCTGCCAAAGTTGTTTATTATTTCAAGTAGTTTTTTACTTGAGTCTCTGTGATTCTTTAAGTATATCATCATATCATCTGGAAAGAGTGATAAATTAGTTTCCTTTTTGCCTATTCTTATTCCTTCAATATCTTTATCTTGTCTAATTGCTACAGCTAACATTTCTAGTACCATACTGAATAGTAGTGGTGATAACGGACATCCTTGTTTCACCCCTGACCTTATTGAGAATGCATCTAACTTATCCCCTTTGCATATAATGCTTGCTGAAGGTTTTCAGTAGATACTGCTTATTATTTTATGGAAAGTTCCCTTTATTCCTACATTCTCCAGTGTTTTTAATAGGAATGGGTGCTGTATTTTGTTGAAAGCTTTTTCTGCATCTATTGAGATAATCATGTGGATTTGTTTAGTTTTGTTGTTGATATGATCAATAATGCTAATCATTTTCCTAATATTGAAACACCCTGCATTCCTGGTATAAATCCTACCCGATCATAATGTATTATTCTTGTGATAAGATGCTGTATTCGTTTTGTTAAAATCTTATTTAAAATTTTAGCATCTATATTCATCAGAGAAATAAGTGTATAATTTTCTTTCTCTGTTTTGTCTCTTCCTGGTTTGGGTATCAAAACCATATTTGTATCATAGAAAGAATTTGGGAGGACTCCTTCCCTAATTTTAAAAAATAGTCTATATAGTGTTGGAATTAACTGTTCTTTAAATGTTTGATAAAATTCACTTGTAAATCCATCTGGTCCTGGAGAACTTTTCCTAGAGAGTTCATTGATGGTTTGTTCAATTTCTTTTTCTGAGAAGGGGCTGTTTAAGTATTCAACTTCCTCTTCTGTTAAGATGGGCAATTTGTATTATTTTAAAATACTCATCCATCTCATTTAGATTATCAAATTTGTGGGCATAAAGTTGGGCAAAGTAATTTCCAATTATTGTTTTAATTTCCTCCTCTTTGGAAGTGAGTTCGCCTCTTTCATTTTTAATGTTAGTAATTTGATTTTCTCCTTTCTTTTTTTCAGTCAAATTGACCAAAGGTTTGTCAATTTTATTAGTTTTTTCATAAAACCAATTATTGGTTTTATTTATTAATTCAGTAGTTTTCTTAATTTCAATTTTAATAATCTCTCCTTTGGTTTTCAGTATTTCTAATTTGGTATTTACTTGGGGATTTTCAGTTTGTTTTTTTCTAACTTTTTCAGCTGCATGACAAAGTCATTAATCTCCTCTTTCTCTATTTTATTTATGTATGCATTCAAAGATATAAAACTTCCCCTAAGAACTGCTTTGGCAGTATCCTATAAGATTCAGTAGGTTGTCTCATTATTGTTATTCTCTTGAATGAAGTTGTTGATTTTTTTCTATGATTTCTTCTTAAACCACTCTTTCTTTATGATTAGATTACTTATTTTCCAATTGATTTTTGGTTTATCTTTCCATGGCCTTTTATTACATGTAATTTTTATTGCAGTATGATCTGAGAAGGATACATTGATTATCTGTGCCTTTCTTCACTGGATTGTGAGGTTTTTATTGCCTAGTATATGGTCAATTTTTGTAAATGTGCCATGTACCACTGAGAAAAAGGTATATTCCTTTCTATTCCTGTTCAGTTTTCTCCAGAGATCTATCATATCTCCCTTATTCAGAGTTTTATTTACCTCCTTAACCTCTTTCTTGCTTATTTTGACATTAGATTTGTCAAGTTCAGAGACCGGGAGGATGAAGTCTCCCACTAGTATAGTTTTGCTATCAATTTCTTCCTTCAACTCCCTCAACCTCTCCTCTAAGAATTTGGATGCTATACCACTTGGAGCATACATGTTTAGTAATGATATTGCTTTGTTGTCTGAGGTGTCTTTTAGCAGGATATAGTTTCCTTCCTTATCTCTTTTGATTAGATCTATTTCTGCTCTTGCTTTGTCTGAGATTAGAATCGCTACTCCTGCTTTTCTTACATCAGCTGAAGCACAATATATTCTGCTCCAACCTTTGACCTTTATCCTGTGTGTTTCCCCCATTTCAAATGTATTTCTTGTAAACAACCTATTGTTGGATTATGGCTTTTAATCCATTGTGCTATCCATCGCTGTTTTGTGGGAGAGTTCATTTCATTCACCTTCACAGTTATGATTACAATCTGTGTATTTCCCTCCATCTTCTTTCCCACTCTTTGTGATTTTAACCCTCCCATCTCCCTTCCCTCCTCAATAGTTTTCACTTTTCACCACCTCCTCCTACAGCCTTCCCTTCCTTCTTTTAGCCCTCCTCCCTTTTACTCCCCTTACTCTTACTACTTCTTCCCTCCCCTTTAGCTTCCCTCCTCTTTCTTCCCCCTTACCCTCCTACTGCCTATAGAGCTAGTTAGGATTATCTGTTTAAGTTTATTGTTACCTCCTTGAAACAAATCAGATGGAGTACCTCTCAAGCAATGCTCATCTCCCTCCCCTCTTTCCTTCTACTATAATTTTGTACTTCTTCCTGTGACGGAATTTACCATTTTCTGCTTCCTCCTTTTCACACCTCCTGTTATAATCCCTTTGCATACTTAAATCATATTTTCAACATGACATCATTTACTTTATACCCATTCCCTCTATGTATATCCCTTTTATATTTCATAATAGATTCACAATTCTCAAGATTAACAAGTATCATCTTCCCTTATAGGGAGGTACACAGTTTGCCCAAATTGAGTAACAAGTTTTGATTTTTTTTTTCCCTGTTCACCTTTTCTTATGCTTCTCTTGAGACCTACATTTGATTATCGAATTGTCTATTAAGTTCTGGCATTTTTGTCAGGAAGATCTGGAACTCCCTTATTTCATTCAATGACCATCTCCTTGCCAGAAATGTTATTCAGAATTTTGCTGGGTAGTTGTTGCTTGGTTGTAGTCCCAACTCCTTTGCCTGACGCAATATTGGATTCCAGTTCCTTTGATCTTTTAACGTAGAAGCTGCAAGGTCCTATGTGATCCTGTGTAGTTCCTTGATATTTTAATTGTTTCTTTCTGGCTGTCTGTAGTATTTTCTCCTTCACTTGATAGTTCTGGAATTTGGCAACAATATTTCTTGGGGTTTTGAGTTTGGGATCCCTTTTGGGAGGTGAATGGTGGATTCTTTCAATGACTATTTTGCCCTCTAGATCTAGCACTTTGGAGCAGTTTTCCTTGATGATTTCCTGGAAGATATGTCAATGTAGATTTTTAAGTTCTATTTCTGGTAAGACTTCTTATGTGTCTATTTTTTTCAAGTAGTTTATTTAGTGTAGGAATTAATTGTTCTTTAAATGTTTGATGGAATTCACTTGTGAATATAAATTATTTTAAATGCACCCTAGATTATTGTGAATCTATCACAATTATCATTTCTTTTGTCATAATAATATTTTATTATAATTATAAATAATGATTTCTTTAGCAATTCCCTAACTGATAAATTCCCAATTTGTTTCCAGTCTTTCACTTAAATAAGTGTTACGTATATGTCTCTATTTATAAATGTGTAGTATGTGGATACACACATATATTTATATATTTTTTTCTCCTCCCATAGCCCTTCTAGAAATTGCCATTTTTCCTTTTTTGTTGTCTATGGCAATGTAACACCTTTAAAAAGTGTTTGAAATGGGCATTAGTGCCATTTTAAGTTGTACTCATTTTATAATCAGTGGTTTGGAAGTTTTTTGTATGACTTTCAATAATTTAAATTTCTTGTTTAAAGAGTAAAAAGATTTTTAATTAAATCTGACCATTTACACACTGGGATGTGACTTTTGTTTTTAAATACTTATATCACTTCTTTATACATCTTTAAAATCAGTCATTTATATATATGTTATATATGTTTGCAGCATTTTTTTCTGAGTTAATTATTTATCTTATTCATTGACTTCAGGCAGAACTTTTCAATGTTATCTAATTAAAATGTGTGTTTTCTCTCCTTTGGTACATCTATTATAACGTCGACTATTTTTCCTCTATCCATTATTGTGAAAACTATCTTCTTTCTTTGTCTTTTAATTCATGAATCTTCTTTTTCATTTCTTCTTTTACTCATTCTTGCTCAGATGTTTTCATCATTTTCTTCTTCTTCATCTTCAACAATATATTTAGTGCTTACTATGTAATGAGGCTCTCTTTTATGTTAACAGACTCAGTCCCAAAATCAGTATTAAACTCTAGTAGACTTTATCAACTTTCAAGATCACATCACAAATTTTTTTGGTAATAATTATTTCTATTCTTTTCCTTGATTTTGTTTTCTACAGAGGATTTTATTGAGCAGATATTTTTGTTTAACTATGTTGCAAGTGGTTCCTCCTGCACTGGGCATGCTAACCTAATGATGCATATGATAGTATTTGACTGGAATTCATCCATAGTTCTACTCTAGGTCATGATTAATTTGGATACATGCCATTGAACATGGTAACAGCAGGGAAAATAATAGTTCAGTATTTGCCTTGAACTTTGAGGCAGAATATGTAAATTTCAATCCTTGAGTTTTACTAACAATATTACATTAAGCAAGTCACTGAGCTTAGCAAGCTTTGTTTTCCACATCTATAAAATTTTGATAATACTATTTCTGCTATCTAATTCACAATCTAATTATAAGAATGAAGTGCATGTAAGAAAGTGCTTTCTTACCATAAGGTGTTGTAAAAGTAAAGAATTTTTATTTATAAACATTATTTTGAGTATAAAATGTGGGCAACAGACTTGAGTTAAAATTTTTTCCTTCAAGGTCACACTTTGGGTTAGAATTTGTTGGCATCTCTGTCTATTTCCTTTCTGAATCCTATCTTAATTTTTGCTGAAAAGCTGTACCAGACCTGATATGTGCTTAGGAACCTCTTGGACATATCGACAATCCCAGATAGTGGTTATGATGGAAGATACAAGCAGATTGAAATGAGATAGGAAGACTGCAAGACATGTGACAGAAGGAAATAGTTATCTGGTATTCTTGGAATTGATTTTTTATGTACATTATATGCCTTAAAAGATAGTAAGTAGTATTTAAGTACTTTTAGTATTAGCATCAGTGTTATGAAATTTTGGGTCTAATAGTCGTTCTGATTTTGTAAATGAATGTCAAAATGAATCTTTGGATAGCTCCTAAATGTCCTTGGATTGTTCCTACAATCAATTCTTTCCTCTTTCCTATTTCCTCCAACTCCATGCCCCACCCATGTCTTGTAGAAAAGCCTTTGGATTTCTCAGCAATAAGAGGCATGGAGTAATTGAGTGATGGAGAGTGGGAAGGAAAAACAAAAATAAAACAAAGTGTGGGTGAAAATTACATGTATCTGGTGAGTTTTAGACTTTTGGAGATTGTTATGCATCCTTAGATAGCCACAAAATTAGGTAATTTATAACTTAAGGCAGACCCCTCTCCATTTTTATTTTAAAGAACATAGTACAGGTTCACAGAGGAAATAAGTTGGCCTGAGTCATATGAAGGAATATTAACAAAGTTCATCCCATAACTCATCACCATTTCATCTTATCTATAAAGACCCTCAGGATTCTCACACATGTTGTCTTGAAACTCCAATTGTTGTTGTTGCGGTTGCTGTGTTTGTCCTTCTTTCTCAAAGAGGACCTTGACATCAAGATTATGTCATGACTCACAGTTGGCTTTGATTTGAGTGAGCGAGGAAGGGCTGTGCAAGGTCACAACCTCACTTTCTTCTCCTGAGCCATCTAGGTCCAGTAACCAGATACTCACCAGCATGACTGGAGATGGCCCAAGATGCAATGGGAAACCCTGACCACTTCAGGCTAAGAATTCTCAGTTTGAGTGAGATATACCCATTCAATGAATAGGCATCTTTAATTTACTCAAGGGATGGTCCCTTTAATAAAAAAAAATCAAACTGGGAGGGGAAGATCCTCAGGTTTCCTGGGTAAAAGATATATTCTTGCTATTTAGTTATTACATTCACTCTGTGCTAGGTGGATGGGGACTTGTTGTCCAGTCTATGATCTCCAGAGGGAATTGGGTTTAAGTCTTGATCTTTGAGCAAGAAATGTAGTCAGTTAGCCCAGAGGAGAAAAGGTAGCTTTTGGCCATGGATTGTACCTTTCCCTGGCTAGAACACCAGAGGAGAAGAAAGGAGAAGAGAGGACAGCAGAAGAGAGGACAGGAGAGGACAGGAGAGGAGAGAAGAGGAGCTGCTACTCACTCACAGGTTGTGTTTGTCCTTCGTTCTTGACATCAAGATGATGACATGACTCACAGTTGACTTTGATTTGAGTGATGGAGGGCTGTATAAGGCCACCAATCATATTTTATTCTCCTGAGCCAGGCAAGTGGGAAGTCTATGCAGCACAGCAAGGTCCCACCCTAGCAACACCACTTCTAGCACAAGCCACCAGCTAGACTTTGACCCCACTGCTGACCAGTAGTGAAGTCTCACCCTAGGGCCTAGCCACAGAGAGACCCTATTTTCAGCACAACCCAGCAGCAGGGCCAACTCCTGGAGCAGATATGCAAGCCGAAACTTCAATTAGAACAGTCACAAAAGGCACAAAAGTTATTAATTCCTCATTCTCAATTTGATATACATGTTTATCTGCTTTATATTAAGCCTAGGGAATATGGAAAAATTCTAGCATATGCCTGTGGAATATCAGAAGTGAAAGAATATATATCAATATTTAGTTCCGTGACCTTATTTTATATTTGAAGAAACTGAGGCTCAGGGAAATTTAACAATTTTCTCAAGGTGAGAAAGGCACCAAGAAGCAGAGATTTTGAATCCAGGTCTTCTGATTCTAAACCCATAGTTCTTTCTACCCACTGCCTGATTCAGAGAATGACTTTTTCCTTTTGGTACTTACTCAAATGTTGGGAAGTAGGCAGGATTAATCATTTGTTTGTAAACTGCTTTGTATCCTTTGGAAAAGCTTTAGATAGGATTAAAGTAAAGTATTATCACTTATTTTCTGTTTACTTTTATTCAAATTGTAAATGTAAGCATGGAATTATGAGTATGCGTGAAAATTACAGATTGTTGAAGAATATCTGCTTATTTTCTATTTCTACTTTCTTTCACAAAATAATTATCTATTGCATAAAAATAGAGAAGATAGTTATTCAAGTCTAATCAAACCTATATTTTTCCAAACAAGAAAACATATCTTAAAATTAGTAAATAATGTCACAAACCTTGAAGCAAATCTAAAATACTCCAGTCTTTCCTAAAATTCCCCTCCACCTCCAATTTTGGAACTCACAGAATTCCTGGATATATATATATATATATATATATATATATATATATATATATATATATATATATATATATATATATATATATATATATATATATAATCTGTAACCTCCTTGTTACTTGTCAAGTAGAGTTCTAGTGCTAGATCAAGTTTACGTTTTATACAGAGAAAACATTTTTTTCTTTCTAATATTCATGATTATATAAATGCAGGAAGGATATGTGAATAAAACCATTAAGATCTCATATTTTTGAGAAAGATCAGTCTGAGAAGGCATTTATTTTGTAAAACCACAAGAGAAGACTGTGGTGTCAGTGATCTGCCTAGAATTTATTGAAATCCAATTTCATATTTATAATTAATCTTAAAAGCAAAATTTTACAGAGAATAATATTTAAATATAAATAACTTAAGCCTTTCCATGATTTATTTCAAGAGGTACATTGTGGAAGATTCCAAGGGTAGGGAGAATCAGATCTATATATTTTATTCTAGTCTTGATGTGAAGTTAGAATTTTTAGTGATTTAATTAGTGGGCATAGGTTCATATGCTTTTTTTGTTGTTGAGTCATTTCAATCTTGTCATTTCAATCTTGACCCCTTGTGGAGTTTTCCTGACAAGAATACTGGGGTGGTTTGCAATTTCTTTCCCTAGCTCATTTTACAGTTAAGAAACTGACGCAAACAGGGTTAAATAACTAGCCCAGGGACACAGCTAATAAGTATCTGAAGATGAGATTTGAACTCAAGGAGATGAACCTTCCAGACTCCAGGACAGGCACCCTGTCCATTTTGTCACTTAGCTGCCCTACATCCATATATTTATGGAGCATCTAAAATATCAGACTAAATTATATATCTACAAAGCCTTTGTCATGAATTAAACTGGCCACAGAATTCACTGAATTTGAGAGTCCCAGGGAATTTTCTGGTCATGTAGTAAAACCTATATAGAGAAGAGAATAGGAAGTAAACATTTATAGCACTTGCTATATGCCACAAGCTATGCTAACCATTTTGTTTTAAAGAGATGTTTTATCATTTGATGCTCACAGTAACTTAAAGGAAGATGTTATTATTGTCTTCATTTTACAATTAAGGAAATTCCAAGGAAAGGAAATATACCATCTTTCAAAGCAGCTCAGGTCACTTTTGTAAGGTTCTTTAAGGAAGTTCTTATTCTTATCCTTGGTAGTAGTTCTTGTTGTTGTTTCATGTGTTTCTTGACATTCAACCTAATTTGGTCTTTTTGTAATGCCCATTCATTACTCATACTTCTCCCCTATAAGACCAAAAATAATGTCTAAATTTCTCCTCCACGTGACAAATCTACACATATTTGAAGGCAACTAATATTACATATACATATATCCTTACTATGATTTTCTGCAACACATTACTTCATGTGTCTCTAATGACTATATCTTTAAACCAAAAGCAAATGGAGGATCTTAACATTATAGAATTCATTTCATATTTCTACTTAGACAGCTCACCTTAGGATAAACTGATTTAATTGACTGTCTTGGAAATGCAGACTCTGCCAGGTAACTGCATCATCACAAAAGTATGCATTATGTAATATTTGTATTCAGACAATGCATTCAGGTCCTTGAAGGGGATATAGTCTAATGTTTTTACCATGTACAATGTAATAGGAGAAAAGAGAAAAAGGAAATAGCTTAGTCCTATACATACAAAAAAATTCCACTTAAAATCAAATACTTATCACGATATTTTAAAAATCCATGATTCCAAGAATGTGTGAATGTGTGTGTGTATATGTATATATATGTATATATATATATATATACATATATGTATATGCACCTAACATAAAAGAAAATTGTTATCCCCTCCATGCTTTTATTCACCACAAATTGACTTGGCAAAAAGACAAAAAAACAAAAAACAAAACAAAACAAAAAAACAACCCAAACCCTGGAGATAAATACTGTGTATGTATATGTATGTATGTATACATACATACATATACATATATATACACACATATACATATATATATATGATAATTTAATCCAGTTGCTTTGTTTTATACATCATATATGAACTTTTCTAAATTTATTGAAGCTGCTTCTCAAATGTCATACAAACATTGGGTTGACCAGTGATTGAATGCTTCACAGTGTTTCAGGACCTATGTGTCTGTGTTCTGCTAAGACAGTCTTTGCAAACTTTGGATCAAAGGTGAAGACTTTAGAAAATTAGTGTCCTCAACATTTTCTTCAAATTGAATTTAATTCAGCTTTTTTCCACCTCTAACCTGAAATCCTGTGATCCTACAAATATAAGGTTTATGGTGGTTTAATTATCTCTATGTATTTCATAAAAATATAGAAAAGAGGTAGCTCCTGAATTGACCTTTGAAGGAAGAAGAGGATATGTGTATACATACATAAAGAAGTATATTTAAAGCATGGGGGATGACTTTTAAAGTACATAAAATTGGAATGGATAATATTTTTGTATTCATATGCATATGTGCAATATATAAATAATACTATATAGTAAAGCTATATATGATATTAATGGAACATTAGTGGAAGACATAGATAAATTGCTATGATCTATCAATCTATCTATATCTCCCATTAATATACTAGTGGAAAACTAAATGGAGAGATAGATCAATATATGTAGGTCTATCTACATATCCCATTAATTTTCTATGGATTTCTATCTATCTATACCTTAAATTAATTTTCCATTAGTGTTTAGCTGGAATGCAGAGTTTATCAAAGGGAATAATGCAGAGTAAAGATTGAAAAGTAGGTTATAGACCTATTATGGAGTGTCTAAAATACTTTAATGAATGTGTATATTTTTCCCTAGAAGCCATAAGGAGCCATTATTTTTTAATAGTGTAGTAACATGACAATTCCTATTCCTTAGCAAGATTATTATACTGAAAACTGTCAAAATGCTACACATGTGTGTAGGATGAATTGTACAGGCAGACTGGAGTCAGGGAGACTAAGCAGAAGACTATTATTATAATTCAGAAGAGAGGCTTTCCTATGAATGTTTCAACTTTTCAAGATGTATATTTGTTTGCCCCAAATTAATCAGAGGCTAATGAGATCATGGATCAAATAGGTAGTATGAAACTGACTTTTCTCTCCCCAGATCTTCTTGAAGATCTCCTCAGATCATTATGTAAAACATGATTTAAAATTATATTGTATGAATTAAGAGTGGTAATGCATTATGGAAGGCATATTTGGAAGAGCTAATGGTTGATTGCACTATGGGTGATGTTTGAAATGCTCCGAAATGAAGAGGTTACAGAATGAAGTAAGCATAGAAGGGATTTGAGCATAATGACTCAATAGACTATTGTGTTAAAAATAGATGAAAATTAAAAACAAAAATAGTACAGTGGAGACATTGAAGATGTAGTCAGCAGTGCAAAGGTGAAAAAACTTGTAAAATTATGAATCCCTCCCAGATTTAACTCTAACAGGTTAGGTTGACATGGTGTGAATATGAAAAAAATGGTGGTTATTAGGATTTATATTATCAGAGAATTATGACCTTCAATGTATATGATGATAAATAAACTAAATAAAAAGTGAAAAATAAGTAATCTCCATTATTTTTAGTTTACACAATAGCAAAAAATGTAGAATTTTGGAAAATGATGTAACTCTATCCATACAATCATTATTATACATTTCTAATTGATTTTCTCCTCTTCAATAAAGCATGGGAGACTGTAAATCAAGATTCTACACTTAGAAGTGGAGATTGAACAAGTATAGATAATCAACTATCCAAGTTGATAGCTTTCTAAATGAGTCATCCTAGGAAACATTTGTAAATATCAGAAAAAATGGGGTTAGGTATATTGTTGGCTTTCTTTTAACATTCTTTCTCCTTTTTGGGGCTATCTGCTTGTATTTGTTTCATTTTTCATTTCACCTATTCTATTTAAATGGTTGTACAATTTTTTCTTATAATTGTCTAATTCAGATTGTAGCAGAAAAATTATATGATATTTTCAGTAAAATGGATTATATGAAGAAGAGATAAAAATATGGGCTATAAATGGAGAGGTGGCTGAAAAAAATTAAAACTCCCAACTCTATGGCAGTTTTAAGCATTTACAAAATGTTATCACCTACTGAAATACCATTAGTTCAGAAATACAAATATTATTACTCCCACTTTACAGAATTAAAAACAGGCATGGAGTAGAGAAATGCTTTTTTTTTTTTCCAGTGGTGAGCAGTTAGTAACCATATTAGTATTCAAACTCAGGTTGCTCCTAACTGGCTTTCCTGTGCTTTGTATACTGTACCACATTGACCATAGTTAATATTGACCCTGGATAGACAAAAATAATAAAATAAGAATACAATTCAATGGAAATGAGAAGAATTGAGTGCCTTCTATTATCAAGATGTACTTTCTATTTCCAAAAACTACATATACAAAGTGTCTGCCTTCAATGACATTGACATATTACAAAGACAATCAGAGGACTTATGATGATCACTTACTAGTTAATCATATCACTTTATTAATTGTTTTTTTAAATTCAAGAATAATATAGAATATGCTCATTTTTGCATTTTCTTAGCATTCCAAATTTGAATAAAAATATTACTTTAGCTTGGAAAGGGGCAATGCAATATTTATAAGGTAATATAAATGCACTTAATTGCCACAACTTTTAGGAGAGAAAATAACTTTTAAGAGAACGTGACTATCTAGCTTATGAAATACCAAAATGTAAATTTCATTTGATACTTATTTTTGAGAATGTGTTTCTCTAACTCACCCTGAATGGGAAGTGCAACATTCACTCAACAACCCAATCCCACTACTGATTGGCATAGGAGCTTTCACCTTTTCTGTTTCTGATCAGTACTGGTTTGACCCTCCTTTGGAAGCCTAGTGGCCTCCTGCTCACAATATTGGTGGTAGATTTAAAGCAGACACCTGATTGGTTTAGCCCCATAGTAACATAGAACTTTTGAGCTCAAGAAATCTACCAGACTCAACTACGCCAATAACAAGGATTAGACATGTATGACACCATCTCTAGCTAGATATTGTTATGAGGGAAATTAAACATGTTTTTGTCTCATCATTCCTAGTCATATCTTATAGATGATATCTTTAAATAGTCTTATGATTTATCTGACACATTCAAACTTCTGTGAAAATTTTCTCCCTTTTCATATCCCTCATTCTTCTTCTTCATTCTTTTTTTATTACTAGTGAGATGTCTTTAAAGATAATAGAGCTTTTGGAACATTAAAAAAAAACTACTTCATCTTGTCACTTTACTAAATATGATCCTTTTATTTATTTAATTTTTCAAAAACTGAAAACTGTTCCTTATGAAAGGAAATAACTTCAAGTTTAATCATTAACTTGAGATATTGGCATTATTCTGATGACCAAGATAAATAAAGAATGAGAAATATTGAATATACATAAGTAGATAGTTTGCCTCTAAGATTTTATATTATTTTTCAAGCAATATTTAGAACAGTTCAAGTGATTGGCTTTTTCATATAAGCAGTCTGTTTTTGATAAGTTCTCATATGATGATTATAAGGGTCTTGTAAAATTTTGAAACAGGTTTACGTTACATAAGAATCAAAATGCTAGTTTTGTTCCCATTTTAAAAATCAGATAAATTTAAGTGAAGTCTTAAGCAATGCAAATTTGAACAAAATAATAACTTTTCATGAAAACACAACTCAAAACTATCTTAGCAACCACTGAAATAGACAAAACTATAAGTTTGACACTAGAAGCTGATGGGATTGGTTGAAATCCCTCTGCCAAAATGACCATATTATCTTTCTAAGGGCACTTTCTCCATCAAAGTAGGTTTTGGCAAGAATACAGCTCTTTTCCTTTGAATGATCTAAATTTCATAAGGTTTAACTGAGATGACAAAATCAAACAAAAGGGGAAGATCTAGTGTTATGAATGCTGAGCAGCTCCTGAACTCTCATCCTAACATGAATTTCCACCATGATTTTCTGCAAGTCACATAGTCTAAGTTTACAGAGAAAAAAAAAATGAGCACAGTATTTTTTGTGGAATCTACCCTACCCAAGTTGATAATCTTGTACTATTTTTAGCTGCCAGTGGAAAGAAAACACAACAGCAGTCAAATAAATAGCCTTGAGATGCACAGTATATATTTTAATGGTTATTTTGTCCAGCTGCTGTAGGTATTAATGTACTTTCTCTGCTCCAATTTATTTATCTGTGAAATGAGAATATATATATATATATATATATATATATATATATATATATATATATACACACACACACACTGCATTGCCTTCTTGAAAGAGCTCAAGGTTGCAAATATCAGTTCAGATTTGTTATATCACTTTGTGGACATAATAATGGATATTAAATATTTATCAACCAGTTTGAATGAAAAATAATATTTGGGGGAAATATGTAAATTGATTGGCTTTAATGTCTGACCCTTTTTTGAAAACACATAGTATCTTTCCTTAAGATGACATGTTCTATTGTTTAATCCTCAGTAAGAAACAGCATATATTTAAGAGTTAATCATCTGCCTCCTCTAGTACAGATGATCACTTTTTTTTATTTCCTCCAACCCTTCAGCTTCAAGGTTAGTGTGTTTTCCACAATAGTATAGCTTGTCTTTATGATTCCAGAGAATATTATATAAGTGTTTTATTGTGAAGAGGTAAGAAATATCTTGAAGGATACTGTACCTTCCTCAATCTTATGCTTGCCCCCTTGTATATTTGTAGAGGGTAGTCTTTGCAAAATTAATATATTTCAATGAAAGGATTTTGTTTTTACTCTAGAAATAATATGAAGCATATTGCTTTTTTCTCTTCCTCCCATATTCTTTTTATCAACTATATCATATTTTTGGATTCAGTTTATCTTTGGTTGGATAAAGACCAGCAATAAATCCATAGAGTCATAACTTATGAATATTCTTAGTCAAAACATTTAACAACTAAGCAACTTGACTTTCTTATATTAACTATTTACACCGCTCCAAATCATTAACTTTCACATATAACTCAAATGCTCCATATATATTTCCCATTTTCAACAGTTCCTCTAACTTCCGTTCTCAAATCCCTTCAGTTTTCTATCCCATAAGACCCCCCCCCCCCCCATCTTTAACATTCCCCTTATGAAAATCTGCATTACTCTCTCAGTCACTGAATAAAAGATCCGAAGCCAGGAGAGAATATATCAATGTAAAACAAAACAAAAAAAAAGGAAAGAAAAGAAAAAAAAGAAAGGAAAAAAGGAAGTGTTGAAGGGAAGAAACCTTCCTGCCCTTTAGAAGGATTGGGTTTAAAATGCGCCAAAATCTCTTTCCTAGTTAATTTTCCAGTGCAAGTTCACAGCAGGACGAGGATCCATCTGGCAGGTACAGAGTTAAAGGCATCATCGTAACCATTAGAGGGAAAAGTTGAAGCAATGGAAGCACAGCGGAGTCCTCCAGCCCTCCCCTTTTGCCCACTCCCCACTTCTCAGACTGGTTCAGTGTTTAGGGAGAGCAGTGATCACGCAGTCCTGAGCAGCAGGCTGACGTTGGACAAGCTGCCAGGTATCTGAAAACGGGCAACGAAGGAGCAGAGATCCACTTTTCACCATTTCTACTCTGGATCTGGACTTACAGTTCCACAGCGTCCGAGCCAGGCCATTTTATCTTCCGTGCATCTCAATATCCTTTCCCCAAAAGACAATCCACCCGCTGAGTAGGAGCAGAATGCTTTCAGTGTCGCATCCAGGGAAACAACGCAGAGCATTTTTATAGATTCGCACGGATTTCTTCCAGGGCATTTTGGCGTCGGTTAACCTGATGTGATTTTTCTTTTCGGTTTTGGAATAATGGGGATCTTTTTGGCTTATGTTGGATTCATTTTCTTTTCTGTTTTATATATACAGCAAGGACTTTCTTCTCAAGGTAAGTCGATGCTGGCTGAGTGAGCGCGAGTGCTCCCTATATAGAAAGTGAGACCGAAAATGACTGAATGATCAAATGTAGTCAGAGTTCCCAAAGAAACATTCCATGGGTTTGGAAAGTGTGAATAGCGTTTTGTTTGGAAGCTTTATTAAGTTGAATGGAAAACCCACTTGATTCTAAAGAAAGCCAGGTTTTCTGTCCAGGATGCGTGTTACTCAGAAAGCATAAGAAAATTGTACTGATGTGTTATCTGTGTACATGTATTAAGTATCACTCATGTGTACAAAATCATTGCAAACATGCACCAGCACGACCATGAGATCACTAAAACACTCGTTGTAGGAGAACAGTCAAGACAGAATGCATTTTGATGTCCTTTCGGTTTCCCTAATTTTATCATTACCATGAGTAATTCTTTTACCTCTCCTATTTGTATGTGTATCTGACAAAAGATCAATTCTTTTGAAGATCCAATAAAAGGTGCTGCTTGCATTACAAGTCAGTAGCTTCCTGCTCTGCAGAAAAAAAAAAAAAAAGCCAGTTGTTTGGAACTTTGAGGGCTGCAGCGATCATTTCAGCACGGTGGACAGATCACAAGCCACTGCCAGGGCTGATTACTGCATCGCCTCTGCAAATTCAAGTACTGCACTAAGATTGACTGAGAGAAAACTCTTTCATTCATTAACGAGAAGATATTTGGATGCGTTGCTTCATGTTTTAAATAGAAATAGAAATTAATAGAAGCCATATTTTTTCTGGGGGAGAAGGGGATAGTAAATTCATTAAAAATAACCTATAATGGTGCCATCATTTAAAAAGTGAGTCCAGGGAGGATCTTGCCGCCTTGCTCTACAACTGAACAATCTGTCCTGAACTTCTGCTCCTTGCCTCACATACACACAAATCTTATGAAGATGACCTTTAGAGAGAATTGAAAAGAATTGTTAGGAAGTAACTGCCTTTCATAAATTCTCCCTTGGATTTGGAAAAACACACACTCACACAACTATCTAATGCATTCTATTTGCAACTAAGTTACTACTACTATTGACTGTTAAATGTGTGTCTTTAGGCTAAAGGAAATGTTCTTTGTGACTTTCCTAAATGTCAGGTGTTCAGATTACAAGAGAGTACTGGCAAGTAGAGAGCCAAGAAGAAGGCGTAAAATCATCTTGGTGACTAGGAAAAAAGAAAGGAAGGAAGACAGACAGAAAATGATGGGGCAACAAAATCATTACACTCAGAAACACCAGCAATTGTATTCTGAGCTGGGTCTTAGCTGCTGCAATATTGGCAAATAAAAGGCTGGAGACAAAGGTGAAGGTTAATTTGGAGATGAAGGTGTCTACCAGGCTTGTCAGAACCAGTGCAACTTGGTTTACTAAAAGCAACAATGGATGCCTGCAATGCAATGCAAGGGAGAGAAAATAGCAACTCCTCTTTTGATGTACATCTTGATACATAATGATAGCTCTTCTTTAAAACATTAAAGATGCACAGTGTCTAATACAGTTAGGAAAATGGTGCTGAATGATTCACAGGCTACACTTTCACCTCCAAAATGTAATAATGCATCCACTGGACTGATTTTCTAAATTGCTATGCATTGAATCCCTTATGAGTTTCATGAAATACTGCATTCCACTGAAAGGATCCTTGAATTTAATTATGAGCAACTTGGGGAGCTCAAGGGAGTGATTGGTATGCTAGTTAGCTTTCCCATTATTTGGTCATAAGAAGAAAGTGATATAAGCATGTTATAGAAATGGGACAGGAGTCAGAAGGGAACTGGGAGAGAAATCAAGGAAAGACAAACACAATAAAGGTCACTTTTTTAAATGAAGGTGAGTGAAATGTGAAGGGAAGAAAGAAAATCAAAAGAAATATATATTCAAATCATATGTCTTTTTCTTCCAGCAAAATTTACCGAATTTCCTCGAAATGTTACAGCAACTGAGGGACAGAATGTTGAAATGTCATGTGCTTTCCAGAGTGGATCTGCCTCAGTTTACTTGGAAATACAGTGGTGGTTTTTGCGGGCAGCTGAGGACCAGGAGACTGGAGCAGAGGTGACAGGCGCTCAGGTATATCCAAACCCAGCCTGAAACTTTCCCTCTTCACCCCTACTCCTATCTTCTACAAGTAACCAGCCACAGAAAGCAAGATCTGAAGCTCTAAGGCTTTCTGGAAGCAATTGTATTCCTGTCTTTTTCAGAGCTTGGTTGTAGCATAAGCCACAAGCACTATGCACATTGAGGAATATCTAGCATTGCAAGACCACTATTCAATAGGATTCCTTCCTAGGTTACATTTGGATTGAAGATCTGTCTTCTATTAAAGGGAATTTAATGGCAATTCACCAGTTTGTAATGAAAACAGCATGAGATCTTACAACTAAATTTGATGATTTAAATGCTAAATTTTTTATATATACCGTAAGACCCCTTTAGAAGACTCCAAGGAAAATGACCTCTCTTCCCTTTCTCCCCTCTTTTGCCATTGATTTACCTAAATAGGATAAAGTAAACAAGAGAGAGAGAGGCAGACAGACAGACAGACAGACAGAGAGAAAGAATTACCGTAATATCAGCTCAGCCGAATATCCAGGATTAACAAAACAGTATCCATGTGCAGACACCTTCACTCCCTCTCTGTCACAGACCTTTTCTTTTTTTTTTCCTCTCTTAACTATGAGCTGTAAACTGAATTTAAACAGACCAACCCTCCAATCTAAGATCAAGAGGGAGAATTGTGTAAGTCATAGTTGTCTTCTGATTTCTCTGGAGCTAAAGCTGTTTAATCTGGAGCCTACTTCAATAAATAACTATGTAGAGGGCCTCCTTCCTTCATAACCACTCTGAACCTTTGCATTAACCCACTTCTCCAACAGAAACAAACAAAAACTCGCGTTTTAAAAACTGTATGTCCTGTAAGTGCGTTCGCTTGCTTTTCGTGTAAGGAAAAATAAAATTTTAAAAAGAGAAATGTTGTAAAATAAATGAACAAATAACTTGTTCGGCAAAGCAGAAATCCTTATTTTCCAGAGGGGGGAAAAAATGGTGTTCGGCCTATAGGTGGCACACTTAGCATACGAGTGAACTGCTGACTGTCGTCAGCTTTTCCAGGGACTTTCTAAAGCTCAAGGCTCAGTCACGCCTTTTTAAAGCAATGTTATCTTTCTCCAACAGGTGGAGCTCTTGCCAGAAAGAGATCTAGACAACGATGGAACAAAAATCAGCGTAAGTACATTCAAGAACTATAGAAATGAGAGGAAAAACTGCCTCTTTCCCATATACTTCATATTACTTTATCCTTTTCATTTGTTAACATATAACTAATAATAATCTGTGACCTACTTATTGATATTTAATTCTGAAGCTCTTTAAATTATTTAATTTTTAAAAGGTTTTTGAATGAAAGTGGGGGTGTATGAGAATTAGACAATGAATTAGCCAGAAAACAACAACCTGTAAGCAGTTTTTTTTTCTTTCAGCTTTCACTACAGAATCCATATCGCCTGATCCTTGCATGAAACAATTCAAATAATAATTAATATATAAATAATAAAGTGCTATTTTATTTCTAGATTGCAGAGTACTTCCATCACAAACTCATTCACAAATAAGAGTTAGGACAGTACTTTTGCTCTTTAATATTCCTGACAACAATCTGAATAGCAACTTGTTTCTGTCATTTTTAACTTTGAATGAAAATAAGTGACTTCCTTTCCTAACAAGTTAAAAATAAAAGTGAAAAAAAAAATTAGACTAATAGAGAATATCTCAGTGAGACTTTAAAATTTGATGGCAAGAATTAGCGTTTGATGTTGATAATATGATAAAGCTTTGACTACATTAATTCCAGTTGTAGAACATCAACATGTATTAAGCACCTAGTACATAAATAACAGTGTTCTCTGAATTAGAAAGCACAAAAACAGATTTCCTACAGTGCCTTAAGAAGAGTATATATTACTGAAAGTAACATCAATTTTTAAGTTTCATGCATTTGTGTTGAAATATAAGCCTCTTTATTTGAGGTTTTTAAAACTGATGAACATTTTAATTTAAAGATACATGGGTGTTTTATATTCCCTGAATTTTGGTTAACATATTGCTTTGGAAAAACAACAACAATCATCTTCTAAGGACATGGCCATGTGATACTTTGGGAGTAACAATATTAGTGTAATTTGAAATTTAACTAATTTAAACTTCTGTTACTATTTTTCAAAAGTTCATATAACTTTTCATGCAGAAATAGGTCAAGACATCTCTAAACATTATTTTCTGTTGTAGACAGAGCATTTTATATAAAAATGTTGATGTCCCTGCTGTGTGAACGTACATCAGGGATGGGAGACCAGCAGCCTCAAGACCACATGTGGCCTGTTAGGTCCTTAATTACAGCTTTTATATGCAGTCAAAGGCCTGCAATTGAAGACCTAGAGGGCCGCATGTGGCCTCAAGGCTACAGGTAGGGAACTTTGACTGAATCCAAAGGGTTGCAGGTTCCTCACTCCTGATCTGGGTGAAAAGACACTTTATGCAGACACAGTTACCTATTTCTAAGAATAAGAAATGAATATTTCCAACATATGGAAGGCCATAGTCATTAAATACATATGATAAATTCTTTATTGAGGTATTCAAAAATGGAATCTCTAGATAAGAAGGATGCTTCTCTTAAAATTTCATTAAAAGTATAATATAACAATAAAGTGAATCACGTCACATTAAAGACACATCTATATTATAGTAAGATAAACTAAACCCATTAAATTTCTTCAATTTAAAAATATTCAACATGCATTTTATTAAATGCTTTATGCAAGGCATTATGGCTAGGTCCTGGTGATACTAAGGCACCCTACCAACTCCTAAACATACTCAATCCTTGCCATCAAGCAACTTACATTTTCTGGAAACACTTACCAGGATAAATAAATCTATGAATATTTGCAAAAAAAAGGGAGATAATTAGGTACTAGAAAATCAGGAAAATCTTTTAGTAGGATATGGCACTTCTAAACCAAGTCAAGGTTTTTAAGAGAAAAAAAGTGAAGAGGAAATATATTCCAGGCACTTAAAATAACGCTTATCTTCGAAAATAGGTCAGCTTGATGGGAATGTAAGATAAAGTGTATGAAGCTGGATAACCTTATAACTTTGAAAAGGAAAATGGAATCAGATTGTGAAAACCTTTAAAGGCTAGGAAGAAAAAATATATACTAGAGATAATAGTGAGCAGTTGTAGTTTTTCATTATAGAAATGTTATGGTAAGATAAGATCTTGAGAAAGTTATTTTGAAACCTCTGCAAAGGATGGATTAGAGAAATTAGGGAGAAAACACGGAGACCAATCAGGAGAATAACCCATGAGATAACTACTGAGACCTTGAGAATGGAAAGAAATGGTCAGAGATATCATTTAAGTAGATGTGCAGAGATTTAGCAAGTGGTTGCATATTGATATGGTGGGGGAATTGAAAAAGTCAATAAAATTTTGCGATCAGAATGAACTATCTACATCATATAAGCAACTTGCTATATAAAAGATCATGTGAAACTAGTAGCATCAGTTTATCTTACTAAATCCATCAAACACTTCAATATTATTAGATATAATGATTATTACTGAAATGAATAATAATTCAAGTTATACATGCAAGTGTGTGCAGTCATCTTGTCTTTGTTTCTATATCTGCACTTCAATCTGAGTGACTCATAAAATATGACACATAAAACTTAGCAATTTTCCGTACATGGATGTTTATAATATAATGAACAAAGTTTTAGAACTGGAGTCAGGAAAATGAGTTCAAATTAGTACTTGTACACTAACTTATGATTGTGGACAAATTACTTCTCTTTGATGAGTCTCAGTTTTATCCTCTGTCAAATGAGATGTATAAAACCTGTAGTACTCACCTTGCAAAATTGTTGTATGGTTTTTCCTACTTAGATATTACTGCCCTATATTCACAAATAGTAACTTATAAAAACAAAGATTCACATAGTTTAATGGAGATCACTAGATAACACCAGAAGACTTGGATCCGAGGCCCAATTCTGCTATCGACTGATAATATGATTTCAGAAAAGTCAATTAAACATTTTGAACTTTAGTGTCCTTCCCTGAAAAACTGCTATAGTATTAGTTACTTGGTTATCTTATTGGTTAGCTGTAGGGATCAAATGGTGCATACATTCAACAACTTTAAAGGTCTCAAAGCCCTGAACAATTATTAGGAATTATGGTTATTGTTTACAAATAATGCTATGGATACTCATTTATAAATGTCTTGACTTATAATTTCAAATTTTGAAGAACTACCTATCTTGGAAATTCCATCCACAAATTCAAATTTATATTTTTCATAGTCTCAAGAACTAATTATTAAATACCAGGAGCATGATTTGAACCCAGATGTTCCTGGATACAAATCTGGGCCTGTATCTACCAAAGATACACATACACATATGCTTATGCATATACATATATTCACATACACATACATATGTATCACACATATATTTAAGTTTAATGAACTTTAGTTTATTAAAATCCTGTGATAGAAATTGTTGTGTTTGTCCTTCATCCTTGAAGAGGACCATGCCATCAGAGAAATGATGACATGAGTTGACTTTGATTTGAGTGAGGGAGGGCTGTGCAAGGTCAACAGCCTCACTTTCTCCTCCACAGCCATCTGGATCCAGTGACCTGATATTCATCAGGATGATTGGAGATGGCCCAGGATGCAATGGGAGACCCTTGCCCTTTTAGGCTAAGGCCTTTTCGGGTAGAGTGAGGTAATGACCATTAATTGAATAGGCCTCTTTAAGAAGCAGTCAGGGGATGGCCTCTTTAATTAGAAAAAATATCAAGCTGGGAGACCAAGACCCTCAGGGTTGCTCTTCCAAAGAGAAAGTTACGATTGAGATTCACTCTAAGCCAGCAGGGTTCAAAAATTATCCACTAAATGGATCTTGGGCAGGGATAATATACATATAGATGTATTCATAAAGACATACACACATTTATGGTCTGTATCTGAAATTTCATCAGTATGAAGAGCAACTCCTATTGGGAAAATATTCTCTACCAATGTAGATCAGTATGTTCTCTGTACATTATAGTTTCAGAAACTTGCCTGGGGCAGTGAGCAATTAAATAACTTGCCCAGGGTTACATGGCCAATTTGTGTCAAAAGTAGGACTTGAAAATATGTGGAAGCCAATCTTAGAATCACCCACTTAACTGGCTCCAGTCAAGCTTATAAAACCACTTATCCTTATCACTGCATGCTATTTTGTGCATCGTTTTTGACCTGAATTAAGCTCAAACAAGAAATGTCTTTCCCAGTAAAAAAAGACTATACCAAAAGAGTATACAACTTATATGCATGACGTTTCTAAGTGGCATAATAGATGGTGTGATGGACTTGGACTTAGGAAGACCTGAGTTTGAGTATTACTCCAAATACTTACTGTTTGTATGATCCTGGACATGTCACTTACAAGCGCTGTCAGCCTCAGTTTCCATATATATTAAAATATATAGTGCCTGCTTCACATAATTCTTCTGAGGATCAAAAGAAATCTCATGGAAAGCTCTTTGCAAACATCTAAGTGCTATATAAATGATAGATATTTGGTGTATTATATCTTGTAAGAACTTTGGTAGTGCATACATTTTGATTTTTTTCACTTTATTAGAATTATAGTTGTTTACATCCTTCCATAGTTGCTCACCCAGTTCATCTTTTGGACCAGTAAAATGTATTTTAATTTGTATTGTATACTGGAATAATCTATGAACTCAACATAGAGTAACACTTCTTTGACTTCATAATGTACTTTCCAGAACTAACCATCACAGAGTTGCTCACACAATTAGATAAGAACATGACCAGATACTTAAATTTTGGAAATGGAGACCACCTGACTAACAGTCTGGAGATGGGTAGCTTGAATCTGAAATGTATGACCCTTCTACACATCTAACACTGGCATGTGGAGGCTTCTGACAAATTTTTGTCAAATTAATTGAACAGATGAAAAAGAGCATCTACTTTTATTATTTTTAAAATTCTACTTGAAAATGAAAGTTCTCTGACCCCATGTTCCCAAATCTATTAATTTTTTTCCATGTTACATATAAGCATGTATAGTCCACAAAAACTTTGAACTGAGTTTTACACAGCAATATATTTTTTTCTTTGAAAATTTTACAGACAGTGAAAGTACAAGGAAATGATATCTCACACAAGCTTCAGATTTCCAAAGTAAGAAAAAAGGATGAAGGCTTATATGAATGCCGGGTGACAGATGCCAATTATGGAGATCTTCAAGAATACAAGGCCCAAGCCTACCTTAAAGTAAATGCAAACAGCCACTCTCGGAGAATGCAGGCCTTTGAAGCCTCTCCCATGTGGTTACAAGACATGAAACCCCGAAAGAATATCTCTGCAGTTGTTCCCAGTAGCATCCATAATTCTGCTAATCAGCGAATGCGCTCCACTTCCAGCCCTCAAGCTGCAGCCAAAATTCCCAAACAAAGTCCACAATCAGGTATGATAAAAAGTATTTTGAGCCTTTCATTTTACCAATGAAAAAACTCTCAACCTGAGGATAAACCAGACATATTTATTCAGCTGAGGAAAGTGTGGACAAATTGATGTCCAATGTTTTAGGGAAAAATAGTTTAATTTGAAGAAATAATGAAATACATGCCCTAGGCATCAGGAAGGGCTTTACAGAGGGATATAAATAAGCCACAGTAACCACTGACATTGTTTCATTTTTAGGGTGAATAAAAACGGACTCTGTTTTTCTGTATTTCCACACGTTCTCAAAATAATAAATAATGCAGTTTGGGTGATACTGTAAATGCATGTTCTTTTTTTTATAAAAAAAAAAAATTACCCTACTTTGAATAGTCTATTCTTACTTTAAAAACTCACAACAATTAAAAAGAAAAAAATATGTATTTATCATGTATGCTTTTAGTTCCACTTACATCTAAACAGTGCTCTTCCTCTGAGAGCTTCTGATTGTTAAATGGACATTTTTCCACATGTGTAGGAGGTGGATATAATAATGGAAGGAAATTAAAATGTGTGAAAGGGAAAAACAAAGTATAAAAAAGAAAGAGAAATAGAAAAAAAGTGTTGTCAAGAATGGTTATTGAATATTAATTTGGAATTATAATTTAATATTTTCTTAAATCCATTGTGCAAGTTAAAGCTTCCCTGAATAGCATACTTTTGTTCTGTCACTTCAATCAATGAAAACTCATTGAGGTGTTAGCCTTGGCATGATGACAGGGATGAATTTCTCCCCATTTTGATCCGCACTTTAGTACATCTCCTTCACTGTTAAAATATCCATAAGCCAACTTTGGAACCTTTTTAAAGGACATAAAATGATAGAATTTTTGCTATTAGCCTTTTTCTTCATACATTTTGATAGCCAAAATTACCTAACCATAATTCCTATCAGCGCTGATATGGAGATGCACTTTGATGTGGAAATATACTTTGTAGCTATTTATACCTAAAGATTGGACATTTTCTGAAAATCTCTTTTGAAATAAAAAAAATAAGTTAAAGATCCATGATTTCTTCAGTGTGGTACCACTCTATTGATGCAGTTTACTGCCACTCCTGATTTTTGTTCACAGCTTCTGTGATTAGCTTTGGTTGAGAAAAAAAATAATTAAATAGTGGCCAGTCTTCTAAAGAATGAGCCCATTTGAACATCCTAGATGGCAAAAAATAAATATACTATCACCATGCGCATAGAGTAAGTTACTTTTGCTAGTAACACCTAGCAAAGATTAAATTTCACTGACATAGCCTTCAGAAAGATGTTTATGCCATGATCACATAACACCTGTTTTTTAATTCCCCATTTTCATTGATTAATATCTATTACCTCCAAGAGACAATCATTATAAACCTTAAGTAAAAATAGGAATTAGCTTATCAAAAATGATCTATTATTTGGGGCATCCTAAAGTAAATGAAGATCATATATTATTGCTCTGATCATGACAAACATCATTAGCCAAGAAGATAACTGGAATGAACCTGCCAGGAATTTGGTGACTCAGTTCACTCATTGCATAGCAAAATGGCCTAACTTTGCCTAAGCATCTTTTCTTATACTACATGAATTAATCGTAGGAATATTATTGCCAGAATATCCATCTACTGCTTGCCAACATTATGTAACTCATACTTAATCTTTTGGGACAATGAACTTTTCTGTCATAAAGGAGATATACTAATGTCCTCTAATCTTCCATAGCAAGATTTTGGGAGAAATTGACATCAAAATGTAAAAATTAAGCAGTACCAAATCAGAAAAATATCAGTTTATGTACACATGAGTGTATACATAGCACACATTTATGTGTATATATATACACATATAAACATGCATGCATATACTTACATAACAAAGTAATATTTTATAAATCAAATCTGTGAAATAAAATTAGATTAGATCAACTGGTATTGTTGAAATAATTACCAAGTGTACTTCTACATTCATACATGTTTATACAGTATTATTATTTTTCTTTGCTTGCAAGTATTAAATAAGAAATATTTCAGTTAAAAATTAAATACTCAGGACAGAAGATAAAAAGTAATTTCTAAAAGAATCTACATTACAGTAGCTATACATTAACAAATTACCAATAACAGACAATATGCATATACACATCTTCAGTGAAGAGACTCCTTAAGAAGAAAAAAGGGCAACTTATGTATTTTTCAACAACAGTTTTCCAGAGTGATGTTGTCCTTTTTTTGTAATTTAATTGAAGCTCTATCTTGACAATTGTGTGAAAAACTAGGTTTTTTATTATCGAAGTTGAGAGAGAAATCAAGGTATTATTTCACTTCATTTAAAAAGATCATTAACTTTTCAAAATGACCATACTAACAAACACTGTCCTACTTCAACATACATATATTAGTTTCTTTTCCAGCATTCCACTAAAAACCAATATTGCAAGCTCCCACGTCAATATATGAAACTTCCTGAAGGGAAAGAACATAGATAGAATGACTGGTATTTTGTCTGTCTATATTACTTCATCAACACATTACTTGCTTGGCATGAGTCATATATTCATCTCCACCTTAGGTAGTTCAGAATTAAATGCTCAAGTTTGATAAAATTGAACATATAATATAATCTTACTTCTGTCTTTCATTTTGTGTAGAGCAATGTCATTTTTATGTAGAGGTCAGAGGTCAAAGTCCCTAGGTTTCAAAGTTTGCAAGAATGAAGATTTGCCTTCTTTAACACAACAAAAAAAGAGGAGAGTTGCTCCTTTCTATATCTTGAAAGAATGGAGACAATAATATTTGAAATGTTTTTTAAGAATAATCTGAAGAATGCAATAACTCATTGCAATTACCTTTAGAGATTTTCAATAATCTAAGGAAAAGCTGATCGATTAAATATATAAATAGGCCCATGTAAGATTTTACTATTTGCTCAATTTCGAACATATTGATATGGAAAATGTTCTTGAATCCCACTGCAAAATTGCTAAATGTTATTGCTCTGGTGGCCTGGGTCTTTCAAGTATGACTTGTTAAATCCATTACTATGTTCAATATTGACAGTAGCCTTTGTGAACAAGGCAAGGAAAGTATTGTGTTGTTCATTTTACAGATGAAAACTTTGAGACTTGGCATTGATATGTGAGTTGTTCAAAATCACATGGCAAGCAAACGAATTCAGATTTGACCATGCTTGGTCAATAGGACATGCATGTTTAAAATCATGTCTTTTTATATTATCTTGGTAAAAGGAGAAGAGTATCATTGTGGGGCTACTAAGGGTGAATGCGAACATAAGTAGCAAAAAGGAGAGACAGGACAGAAAAATTAAAGGCTATTTTGACTTTATCTTCTCTAGCAAGGAGAACAATCTTTGGATTTTAAAGGACAGCACAGAAAAAGAATGATGAATAGGGAGGTAAAATTAAAAAAAGTGAATGAATGAATAGATAGATAGATTAGAAAATAAAAATATGTTTAGACACCCTCAATGAGTTAAGTCACCAAGGTCAGACAGCTTCCCAAGGTACTGAAAGACTTCTAAATTGTGATTGCTGAGCCAATGTTATTTATTTTTGAGAGTCTGTGAAAAATGCAAACAGTGCCACAGGACCACTGAAGAACACATTTTTTTCTAAGTTTCAAAAAATAGAGAACAGTGATGAATCTGCAAATTATAGACCAGTTATTTTGACAGATTCATGACAAATTCTGAGATGTACTGAAGAAACAGTTAGGAAGCATCTACAAAAAGAAGTGATTACACAAGTTGCCATGACTTCATCAAGAAAAAATAATAACTAACCTCATTTCCTTTTTCTGGAGTGGGGAGAAAAGATTATTAGAATGTTCAGTCAGTGAATTTTACAAAGATTTTAGCAAAGCATTTGAAAATATTTTATTAATCCATGTGGGAAGATGAAGAATGATGGCTGCAGAACATTATTGTAGGTGAATTCATAACCGTTTCATCAAATTGTCAATAAGACAAGGTCATTATCACAAAATGACAGAAGAGACCTCCAAGACCATTATAATCCCCACTGTACCTGAATGAAATATATCTCTATAACTTTCCAACATGGTTATCCAACCATTGCTTTATTACATTTCATGACTAGGACTTCACTACTTCCCAAAACATTCTAAATCTAGTTTGGAGGGAAGTCTCCAATGAAATGGGAATCTGTCCTAATCCTTGTGTTGGTTAAATTTGTTCATCAATTAATTGGACAAAGATGTAGATGGATCTCAGAATAATAATGTTGTTTATAGATTAGAACTGACCTCAGATTTCATGTAGTTCATTCCCCTCATTGATGAGATGAAACTGAAACCAGGGAAATTAGATTACTTTTCCAAGTATACATTGGTTGTTAAGGGTTAGAGATGTAGTGTGAGGTCACATTCTCTGACTCAACACAGTATGCTTATTAACTTTTCAAAACTCGGTAACATATTGGATGACAGAATCTGAATATAAAAACAATTCTACTGGATGGAATGACTGTCCAAATCTAATAAAGTAGAATTTAGTGAAAATTAACAAAAGATCATGTATTTGGGTCAAAAATTAATTTTTGCAATATTTGATGGTGTAATATGGAAAGAAAAATAAGTTATTTTGGGAAAATAGAAGTTCTGAGGTTTTAGTGGATTTCAACATGATTGTGAGTCCAGAATTTGACAGCATAGTATTAAAAAAAAGTGAATGCAAAATGTCAGCTATATTAAGAGAAATATAAAGTTTAGAATTTATAATATCTTATGGTTTCCTATGATCATTCAGATTGTATTTGAGTATTTTGTTGTTATGGGTATCATATTTTAGAAGAATAATTAAAAGTTGGAAAGAAGAGGGTAATTGAAGGAATTAAGCATATCACATGTAGATCACTTTAAGGAATTAGCTAAAACAATACTGGAAAAGTGAAGATTTTTAGGGGCATGTGATAATTGATTTTATACATATAAAAGTTTACATGAACAGGATTATCCTTATCCCTTACATAGCAGTACTAGCAGAAATGGACAGAAGTTTCAGTGAATCAGATTTAAACTGTGTGTGTGTGTGTGTGTGTGTGTGTGTGTGTATAGAGGGGGACAATTTGGTAATAGAGTTGCAAAAGTTGAAGGGAAGGGAAAATATTGGGTTGTTCATTGATAATCTTCAAGCAAAGATTGGATACATATTCACTAGGAAATTGTAGAAGAGATTGTTAGGCAGACTGCATTAGATTGTTTGGAAATCTAACTGTGAAGTTCTGTGATTCTGTCACCCTGTGGTTAGTTGTTTTCCCTAATCATGAGGAGTGATTCATGCTGATCCACTCATCTCTCTAACCTGGTAACCTTTGTGAAGAATGATAAACATCTGGGAGGCAGCTGGCTGGGGTTAAGGCTATAGTTATTTTTCAGTCTGTGATGTTTGTGACCACAAACAATATGGCTCTGGGGATGGGTGACAGCTGCTGATGTTGTGGCCAACAGCCAGGATCTCACCGTTCTATCTTTGCTACCAAGGACTCTGGCAGTTTTACAGTGTTTGTCATAGATGCCAGAAGTGGTTTTATAGCAGAATAAAATAATGTGTGTGCGTATAGGTTTAAACTTATTTTTAATATCTATTGGACATTATTTTCATGGCACTATGTTAAACATGAAGGAGAGTGGAATCTACAATAACTAATAAGGACTGAAACATTCTAAGTACAAAAGAGGAATTTTCAAGATGCTGTGTGAATTCTGATGAAGGAAATTTAATCTTTGCTGTGCAGAGGAATTATCAGTGAAGACTTCATTGAAAAAAAGTCATGTCTAAGTTTGGCTTCATAGTCAAAGGCTAGTGATATTGGGAGCAGAATTTATTGTGCTGGTTGGTAACTCTAGGCATAATGAGCTGTATATCTAAGGGCACAATGATAGGAAAGAAAAAGATTTGTTGGGGGCATCTGAAAAGCACAAAGAAGTATAAGTTTTGATTTGATCTCAGGCAAAATCTTCTAAAAATGAGAACTTTAGAAATATGGAATGGTTGCCTAAGGAAATAGTCAATTTCTCCCCCTTAGAAATCTTCAAATAAAACATAGATGATAATTTGTAATTCATATTGGGGTGGGCATTCTTGTTTGGTATGGGTAGAGGGCACTATTGGCTACCAAAATCCTATGAAATCTACAAATCAGTGATTTTGTGACCATAATTAATCCAGTTTGAGTGAAATACAGAGTCTAGAAGTGGGAATGAGTGGTATTAGAGAAGAGTGGAAAGTTGGTAGAAATACAATGGCCATAAGATCATAGATTTGGGGCTGGAAAGTAACTTAGAGATACCATTAAGGTTGGCCTCTCTTTTTGTCAACTGAAGCCAAGAAAAGTCATGTGATTTGTCCATGGATTCATATCAGGGTGAGCACCTGAGACAGGATTTGAACTCAGGTCTTCCAAATTCTGAGCACAGTGCTCTGTTGTGCCATCTAACTACCTAAAAGGAATTTAGAAATTATTTTGTAGGATATGAACAGAAAGTGAGTAGTTTTGAGCAGCTAGTAACATGGTCAGATTTGTGGACATTGATGATTTATCTGGAAGCTTTGTGATAGTTAGATTGGAGAGGGGGATAGAGATAGGGGGAAGTAATCTACCCATATTGGCTTGCCAAATTAGAAAGGAAAAGAATAAATATGCAAGTATATTATTCAGTTGTTTTTCAGTCATGGTTGACTTTCCATGACCCCATTCAGGGTTTTCTTGACAAAGATACTGGAGTGATTTGCCGTTTCCCACTCGAGCTCATGTTACAGAGATGAGGAATTGAGGCAAACGAGGTTAAGTGACTTGCCCAAGTTCATATAGCTAGTCAGTGTCCAAGATCAGATTCAAATTCATGAAGATGAGTCTTCTTGATTCTAGGGTTAGCACTCTATCTATTTCCCCATCTAGTTGCCCTACATACATGCAAGTATGTTCTTTATTTTACACTTTTCCAGTTAGGAAAAAAAAAAGAGTCAATGTGTAAGGTATATTTAAACATATCTTCTATTCCAGAAAAGGGAAGAAAAATGCTACCAATTTAGCACTTCAAAAAGCATATGCAAAGAATATGAGAGTATGTATTAATCTAGATACAATAGAAATTAAAACTCTGCTGAAAATCTATATTTACCTTATATATGGGCCAGATAGTGACTCTCCCAAATCCAAAGTTATTTTTCCTTGTCCAGATGACTCATTTTGTCTGCTATTATAGTCTAAGTTAACTGAATTATTACAAATATGGTTCTTATTGCAGTAATTTGAAAATTTTTTGTGGCTATGAATATGATGAACTGACTAGAGGCAATTTTTTGGTAACTTAGGCTAGGAAATCTGAATGAGAAAGACTTGGACCTGAATTATTCAGAGTATACATTCATAATGACCAAAATCAGAAAATTCTACCAACTTAATTTATGAAGTCACTTATTTTCTGAATCTTCACATCCATATCCAGGCATATAAGTACTGATATATGTAGGTCATTCCACCCTTGCATACCCAACTTTCAGGTATATGAGCAACAATCCTGGCATCTAGAGATTATGAATTACAGAATAGAGTCTTTGGAGCCAAATAATATTTATATCTATATAGAAATTTCATTGGAGAGTGGCACACAGGGCTAGCATTTTAACCTCATAGAGTTTTTCATATAAAATATTTACTAAAAGAGGAAGTTAACAAATTGTAGGATTATAGATTTAGAAGTGGAATGTAACATAAAGGCCATCTAATTGAACCTTTCTTGTTGTTGCTGTGGAACCTGAGGTACAGAGAGGTGATCTAAAGAGAAAATATCTAAGATACCGTTAGACAGATTTCTTTTGTTTTATGAGCCCAACCTCCTAGCCCATTTAGAATATGTTTAAATGAAGATGAGAGGCCCTACTTCTACCATGCACCACCACTAGCAACAGTACTGTCACTCAAATGTAATATAGGCTACTTGATAGTAATAGTGGTTGGGGAGGAAAGGGATGGAGGAGATATTTGTTGATTATGCATCAATACTGAGGTGGATGCAAGTGAGCCAATAGAAGGGGAGGAGAAAAGAATGGGAAACAGCTCTCCAGAGGGCCTAGCATTTATTATAATCATTTTTGGAAGAATATGCTAATGAACGCTGAAGGCTGATTTTCCATTTCTTCTTTTTTTCTTACACATATTTTTTTTGTCACTTTCTCTTCCTTAATCAGTGAGCAAATATTTTTATTGTATGATAATATTACACTAATGGCCACTTCACTGCCAAGAGTAAGCACTGGGTCATATTAGCAAGATGAGATAAAATCCTAAGATTTATTATTGTTGCTGTTATTTTTTTTCTAGTGAGGGAGAGAGATAAAGATGGAGAGGAAAAGACAGAGGGAGAGAGAGAGAAGGCAGGAAAGAGGGAAAGGGAGAAATATCGCATTTTTTTGTTTGAACCAAACAAAAACAGATGAACAGAACCAAACCAAAGCAGATAAGAAGTGAAAATTACTCAATGGAGCTATTTAACTTTTGTTCAATTTAAGTTTTAAAGATCATCTACATTTTTCTCTGTATACAAGAAAATCAACAACAGAGAAATATGTTTTAACATCCCATAGGCACTGTTAGCAAAATGGCACTATTGTACAATCAGTAATAGGAAATATACTTTAATAGTAGTTAATTTTTTGTAATATATTAAACAAAAAATCCAACATGATCCATTCCCTCCCCCAGTATCATGACCAATCATTCTCCAAGAAAATTTAACTAAATACACTGAAAAATACCTTCATATCTCCATTTATATTTACTCAATATGTTTTAGTGTTCAAACTAACTAGAAAATAAATATTAATATATTTTGTAGAACAATGCATAAGGAAACAAAAGAAAATATGAAAAAGTGAAATATTTTTAGTTACTTAAATGAATGTTCTTCATCATCTCCAGTATACCAACTAAATTCCCAGGGCAGAAATACAGGTCAATTCTTTTTTTTTTCTATTTGATATTTCCATCAGGATAGTAAAACATCTACTGACTAAGCTTTTCTTAAAAAGCAGCATACTGGCTCCTCAAGCTCATCATATTGAATGGATTTAGTGCAATTAAAAAAAGACTGAGTTACTTGGTCATGAATAGAAATATAAATGTATTTACTTACTCATTGTGGATGCATGATGTTTATAACCACTACGTGTATGTTTGTTTTTATATAAAATGGTAAAAAGGAACTAGCACTAGATTTGAAGTCACAATACTTAGGTTTGAATACTATCATGGTCATTTATTTGATGTTGAACAGTTCTGTTTCCCACTTTGGACATCGGTTTTCTCTCTATAAAATAATTATATTGAATTTGATGGCCTCTATGATTCTTCCAGCTTAAAATCTCAGATCTTTGGAAATTCTAATCCTATATAATTCCTTTAAAAACAGAAAAGAAAAATGAGTATTTGCAGAGAATGTTCAGTTTTATGAGTTGACAAGGAGTTCTTTGGAAAGGGAAATTTATACAGATAATCATCAGAAAATGTCCAGTTATATAATTCTTCATGAACAAATGAAGCTTAAAAGGTAACTCATCAACAAATCGAGGTAATTGCAAAGGAATTAGTATACAGTTTAGGTCATTTTTCTCCTGTACAAGTTTGAGTAATATAGCGACCTATTCACAGAGAAATGAAAAAATAGCAGTAATAGCTCTCTGTTATTTAGAGTCAAGCAAAGTGAATATTCCTGAAAATGTTGTAACTAAGAAATGTGTTTGAGTTAAGATATATTTCAAAGAAATATCTTAGAGAGTGACTAAGTGACACAGGAGACAGTGAGCTAAAACTATATTCAGTTAAGACCTGAGTTCAAATTATGTCTCAGAATTGTATGAACCTGAGAAAGTCACTCAACTTCTTTAAGCCTCAGTTTCCACTCCTGAAAATGGGAATAATAATAGATCCTACCTCATACAATGATCAATTGAGATAAGATAACAAATGTAAAGATTTTGCAAACCTTATAGCAATATAAATAAAGATACATATATATATATATATATATATATGCTAGTCCTTATTGTTGTTATTAGAGAAAGAATTTTTGCCAGAATTCACACTCTTTCATGTATAAAAATATCAATAGCATACAAGCTAACTCCTTCCCACCTAATCTGTAATCATACATAAGGCACTGCTGATTGAAACTCTCAGTGCATAAAGTTTCAGTACTTAACTGGTTCCAAGATTTCACTGTGAAGCGCCTTCTTAAATGTTGAGAGCGTAAACTTTCTCATCCTGAGACTCTTACCTATGTGTTAGCATAAATCTGCCAAAGGGACTCGATGCAGTATGTAAGACTCTTCTCTATTGTTTTGAGATTTCGTGAATACCGACATAACACACATTCTGTTCGGTTATTCTTGTCTCCATTTCTAATATGAACCACGATATTTTTGTTGATTCATATTTGAAAATTTGTCATCATTATCAAATAAACATTTCAAAACTTTAGTCTTATACTCAAAGTTCTCATACAATGAAATCAGTTCCTTGAGTGTTGAAGACTTTGTTACACTTACATAATGCTTAATAATCAAATTTCTCATCTTGTGACTTTGTCTACGTAACAACACTTTAGCAAACAGCGCAAAATGCAGCGTGCTTAGAAATTCCAATTGACATAAAATCCCACAAACTATAAAGGTGTGAATTACTGATTATTTTTATTATAGCTGAATGTTTGAAATAATGGAGTCATGGGCTTAGTAAACATGGTATTTCTCTTTTCTTTATGTTTGTAATTTACCCTAGAAGAAGATTTTTTCCCTTTTTTATTAATTTATTTGTTTTCAGTTTTCTATAATCACTTCCATATGTCTTAGATTTTTCTCCCCCTCTTTCTCTCTTCCCTCCCTGAGAGGGCATGCAATCTTATATGGGTTCTATAGAAGATGATTTGTACTGTACAAAATGTAGGGATTCTCATCTGCCCTATCCCAGTATTATAAATAGCAAATTTAGAGGTGTTAAGTCTGAGGGGTAATAGTGGAAGACAGAATTACTTTATGCTTCAAAAGCAGTGATAATATTACCAGGACATTTTGTAGAAATACGTTTGGCTAGATAGAAAATATCACACTATTTCCAAATACTCTCCAGTACTGAGAACTGTGTGTCATTTTATGTCTACACTAAAACGTGCATAATGAAAAAATGCAATTTTTACTTGTATAAGCTTTTCCATCTCAAATAGATAGTCTCTGTCTAATGCTGCTTTACAAAACAAACAGAAATCATGTCTATGGATCAATTTTTTTTGCCACACTGCCATATCAGTGGCAATTCTAATTAACAGCAACATGTGAATTACCTGGGGGAAATGCAAATGTTCACAAATATAATAAACCTTACAATTTTTGCAACTTTGAAAATCTTTAAATATGAAACATGCCCTCCTTTTAACTTCAATCACTTTTTTATGTGATTTGACTTTTGGTTCATTGGACTTTGAAACATTCCATAAGTCATCATAAACCTTTTCACACAATACGTCTACTTTTTTGAAGTCATATTTCCCCAAATTTTTACATGGGCATCTTTTCATGCATTTTAAAACTATCTCTGCTGTGTGATGTAATATAAGGTCATGTTGCAACATTGCATCTTATTCTGAGAAATTTCCTCATTCTACAAAAATTCTCTTCCTGAATATTAATATATTTACCATAATTCAACATTCCCTCAAGAATTCTAGACTCATTGAAAGTAAGTTTCCAAAATATGTTTGGGATGCATATTTTACATCGTGAGTAAAATGCCCAGATCTTACATATTCACCTCATCTTCTTTTGACAGCAATAGTCTCGAATGATAAAATGAGTAAAAATTACCTATAACCAAACTTCAGCGATCCATTTTTTTCTGTCATGCTCATAACAAATGTTTGTCGTCATAGCAATGACTAGCAACTTTAAAAAAAATTTTCTCGTTGTCCTTCCCATTTCAAGATGTCTTAGAGAAAGGATTCTTAATCTTTCTATGTGACAAGGACACCTTTGGTTCAATCTATGAACCATTTCACAACATAAAGATTTTTAAGGCAAAATAATAATTAAAGAAATGCTAAACTTTGTTAGAGGTTAATGAAAATAAAACTATTTTTCCCATCCAAGTTTATGAAGATTTGTGTTCCATGAACCCCAAGAATAAGAATACATACTGTAAAAGAATCAAAGAGTTCATTGTGCTTAAGAAAAACATCTGCTTTTTGGTTTGAAACAGTTGATTTTTTTTCAAATTAATAATGACAAGATCTCTAAGATTCCTTGCAATATGCTGTAAAAGTTCTAGGTTTTTCACATTTTCTCAGAGTAATATCCATTTTAGAAACCATAGTATTAAAAACAGAAGAGAGAGTAATCGAATTCATTTATTTAATATGAAATCAAGGATTCAACTGATAGGGACATTTCAAAAAGGGGAAAAAACTTGTCAATCTCATTTGATCTGGTTAGTGACCAGTTAGTGATATTTTGAGTCAGTTTAGTCAGTAGAAATTCATACCTATAAGTATCGCTGTCCCCAAATTAAGTATTTCAAAAGTATGGCTTGTCTCAAATAAGTGTCATACCAATGTCCTACTTTGGTGGTCATTAGTGAGGAGGAAGAGAGTCTGGATGCAGAATTTTATCTTATTGGAGAACTCTTAGTATGGAAACTCCCTTCCTATATATAGATTGACAACTCCCCAATAACTTAAAACCTTATAAAGCTGCTTAGGAAGCTTAGAATTGGAGTAGTTTACCCACTGATACAAAGTATGTATGTGTCAGATGTAAGACTGACTTAATCTTCCTTACTACAAAGCCTGCTGTATACCTATTATCCCATCTTGTCTCTCAATTTATGAAAACAACATGTAAATATACAGCATGTTGATACAGGAATTTAGAGATAAATACTTTTGTTATTACCATTTTAAATTGCTAATCAAGACCAAGAATGAAGTGGACATGAACTTGCTTAAAACTTTGCTCCAAGTACCCCTCTCTGTTGGTATACAACTCAGCAGCTGTGAAGATGCTTAGGTTTAGTTCAAAGGTAGAACTTGGAAGAGTGACAACTTATATGAACAGAGAAAAACTCATTGATGCTTGCAGCCTTTCAAATAAAATTAAGAAAGCATTCTATTAAATATTTTTGTTTGAGAGGATAAGTTTGAGAGTTGGTAGAGTTGAGGACAGGGATATCAAACTGATAACAGTAATCAATCTGTAAAACCAATAGACTCTGCACATTATACTAATGTAGTGTGTAGAGAAATAAATATTTATGCACTCTGTATATGTGGATATGTAAATATATGTGAGTATATCAACACATATTTTATTTATGAAGGAGGAAGTAATCTCAAGTATTATGTTTCTGTAAAATCTAACAAAATTCCTTCCACAATAGTTTCATTTTTCTCTCTAAGGCTACTATTGTTTGAAGCTTAAATTAAATTAGATTGGATTAGATGACTAAGTGCTTATTGTGTGTCAGACTTTGGGTTTAGTCCCCAAAATATGAATCAAGCAAAAAGAAAGAGTCTCTGCCTTCAAGGAGCTTACATTCTAACAGGGGAAGACAAAGCAAAAAGAATCTGAAAAAGGTTATATGTCTTCAAGGTGGAAAAAATTGTAAGGAGAGTCAGGAACTCTGCTAAGCTAAAATTTAGGGGAAAGCATGTTTTTGTTGTTAAAAAAGACTATTTAAAAATTATTCAGTCTTATATAAATATTTACTTTCACATTTCTACAGAGCATTAGCTAGAATGAGAAAATAGTTGCTTACTTTTATCTTACATTCACTTACCATTCTTCTTTAGAAACTACTCTAGCCTTCTCAGAGATCAGGGGTTTGAAATGATGATCTATATTGTAAGGGGTACTTGGTAAAGAGTCTGGGAAGATAGATTGGACCTCTTTGTAGAGTTGCATTAATATTATTGAATGAGTTTCAGCCCAACAATTTCTCTTTCCAACTTCCTTCACTCTAATTTTAAGGATTTTTAAGAAGCCTTTCACTATTTGGTTTTTTTTGCACATTGTTAAAGTGCTCTATAGTTTGATATTTTAATAAATATTAATGGAATAGTTTAAGTAATCATTCATTTCATAGAGAAGTAAACTGAGGCCCAGAAAATTAATTATTGATTTGCCAAGTTACAGAGGTGTTTTGTTCAGGGTAAATGTTTAATAAACTGTGTACACACATGTATACATGTCTATGTATGTATACATGTATATATGCATACACACAGAGACACACATACACATACACATACACACACACATACCATATGACACTTGTTTCAGTTCAATCTGCTTTAACATTCTCCAACACTTCATTAAAGATAGACTATGAACAAAACAATAAGTCAAGCCCTTTTAAAAAATCTTTTCAAATTTAAAATGTGTAAATATTCACAATGAATATATAGTAAACAGCTTTCGCAGTCCTGTTGAGTAGGCTTCTATGAACCTCTGAATATGTGGCTTGCTATAATTCAAACCCATGTCTTTTGATTGTATATTTAGTGCCCATTTCAATAAGCCATGCTAACCTCCTAAAAGTCCTGAAGTCTAGACTCTCATTATATGTACTGCTTAGTGGAGCCATCATATAATGCCTCTGAATTTCCATCATGCTGCTTTTGCTCCAAATTGCCACTACCATGAAGGCATACTTGTCAACCTTTCTCACTTCTGCTGTTTATTTTCTTCTCCCTGAAGTCTTGGATTTTTTCCTTTTTTAAACTCTTTGCTGAAGGGAGTGTAAATTCATTAGATTGTTGTGATGCTAGAGGAAGAAACGGGGTCAGCTAATTATCAATAACACCAAACAATTATAAAGCACCTTAAGTTTTGCAACATGTCATTCATACATCACTCCATTTAACACTTATTACAACCTAAAGGATAACTTCTATCATCATTCTCTTTTTTCAGTTGAGTAAACTGAAGCTCAGATAGGGTTATTGATTGTCCATTTTCATTTAGCCAGTAAGTGAAAGAAGCAGGTTTCAGATGCAGGTCTGCCTGCAAGAACCCAAACAATCAACCAGTTAGTAAGTATTTTAATGCATCTTGTTTGCTAGACATTATACTAGAAGACTGTTATGTGAGTGGAAACAATGGAACAGATAGGTGAGTTTTAGTGGAGGTAATGTGTGGTGATAGTGGGGGAGGGAGGATGACTCAGCATTGCTAAGTTGCATAACTGAAAGGATTGTATTGCTCTTAAAAAGCAGGAGAATTCAGAATTGGCTTGTTTTTATATTTTTTTGGGGGGAGGGATGAGTTGTTTTGTTCATATCAAATTTGAAATAAATATAAGACATCCAGTTTAAATGTCCATTAGAGAGTTGATGATGTTGGACTAGAGAACAAGATGGAAATGTGAACCAGATGGGAATGTGAAATCATAAAGTAAGAGACTTTAATTCCACCTGGACCCTAGGTATTCCCAAATGGGGAAACACCATCCCTTCCTCCAAATTCCCTAGCATTGTGACTATGACCCAGTTTTCAAAATTCCATTGCAAGTATTTATTGATAGAAAAGGAAAAAGGATTTGTTAAGAAAATTAGTCATGTAAACAAGATTTCAGGAAGCAGATTTAAATTATTTAAGAGAACATAGCTTTTCAAAGCTTTTTAGCACCATTTATTTACATACAAGCAATTGTTGTGCTAATTATAAATCACTCTTGCCTATTCATTCGCTTCATTACTATATGTATTGGAGGTAACAAAACTTCCATTTCTTTTAAAACAGTCTCTAATTTGGAGTCTTTCCTCTCTTCCTCCTATCCAAGTATGTAAAATAGTGTAATTTTTGTCCATAATTTTAAGTAGAAGGAGGTAATTTAAATCGAACACTATAGCCAGAGACAAAGACTAAATGAATGTGTAACATTTCCTGCAGAGATCAAATTTTGCTGATATCAATAGAGATAAAAATAAAGGGGTTGCTTTAAAATGCAATGTGGCATTGTCAAATATTTGAGAGAGGAAATGTTTTGTGTCCTCTTCCCCACCAGTCCACTAACATTTTTTTTCACTGTTACTGACATTAAAAAAGTGAAAAAAAAAAAAAAAACACATCAAAGAAATGTCCTGGTGATTATGTTCATGAAAAAAGGAGGGTGTTTGTATTATTCTCAGGTGAGGCCAGTATCCTTCATTCTTTTCAGGATTTACGTCTTTGTATAGTTCTGATGCACTTTGCCTTGCACCTGTGGTCCGAAACCTTATGGCTGGAATTAAGGTGTAGACCTATTAACTGAAGAGAAAATGTAAAGGACATTTTAATTGCTACTGCTAGCAAAACATAGCAAAAGTCCCATTTAAAAAAAAAGTTTGGTCAGAATGAAGGTCATTCCTTTAAATGGATTGTCAGAAAAAATTGAAACTGGTAATTGAACATACAAACTCTATTGCAATATTATACACACATATTGCATTTCTATATATATATATATATATTCTATTTAGATAAATGAGAGAAAAACACGTCATCTCCTTTCCTCCTTTATTACTCAATTAGAATATATAGAAATAAAATAAAAATTGTATAAAAGGATGATGACATATTCTTTCCCAATTACTTTCATTTCTTAAAATAAGCATTTCATTTAAATTTCATGAAAATGGACTTTGCATCCATCACCAGTTCCCCATGCTGACTCTTCATTCTTTATAATATCAACATATGTGCATGCACAAAAGCATATAGCTTTCTCTCAGTATGTGGAAAGCTGTTAGCTGGTGTCATTGAGATTTGATTTCAGGTTTAGTGAATTGTAGGAAATTGTTCTATGTATCATGTTTGTTGCTGTCTACCATATACCCAGTGCTATTTTAAGAACTGAAAAGTGCTACCAGTTAAAATTAAGATAAAAGCAGACAGATAAATGGATTGAATTATAGAGATCTTCCAATCTACTCCTTGTGAAAACCTATGTGGAGAGAAAGAGAAGAGAGCAGTCCTCAAAGCATTGGTCTTGTAAGCAAAGCTTTGAACTTTGAGACCTGGATATCTGGATTCAAATTCTACCTTTAGCATTTATTAGCTGTGACCCTGGCAAACTCATTTAACCTGAGTCTTAGATTTTGCCTCAGTAAAATAGGAATAACAACATCTTTAATACAGTATTGCTGCAAGGTTTAAGTGAAAAATATATAAAATTAATGTTATGTAAATAAATATGTTATTTTGTTGTCATTATTTTTAATGTTATTAAAAGCATCTGATTTAAACTAAAGGATAGCTCTACCAAAACAATAACAACAGAAATAAGCAACTACACCACACCACCAACAATATATTACCTAGAATACAGAATTACAGAATAGAAACCTGAATGTATACTCTGAATTGTGGAAAACAAAACTTTTTATTCTCAATTATTTAGATTACAACTCAAATTCTTCTATTTCTGGATTAAATTAGTTACATGGACTCTCTACCTGCACCGTATTGGTAGTAATCAAGGGAATCATTCCCACTCTGCTTCAATTTTTAACATACTCTTAAGCTTTGGCAAATCAACACCCTGTTGTGTCCTTAGCTCCCAATGGAAACAAGAGAGATTGATTGATTGTCTAAAGCAACTTCAAAATCTAAAATTTTCTTTTTCTATGAATCAATAGGCTAACATTATATTTCTTAATCAATTCAGCAATGTGACATAGTTGCTAATATACTTCATAAAGACTTGAGTACAAGTATCATGTTAGATACTTAACATTTGTGTGAATTTGGTCATGTGAATTCTCTTTCTCTGGGTCTCAGCTCACTCATTTGTTAAAAGGATATACATAATAAAGGCACTCCCCTCACAGGATTGTTCTAATGATCAAGTGGGAAATATATATATATATACATACATATATGTATACATGTGCATATGTGTACAAATATACACATATGCACGCAAAACTTGCTTAATAATATGTCTCTTCTTGAACTTAATTCACTTTGTTCTCTACCTAAAATGAAATACCATAAAGAGACAGTTTGCTAGTATCTTTTGTTGAGACTACATCAAAGATTAGTCAAGACATATATATATATGTATATATATACACACACATTTGCATATATATATAACTTATAAACACATACACATTCACACATATATGTAGATAGAAATAGTTAGATATTGATATTGATATCTAGATAAAGATATAGATGTGTATATATATATATATATGTTCTCTGCAAAACCAAAATAGCTATATAGATGTCAGATATTATATTAATACCTTAATAGCAAAATAATTAGTACCTTAAATATGAGTACTTTAAACTAAATTAATATATCTGAAATCCATATTTAAAACATCTTAATATATGATCTAAGAAATAATTCCTATAATCTTTAAACAAGTATAATTGAGTGTACCAAATCGGAAGTCAGAAGACCAGGTTTTTAACTTCAATTTAGCTACATCCTAATGCATAATCTTGGACAAGTCTTTTTCCCATTTCTGTGCTTCAGATTTCTCCTCTGTGAAAGAAAGGTTTTGTAGCAGCTAGTCTCTAACTTCCATTCCAGCTCTAAACATAATGTGCAAAGTAATTATAGGCCTTGTACTTAGAGTAGTTTTCCATAAATATGATAATCTAAACTAAGTCCCCCAAATCTTATTCTAGCTTTGAACTAGATACTAAAATATATACAACTCGAATAAACTAGCAATTTCAGTCTTGACTATTCTTTAATGTAATCTCATCAAAATGTCCTAGCAAAGGTTGTCTCTTTATGATGTTTGATTTTAGGTAGAGAACAAAGTGAATTAAATTCAACAAGACACATTTATTAAGCATCTACCAATTTCCCAGCACCGTGCTAGCTATTAGATTTACAAAGACATAAAAAAGATATCCACTGTCCTCTAAGACACCTTATAATCTAAAAATGTGATACAACATATTACACAAAAAGTCTAATACAATGGAGATTCAGAGAGAGGGTGACCCAAAGGACTGAATGTATCTGGGAAGGATTCACAGAGGATATGGCAAGAGGTCCGAAGTTTAAAGAAAACAAGGGTAGTGAGAGTCTAAAGTGAGAAAAAAAGCACATTTTAAGAATATTGTATGTTAACATACATAAATAAAAGTTCAGGAGAAAACAAGTATTTAAGTTTGATTGGAATACAGAGATGTGGATAAAGATTGTATGAAATAAGGCTGAGAATAGGTAGGTGAGAATACGATACTGATGGACTGTAACTGTCAGGCTAGCAAGTTTGTATTTTATCCTGGACTGTCGTTAGTGGGGAGTCAAAGGTGTTGTCTTGTGGCTGTAGTTTGTTTTTTGGAGAGGAGTTACATGGTTAGACCTGTGCCTTAAGAAAATTATTTTTTTTGCAGCTCTGTGGAATATGACTTGGAAAAGGGACAGTCTGGAAGGAGACCAATTAGGAAAATATGACACTTATATAGGTGAGAAGTGATGAGAGTGTACATTAGTGTGGTAGATGTGTGAATGGTGATAAAACCTGCAATACTCTGGAGTGCAATCCCAATCAGATTAAGATATAATTGGGAAATATTTACCAAAACAAGTAACAATAAAATAATATAGTATTAATATGTGGCTAAGTCAATATGCCACCCGCAGGAATCCTTATGTGCGATGATTGTGTTATTATTTGAGTTTTAACACCACAGTTCAAGTTTAGTCCTTTCATTGTATAGTAGAGGACAATGAGACTCAGAAAATTGAGGGATTGGTCCAGCCCTTTAGGTAGTAAGTGGCAGAGTCAGGTTTAAATGCAGACCCTTGCATTCTACAGTCCTTATTCTTTTCACTTAGAAACTATTTCTTCACATAGTTCCTATAAATTTAGGAATAAAGAAACATAGAATATAACAGGAAGATGGGACTTAATCAATTTGGCACCTTTTCATAGACCAGAAAACAACAACAAAAAAGGGCTCATGAAATAACATTCAACACAATGCTTCACATTCTTATTTCTATTACATAACGTATAATGATGATGAAAAGATCTCTAGTACCTGTTGTTATCTACATTTTACCAATCATTACAAGATAAACAAAACAAAACTGCTAATTTTTCCAAGATCCCACAAGTCTGTGGCTGTCATACTTTAGAATGTAGCTTTTATGTTCCTAATGTAGTTTTTGGTCCTCTTTGGTGGTGAAAACAACAATACCAGAAGACAATACATGTGTGTATGTGTTTGTGCAGATAGACAGCAAGATAGAAAGACAGAGAGAGAGACAGTCAGACAGACAGATAATAGCTAGTGGGATAGAGAGATAGAGAGATAGATAGATAGATAGATAGATAGATAGATAGATAGATAGATAGATAGATAGATAGATAGATTGACAGATAGATGCTCTATTTCTTGCCAGTAGCTTTGGACAAGTCACTGAATATCTCTCATACTGTTTTGTTTTTCATCTGTAAAATAGAGGTAATGACATTTCCTTGATTACTTAATAGACTTATTGTGAAATTTAAATGACAGCATAAATGTGATAAAAATTGGGAGCATTCTAAAATCAATGTAAATTTATAATTAATAAGATTATTATAATAAATTATAATAAAATATCAACTATGGCCATCATGGCTGAAAATCAAAGACTTTCTCTTCATCTATATTAGATGATGAACTAGATGAACTAGATGACCTTTGTGGTTCATTCCTCTAAATCTTGTAATGGTAGCTTTCGTTTTTGCACCATATGTATATGAAGTTCTCACTTCTGTCAGTGGGTTACAGAATTCTACTACAATGTGAGTGATAACCTCAGCCATGGACGATCCAGAACTTGATTTCTGGGTTAGAATTAACTCCTTTGAAAAAAATACTATCATATGCTGCCTATGTTGAACTTACATTCTTATTGAACATGCCCATTTGTCATTTCAGTACCCTCCCATAGGATTTTAAATTACAAACTTTCCTAATCCATTAGATTTACTAAAAACTGTATCTGTCAAGAGGGCCACATGACATAGCAGATAAAAAAATGGCTTTACAGACAGGAATATTTGGCTTCAGGTCTTGGCTCTGAAACAGACTAGTTTTGACTCAGGCAAATCTCTAAGACTCTAAAAATAAAAGGCAGAACAGACCCATCTGCATTGTTATTTAAATTCCCCTCTAGGAACTCCCTTCCCCAAGGAAATCATAAGTCCTATCCAAAGTCTGAGACACGTGTGTGTATGTGGGAGAAAGTAAATATTTGGAGTAGCTGGTATCTATATAGCTCTTGTGTATGAGGTGGATAGATGTGGACATTCATTTATAACCCCCTGGGAAGCAAACTCCCTCCACCAACATAGATGATGTGTTTGTTTATAACTTACAGTCCTAGAGAGTTATTGGGGACACTAAGAGAATAAGGGACACATCAGAATTACATATCCAGAATGTTTCAGAGACATAGTTTCCTGAACTTGGGCTCTTGACACTAAAGCTAGCTGTATCCCACTGTACCACATAAAATGCTTTACATGCGTTATCTCACTTAATCTTCAAGGTAGTCCCATGAGCTACCAATTCTAAGAGGTAGAATAATTGACACAATTGTCTTACAGTTAAATCAGTATTAGCAATGATATTCAAGCTCATCTCTCTTGACTCCAAATACAATTTTCTTTCCACTAAACCCTACTGGTGAAACTAATAAATAAATAACATCAACCAAAAAAATTACAGAGCTCAACCAAGGAAAATCCTCCCAGAATGGGTATCCTTTTTAAAAAATGAGTGGCAACATATGTTTTGAAGCCTAGGTTGAATGGCAAATACGTCCTCAGAATACTCAGAGATTTGTGAATGTAGCTTTCAGTCTTGTGTCCTCAGTTTGAAAGGCAAGAAAATGATTGAAATTCTAAAGGATTTTGATGAGTGAAGAACAGATGGTAGTTGCAATTTAGACCAGACAAGTATGCAAAGAAATGTAAATGAATTATTTAGAAGCAAACAACCCAGCTAGGAGATAGATGCCAAAATATATCAGTTAAGATAGTGAAGTATTTTAATAGATTTGTTGAACTCTCAATGTATGATATATAAAAGTAATGTGTTTGTGTGTATGTTTGTATGTTTTTACAGATACACATGCATATGCATGCACATATGTTTATGTGTATATATTTAATGGATGCATGCATATATGCCAATAGCATAAGCAAATTACATACTTCTACATATAAAAATATTCATATACCCTAAGAGTTTTATTATTTGCTCTGATTCTAAGGTCAAAGTCTTCAAGAAATGTTAAAGCTTTATGGGACCATATAATTAATAATACACAATCCTTTTCTTATAGAGGTAAGGAGAATGAGGTTTGCAGAAATAAAATAACTTGTCCAAGGTCATACAGGAAGCAAAAGGGAGAAGTAGGATTAGAAGCTGTCTTTCGACAAGAGATCAAGTGAAGTAAACTATATCATGCTGTCTTTTCCTTAAGAACCTTTGTTCAGAACATAAACATGTAGTTGGGAACTATTTGCTTTTAGCATAATAGGAAAAGTTTTCCTTTAAAGTTGGGTTATCTACTATTTTACTTTGTATACTGGATTTGAAAAAAAAAAAACTACTGTTAGCACACACACATTCAAACATGAAGAAACTTCATCATGTTTTCCTAACACTTATTTTTAAATTTGGAACATATTATGAGATTAGATCTTGCAGAAGATAGGTGAAGAAAGTCATGCCACAATTTCTATGTAAAGAATTTGACAGAAATTGACATATTTCTGGGAAAGTGACAAAGAAAACAGAAAAAAAAATGAGAATTGGAGCTTCACAATCTTGACTTTTATTTTGGATACATTTTTTTTCTTATGTCTGATTTCCTCATAGTTAAAAGTGATTCAGAATATTTTATATTCAAGAACATGTAGCCATTTGACCAAACTGCTAATATGTGCTTTTCCATCACTGCCATACTTTTCCAATGAAATTCAGGTTACTTTGAGTCTTCATTGATTTTTCAAACACAAAAACTTGGCAAATTAGTTTCTTTAGAGGAAAATGCATTTTCAAAACATGATTGCAATCTGCTTTTTTTGTTGCCATGGTTATTGTTTTTCTCATGTAAGACAGTCTAATTTAAAAAAAAAAAATTCCACCACCGAAAGTTCCCTGAAGACTTTACTGTTATTATATATCATTACACCTTTTTTTTTTTTAAACACTCTTCCTCTACCCATTAAAAACAATGAAAAAATTATAGCATTGCTTCAATTCCTTTCAGGTAGAAACAGGAAGTATTCTGCACACAACTGAAAGCTAAGCTTTAGTTTCAAAGTCACTTGGGAAATAACAGTGACAGTTTTTGTAGCTCCTAGAAGCAGCTGCAGAGGCTTCTGCTCACAAAACTGTTTGTACAGAATATGACTTAAGAAAAGTTTGTGATGAAACATTCATACACTTTATGATAAGAATAAAAATTTTGTATTAGGATATTATGTTGCCTGCCATTAGTTATTTTTCAGTTATGTCAAACTCTTCATTTTCTCATTTGGAGTTTTCTTGGCAAAGATACTGGAGTGGTTTTTCTTTCTCCAGCTCATTTTACAGATGATGAAATTGAGGCAAACCTGATTAAGTGACTTTTCCAGGGTCATACAGCTCATTAGTGTCTGAGGCTAGACTAGAAATCAGGAAGGTGAGTCTTCCTGACTCTAAGGCCAGCATTCTATCTACTGCACCAGCTCTATATTGAGACATATTGTATGTATTTATAATATAGGCAATGGACAAACTTTAATGCATCTAAAACCTGTGTGTCACAAGGGTCAGCTCAGTGACTCTGTAGATAGAGCCCCATTCCTGGATCAGGGAGACTTGAGCTCAAATTCAGCCTTAGACTCTTACTAGCTGTTTGATCTTGGGCAAGTAGCTTAACCCCTGTTTGCTTCAGTTTCCTCATCTGTAAAATGGGCATAATAATAGCACCTATTTCCCAGGGTTACTGTGAGGATCAAATGAGTTAATAAACTATAAAGGACTTAGCTTAGTGCCTGGTACACTTTATAAATGTTACTATTATGATCATCATCATTATCATTATTAAGACAAAATCTTCATTATTAGCTTATGTGATATGTCTTCCCTATCTGCTCAAAACAAAACATGCACACACAAGAAAGTGAATCTGACATGAAAATACAGAAAGTCTTTCTGAGATTTGGAGAAAACATGAATGTAAGTCCAAATCCTGTTATATTTTTTAAAAAGATAAGAATATCTTGTCTGATTATCACCACTTGTCCTCACCACCAGAGCCTGGAAATAATTTGATTTGACAAAGAAAGAATATTCTAATAAATATACGTGTCTGGCAAGGAAGTATTAACTTAAAAAAAATCACTGAAAAGAGCTAAGTGCTGTCCTGCATGTTTGAAGAAGAATTTAGATTCTTTAAAATAGATTCATAATCCTTTTCTTTGTTTCATTCTGGCATCCTAGTACTTTTATAGTTGCATTTGTCCACACTTGATCTCATTTATTCAGCCTCTGCTTTAACTTGCACATACTGGATATGGTATTGTAGAAAATGTTGTGTCAGAAATGATGCTACTTTTGTATCCCATGGGGAGTGGGGTTGCTGCCGAACCATTCCCAGTGAAGAATTTGTGTTAGGAAGTGACTATATGAAAAGGCCCTTGCATTCTGCATGGTGAATCAGAGAATATGAATCCTCAGTGATTTCTGGGAGAAAAGGAAATGGTGACATCAGAGAGAAAACTGCTACTTTAAAAAAATGTCCATGACACATTTTGAGGGTGAATCATTTTACCTGCTTGCTTTGTTTCTTAACATCAGCACCTCCTTAAACAAAAAAAGAACCAAAACCAAATAAAAACCCTAAAACCAAAAGACAAAACAAAATATCAATGCCTCTAATGTCATCACCAATTCAATTAGTTTTCTACGGAAGGAATATATCCAAAAAATGTCTTTGGTTGGGAACAATTATCTTCATTTGTTAATGATATAGTTTTTAGATTTGGGGAAACTGAGGCTTGTGTTTTTTGTACAGGTTGCAAATACATTCCTTAAACAATCTTCAGAGGAATGACTCCAGCCCAGCTATAGCTTTGACTCCTTTCACTCATGACAACCAATATGGAACCCAAATCAAACATTTTCTTAAGTTTCTGTCATGATCACTCTCATAACACCCCATTATTTTTTTTCTGGCTGGAGATGGTCTACCTACTATAAGAAATGTGTTTCATATAAACATACAAAGGAAAATTTAATTACAGTATTTTGAGGTTTGCACACACACAAAAAGAGAAACTGAAAGTAAGCAACTTATTATTTGGATAGTTCAGGATGTTAATTTGATAAAAGATCACCTTTCAATTCAATCCAATTCAATACATATTTACTTAATTGCCTACTAGATACATGGCACATGTACAAAGTTTTGGAGCTAAAAAGGAAAGACAATATTCCCTGAATACACTGAAGTTACATTCTACTATCTCCTATGTGGCCTGTATGAATCTGCAAAACACTACAAGTAGCTAAAAATTTCAAACAAAACTAAAAAAGAAGATAAAAAATAAGAATCCCTACCCAAATGACTTCCAAAAAGACATATCTGATATGTCCTTATTCTTGATATACTACTAATGATTCTAGTTTAATGCATGATTCATGGGCCTGAAGTGGATTTTCATCATATTCATGACTACATGTACAAAGTACAGTCCCCATTTTCCACTGAAAAAGCTCAAGGGTTCATAACAAAATTGCTATTTCATAGGTTCATCAGGGCCACTTTTGTAATCCCTGATTCAAAGAAGGAAAATTATTTAGGGAAACCAGATGCTGATAAACATCCAAACTGAGCTACGAAGTCCCTAGCATACACTCTCTCAAGCAATGCAGAGCCCATGGCTCTCAGCTTGCTTTAAGTCTTTTAATGCTCGAGCTAGTTAAAGGGGGTTGCATTTGGGAGCTGCCATTATTGCAAATCTCTAAGTGACTGCAGGGCTAATTCCTCAAGGAGCACTGAGGGGAAAGGTTCTTGCATCTAGCCCTCGTTGTATGCTGCACATGGGATTACATTGTTTGAAAACAGACAAACAAACAAGACAGCCTTCATGGGACTGAAATACTTTGTATGTGTTGTTATTTGCAGTGCATGCCAAGACATTCATGAGCACCAGAGCTGGCGAGCTATTTAAGTATATATATGTATGTGTTTAAAACAGCCTAATAAGGAGCATTGGAAATCTGCAAGATGAGCGAATATCTTATAACTTCTTCCGCAGGTGCGAGGATAGCTACAAGCCATGGACTTTCTGTCCTGCTTCTTGTTTGTGGCTTTGTGAAGGGTGCTTTGCTTTAATCTAAAGTGCTGACTTTTTTCCAATATCACTTTCTCTTCTTAAAGCAAAGAGCAAATCGCCTGTAAAATCTTCGGAGCGGACAGCAAAGTTGACCCTAAACTCCAACCACCACTCTGCACCCAATGTACTCTAATTCTCTACACAAGGAGCACCTTCTTCAGGAAGTTAAAAACACAAAAAAACAAAAAAATAAAAAACAAAAAGTTAAAAAAAAAAAAAGAAGAGGATTGCCCAAGTTTTCCTAATAATATTTTCTTTGGCAGACCACTGAGCTTTTAGTTCGAGAGGACTGGTGTGAAGGGATAGGACATTTTGTAACAGCAAGACTTGTTTTCCTTTTCTTTCGGCAAGTAGAAGCACTGTATCATTGACTGCTCAGGGGTTGGCCTGTAAGTCATCAGTATAATTGTTCGCTGCGGATATCCTTGATTTCCACTAGGTAACACCATTTCTCCACTGGAGGCAAACAGAGCCCAAAAATAAGTAAATACGTAAATGAAATACTACAGCATATCCTCAAACATCAGTCAATACCTGCCTTTTGGGGGAGGAACAAAAATATTGACATAGCAAGCCAACGTATAGAACACGAACTTAAGGCAGAAAAAAAAAGAAAAACACATGGACAAGAATGGAGTGGGGTTTTTTGTTTTGTACTTTTTAAAGATTTTTCTTCACTTCTGTTGGGGCTCTTCTTTTTTGTTTCTTTCTCTCTCTCTTTTCCTTTTTTTAATGTTTCTATTTATTGTGCGATGGTGGCAAGTGCTGACTAAGGCCAATCCTCCTTAAATGCCTGGAGGTTTCTATAAATACATTTTTTGAGTGTACTCTATTTCATTGTGTTTTATCTAATTTTGCAATTCCTGTATATGCAAAACTGACATAAATTCTGTAAATTGCTTACAGTACATGTGATATAACTTCAAAGTAGGCAGAATATGATCCTCATGCAAGCCAATTTTGACATAATATATATCTATATCCATATGTCATGCCACCAACAAACATCTTTATTTCCTTTTCTGATGAAGCTTATTATTTTAATTTGTAATTCAGTATTGTGTGAATTTCGTAATACATGAATTCACTTCCACTGGTTTGACACTTGCAGATGTCTGCTAATTTCTGTAAAATGCACATTAAAATTTGTAATGATCTCTGAAAAATGAACTATTTCAGTTGTGTGTATAATGTGTTGGAGTTTAATATGTGCCCTTTTTATGTATGTTGGTTTGGATTTGAGGGATTTTTTTTCCAGAAGAATGTAAACTTTTGTGTTACACTGATTATACATAGAGAAAAAAGGAGGAAATGAAATGTTTCCTCCAAGAAGATTTGCTTGTAATGTGAGCATGGGGTAGGGGATTTGATCACATTGATTTCTGAAGTTCACTGAGAATTTTGTCTTCTATGACTGAAATCATTTGTTCTTCTTTAATCCATTCTGTATCTTCATAGCATTATTGTCCAGTCATATGCTGCTAATTGGATTTGTCTCTAAATTAAAATTTGATTCTTGTATGGAAATAATATGCACAAGATAAATCAAAATAACTGACGAAAGGTAGAGGGTCCATTTTTCTTTGGTGAAGTGAAAATGTTTGAGTATCCTACTTCCTATTTTGTTTTTTTTTTAAAAAATTTTCAGTATCTAGTTTCTCTTCTGGAAAAGAAAGATAGGTATGACTGTAATTGTGTGTATGTAAGCTCTACTACAGTATGTGTCAGGAAAGAGAGATATGAAAGATTGGAATTTTCCTTCCATTTTGGTCCCTCAATATATCTTTCCCTGGGAAGAGGGAAGATCATCTATTAATGATCACTTCCTGCTCTTGGTCTGAGGACCTGAACTGAAGTCTTAAAATTACTGTCTGTTTCATGGTTTACAGGTAATACACTGACTGGTTCTGTGACTGGATACTGAACAATGCAATATGGTTCAATGCTTTCAATGTATTTGTCTGAGAAATGATGTCTTGTGTCATACATTTCTTCTCTAGTCACGTCTTGATCTGTTTGGTTCTCTGATCTTGTAGAGTGTAATTAGAAAAGCTAAAGAAAGAGAAATTTTATTTACATGAGTACAGAAAAGAGCAATGGTATTTTTAGGAGGTTTTATTTATCAGAAATATATTTTCCTTTAAAATTACATTTGCAAAAATCATGGAAAAGTGAGAAGAAAATGTGTTTTTAACCAAATCAAACAGGACCAAAGCTGCTACTGAATGCTCACTTGAGCCTCCCTCTGAGACTGATGGATAAACCCAGCAGTGTAGAATTGGGCTCAGCCACTCAACATTCATAAATGGGGAAGGAATTACCCTAACCTTAAAACTGAAGGCAATTTGGGAATTCAAGCCCTGAGATTAGTTAAGACTAAAGAAAGACCATAGGCTTGTAATCTTCCTAACTGCTGTTAGGTTTTGTTTTGTTTTTTTTTTTTTTCAGTGTGAAGGGATCCTATCTAGTTAGGAAGGACTTAGTAATAGAAATAACTCTGTCCTTGCCCAAATCTAGTGAAATCAACTCTACTTACTGACTTACTGAGGGTCCTTTTACCTGAAAGATCATTTGCACATCATATAGTGGCCCCAACCTTTAAAAATCAATTAAGTATCTTAAACATTGTAATAGAAACTAGAATTTATTAAGGAGACCTTCAGATATTTTATGCCTCTTATTGTGTCCTTCTGGGACTATGACTTTGTATGTAACCATGATTATGGCAATACAAATAAAGGTTGGAAAAACACTGCTATCTGAATTTCTCAACATTGGTTTCAAAGGTCATGTGTTGGCTTCAATAAAAGGGAATTATGATAATTTCAAAAGTCATTCTCCCCTAGGATCGATTTACATAATTTTTTATTTTCTATTCTTCATTGAGCATTTACTCCTTGCCTACTTTCAAAGGGATTCAAAGTGGCTTCTAATTTTAATCTTGTAACAACAGTGTAAAGATCCACCATTTCATAAATGTTTATACAGTGTCTATTTATTCAGATACATATGGTACTCAGTCTTTAAGAGGTGCTATAACCCCTTCCCCTCCCAAATTATTTACCTTGTGGCTAATATCCTAGGGGTTATCCTCTTATCATTTAATGAACTTGGTTTTCAGGTGGCCAACATTCAGTCAAATAATAGGTGCATGTATAAAGGGGTTGTTCTTTTTTTTTCCTTCAGTTTTCTAGGACTCACCAGAGATTGTGATCTACTTTCATGGGCTTTGAGAACTTGGAGTACCTTTCATGACATGATGAAGCATTGATATAGAACTTGACTGGAGGATAATGAAAAAGTAAGGGTAAAAATAGAATGAAGCACCCTTAAAAATCACATGAACTTATGAGCCTGAAGTTTTTCATAAAATTTCTTGATTGCTAAAGCAAAAAGGGAAAAAATATATTCTTCAAAAAGCAAATATAATCTCTTCTGAGAGATTAATTTTTTTCATTGGTATTATATTCAAATAAAGATAGATTAATGGGCGTCCACATATTTGAAGGACATTGGATCACTGGACTTTCAATACTTCAGTTTGCAGAAAGATGCAGGAAGAGTATTATGATGGGTAGTTCTTTAATTTTTGAAGGATTAGTGCATAATATTAAATCATCCTAACTTGGTAAAAAAGTTTTATAATAAGAGGAACTAAGGTTAGACTTTTTACCTTACTTGTTTTCTCATGGTTTAACTTGTTAAAGTGATGGAGTTGAGAAGAATATAAATAACTTTCTCTCAATGAGAAATAGTATGCCCACTTAGGTTGTGTAACATTTCTCAAGATACCATAGAAACTAGATTCTTTTATCCTCTGCTTTATTTCTCCCACTAAGCAAGGCTCTCTGCTTGAAAGGGTATATAAATTACTCAGCAAAACAACAAAAATGTGATGAATTTAATACTTCCTAAACTAAGGATTAACTCAAAGACTGTTTTTGGAGTTTTCAGTTACTTTTTAGAGTGACTAGAAGAGCAAATAAAGAAATATTGGAACAGAAAATATATTCTTAAGCTGATAAAACTAACATACCATGATGTTTAAATTACAACTTTTGAATACCAATTTAACACTTCTTAAAACAAAAAAAATAGACTTCCCAAGAAACCCTGTTATCGCTAAATACATGATTTAATACAGCTTTCACTGGACCTCTTTATAAAAAAAACAAGTCAAGAAAACATTAGAATAATTAAAGTTTTCCTTAGCTAATCATTAGTTGTGCTCAAAACTTGAAAAAGGAAGTGACAGATGATTGCAATAGCTTTGAGTCTGGAAAATTATACTTAATTCGTTATATATTCCACCTCTCCAAAGAAAGAGGAAGCTCCTCTTAAATAATTTCTTATCTCTTTTGAGACTAATATCATCTTTCTAGTCATGGAGGTCATCCTCTACATTTCCCCTACATCTTCTTACTCTACTTATCCTCAGCCCATATGTCTAATCAGTTGCCAAGTCTTCTGGACTTAAACTCTATGACATCTCCATTTGGCTCATTCTATCAGTTAACAGGGCCATCTCTATTTCTCTCTTCATAATCTCTCACCTAGATTATCATCACAGCTTCCAAATTCAATTTACTTCCTTCCATTTTCCTCTTACCTATCCTCCACATAGTGGTAAAAATTATATTCTCCAGGAAAATATCTGACCATATCACCACTCCCTTCCTTACCAAATATTTCCAGTACCTCAATTTTTGTTCTGGATTTAATTTGAACTTTTCTGAATGGCATTTAAGGTTCTTTAGTAACTGACAAGCCTATTTTTCTAGGCATTTTACAATTTACTTCTCCTTATGTACTTAGCATTCCATCTAATCTACTCTACATACTCCTGCCCAAACTTTACAATGCATCTCTAGCCTTCAAGGATTGTGCATGATGTACAAGCTGTTCTTATTTTCATGGAAACCACTCATTTCTCATGTCTTCATCTCAGAACTCCCAGATTTCATCAAAGTTCAGCTTAAATGCCACTTTCTGTATGAAGTTTTTAGTAATTCCCCAATAGATGCTAATGTTCCTCCATTCACATTTTGCTTGGCATGTACTTGGTATCTATTTAGATTTTTATGTGGCATTTCCAACAGAATTAAGATCCTAGATGTCAGGGACTCTGTTTTTCTATCTATAGTCTTTCTCAGTGATGAATGAGCACAGTGCCTTATGATTACTAGTTAATAAATGTTCTCTGAAAAGCTAGTAACAATTTCAGAGAGCAGAAGAAAAGAGGGATCCAATAGATTATTTTTGCCAACTATTACAATTAAACTTTTTGTTACATTACATTATTAATTATTGCATGTAGCTATTAGGGCAATATCTTCATGAAATAGCCTTTTCGAAACAGAAAACAAAGAAACAAATAATTGTATATTTATTAGAGGAAAACAATGAGACTGAAGAGAAAAATGTCATTTACCCTTTACATACATGAAATATGTCATATATCATAAAAATAATATTCTTTACAGCTCAACACTAAAAATTTCCCCAAGAATTTAATTTTGACCTTTTTTGAGTAGTTTTCTTTTTTGATTTTTAAGAATTAAGTGAATGGAGAAGGGAAAAAATCACATAGAGCCTACTATGTGCCAGGCACTGCTATTCTCTTCTATAAATATTATATCATTTGATCCTCACAACTGTGTGAAGAAGCTTTTGTTATTAACATATTATTTTACAGTTGAAGAAACTGAAGCAAATGCATTAATTGACTTGCCCAGAGTCACATAGATAGTCAGTGTCAGAGGCCATATTTAAACTCCTTTTCCTAACTCTAGGACCAGAACTTTATCCACTGCACCACCAACTGCCTCAAAATGAAATGCTTTTCCTTTCTCCTATTTTTTTATATTATGACTTTAATGAAAAGATTTTTCTTTCTTTTAATATAATAAATAAAAATAACTAGTGCTGAAAAAAAAAGTATGTCTCATTTCTGCACATCCCCACCACTCAATGTGCAAAAACCAAAACCAAAACTGCAATTCCCATTCTATCTATACTTGAAATTGAGTTAGGAATTTCTTGTTTCCAAACCATATTCACTAATGTTCTTTTCTAATATTTTCTTAGCTCAGATGGAGAGGATTTCATAAAACTTGTTTATATGTATATATATACATATATCTGTCTATATATATATATACATATATCTTTTAAGTCATCTATAGGACAATCAAGGAAAGTAACATGGTTTCACAAGTATGTTCAATATGATTACATTGCTTGGATAAGTTTAATAAATATATTGCTATCCTCTGTCTGACATTAATGTTATAAGATACTTAACTTAAAAATAAGCAAGTAAAAGCCCTAGTTAAATATATGTGAGGGAATTATGATATAGAGAAAATAACATGTATCTGGGTTCAAACCTTGGCTAGGAATTTAGGAGCTTGTAACCTTAGAAAGGTTTTATTTATAAAATATGTTGAGTTAATTGATCTCTGAAATTTCTTCAAGCTATAAGTTCCATAATATTTTATGGAAAAGTAATGCCACATAGAAAAAAAATCAATGTGCACTGTATGGAATATTAAAGTAATTGGGATTCTAAAGCTGTTACATTTAACAAAATACAGTAGGGGGGAAAGAACTATATATTCTTATAATGTAAAATTATTTTTTGTGAAACTAATAGAAAGTGGATGGTTGACTAGTAATAAAGTAAATTTGATATTTTCACTCTTATCCAAGAGAGAAGATGGAAGGCATAGATGTTAGCTATTTTACAATACAATGGCATTAATATACATTTTCATTTGATAACTTAAATAGACAAACTGATTTCAATGAATATTTATGTTACCTTGTAAGTCTAGACTGAAACAAATGTCATTTGTTCATTAGTTAACCGATGGTTATTGTTATACCATCCCACATTCATTCATACGTATCAAAAATGCAGTGACCATGTGCTCATAAACTAGTAACATTAATATCCACACATTTGAAGTGCTGATAATTACATAACTGGTCTTCATCAGCTTCTTTTAGTCATAAAGGTTATCACTGGGTTTTTTGTTTGCTTCTCAAGAGGAAGGTAGATATGTATATTTATTTTTTAATTTCATATCATGGGGGAAGGGAAGGAATTCAGAAGAAAAAATGATCACATTGTGGGAATCCTCCCTTTTGGTGTCAAGTATCTAAAAAATTAGCTAGATTGTTTTCAAATGACAGACACATCTGCAGTCAATAGGGTGGTATTTTACACCTTGCAAGATTACTAGAATTGACAGAACATCATTCATGTTTCATTTAAGATTCAATGGATTAAAGGATCATTGCAAACTCATGATGAGGAATAATGATTAGTCAAATTAATACATTGAAGTAAACTAGATAATTCTATTTATATAGGAAAACTTCTTTTTGGGGAGAGACATTTCTGTTATGTAGGTTAACTAATTCAGAATAGTAGCACAGAATACTATAAAAGATTATTTTACCAAATGGTAGCACTGTGGACTTAGGTAAATATTTTTATTCCAATAAGTACTAATCACATTCTGACTTATGATCAGATTAATACCATTATTCCAACCCTCATTCAAAATGTTTGCTTGCACCTAGGAATGTTTACATTGCTTTCTATGCATTTGTATAACCATCAAAGGATTCAGAGCAAGCATCTTGTGACTTAGAGCACAAGGTGATGTTTGAATGACAAGACTACTTGTAAATGTTGACTTTTGTTTACAGAGCTAAAGAAATTAAGATCCACTAAGGGAATCACATTTTCTTTAATATAGATTGGTAAAGGTTAATCAGCCTCACAAGCCTAGTTAAACATGACTAAGTGGGAAAGAAAATATTTAAGATGTAATTTCACAAATTATTTTAGTCAGTACCCTCTTTTTAAAAACATTTTGCTTTTTTCCTCTCATGCCCTTAAAATTAAATGAGCTAACTTGCTACTCTTTCTGAAGGGCATTCCCTGTTCTCACCTTTAAAAAATTGGCACCCAGGTCTTAAATGTTCTAACCTTAAATTTTGGGCGATAGCAAGCTAATTTCCAAAATTAGCTCCAGTGTCCTGTCTTCTACACTTTTCTGAAACCTCATTGTTAGTACTCCCTCAAATAACTTTGTATATGTGTGTATAGTATGTCTATCTGTGCCCTGCCATAGAAGAATTAAGCTCCTTGAGGCCAAGAATTTTCTTTTTTTTTATCCCCAGAATGCATAGTAGAATACCTTATTAAATTTTTCTTGGATTCATCAATACATTTAACTAAATTTCCCGATGGTTTGTTACATTTCTATTATTTGTTAAGCACAGTGCTAGTTAATGGAGTTAAAAAGACCAAAAATAAAATAATAATATTAATAATAACATAGTCTGTGAACTCAAAGAACTAGTAGTCAACAATGTAGTATTGAGATAATGCATGTAAATCATTCCTCTCTTCAGCAATTTGAAAAAGTCTACATAGGAGAGACAACTCCATCACCAAGAAGAAGCCAAGGATTTAGATAGGAAAAGTAAACTGAGACTACATGACCCACTTCTACATTACGGTCTTTTAATTTCCTTAAACTTGTAATGTACATATATCTTATTGGCAGTCCTGCTTTTTCAAAGCAGAGATGAGTTATTTATTGATTTTTTGGATGAATATTTGTCTTCTCCTGTGCATCCACCTGGTCTTGTAAGCATTCTTATATGTCTATCAGTTAGAAAATCTTTTATGGATAAGTATATCATTATCAATGTGATAATTGATAAACCCTTCACTTGATAAATCAGTAGAATTGAAATTGTTGACTATGGAAGGAATAAGATATAATCTGGACTTTGAAATAAACAGGATTTTGTCAGATAATTGCCTGTTAACATGTTTACTTTGCATAGTGTTGCTGAGCTTGATTTGTTTGAATCTGAGTTACGGTTACACCAGTTATGGAAACTTAAACACTATTCTTAAATGCATTTCTAAGTCACTAAGATTTTATTCTTTTTTAATATATGTAGTAAAAATCAAAATGTGGAAAGAATAATAAATTTGGAATCTGAAGATATATCTAGGGAACTTGGCTTTCCTAATTACTTGCTCTTTGATCCTGAATAAAGTCACCTGAGTTCTCTGGCTCCCATTTTCCTAATCTGTAAAACAAGAGGATTTTTGTTTTTCAGTCATGTTCAACTCTTGATGACCCCATTTTGGGGTTTTCTTGGCAAAGATGCAGAAGTGGTTTAACATTTCCTTCTCCAACTCATTTGCTAGATGAGGAAACTGAGGCAAAGAGTGTTAAATGACTTGTCCAGGATTATATAGCTAGAGAGTATCCAAGGTCACATTTGAACTCAAGTATTCCTGACTCCAGTTCCAGTGCTATATCCACTGCATTATCTAGCTGCCCCAAATTGGAAGTTTAGATAACGTAAGTCTTACAGTACAGGAGGAATTTTTCAATCAAATTTGTGACCAGTAAATTGAAGGATTACCACTTTCAAGAGAATAAAATCATTGCGTCTCAGAGGTTGCCTGTTCTCTCTTTATGCAACCACTTCCATGGTCCTTACTTGTTAAACATTGCCTTCACAACAATTAAAACAACAGATGACCCTATGTGTTATATTATTATCCTGTTCATGAAATTTCTAGTCATCAGACATCCAGTGGCTCCTTATTTAATCTCAACTTCCTGTCAACACAGTTAGTTAAATGGTTCCAAACTGCCTTACTCAGAGAAAGAACTGTATTACTTCTTAGAGATACAGTTTTCAAAAAAAGTCCCTGAAGTATAACTCATTCCTCTCTTCAGTTTTATTGATACAAAACTTATATGGTTATGAAAAGTATTTAATTTGAATTTTTTAACAAATTTTCCATAAATAAGGACCATACGTTTTAGCTTAAAAAGAGTTGTCTCATTTCATTTTCAGTTAGAGGAAAAATAAGCATACTCCAAACCAAATTTATGTATGTCAAGAAATCACTCAATTAAACATTATAAATTGCAATGTCAAAAAGAATTTGAGATTGAGAATTGCTACAGTAAAACCTGAAATGCAGCTATTAATCTGCCTGAGTATAAGTAATAGCTGAATGAACTTTCAAAAGTACATAGTTCCTAAAAAACCAATTCTGTTACTGTGATTTCAGTTCATTTTCCTTTGTAAAACATCACTATTGATGACAAATTGACACATGATAAAAATTATTTCTTTTGCATGAGAGGATGTGTGGATTACTGAAGTGTTTAGTGTAGTCCCTAGCTTTTTATTGAAGAATGTTTTCCATTTGGTGCAAGCCCAATTTCTAAAAAAATGCTTTTCTCCAAAGCAACAATCAAATACACTAATTAAATATATAATTGCATGAAAATGAAAATATTTAATCTTAGCCAGGTCTCCACAGTGAAAAATATCAAATCCAAAGAGATTATTCCATTTTAATTTATACTTTCTCTAACTCTAGCCAATTGCATTGCATTAATCAACCATGTAAAATGGGTCTTAAATTCATTTATTAAATTTTCTGTAGACACAGCCTATGTCTGTTTCTACATTAGTGAAACTATGTATCTTTACATGGGTAAAAACAAATTTCTTAGTATATATAATAAATCTATAATTTTTTTTCTAATATGCTAGCAATTTTTGATTGTTTCCTGTGATGGTTATTCATTTAGGCATTACTTCCTTCCTTCGTTCATTCATTCAACAAATATCTCTGCTTGTGCTAGATGCTATACTAGGTTTTGAGGATGAGGTTATAACCTATAACAAAGATACGTAATCAAGAAAAGCATGGTCACCTAAAAATGGCAGCAAATAAGCCAGTTTGTTGGGAATATAGAATGCATGAAGAGTTTGAAATTGTTATATGAGATTCCTGTAAGAACCATGGAGTCCTCAGGTCTCCAATCCAATAACTAATGACTTATGTGATACATTTATATACATGGTCATGCTCTTAAAACATGATATTGATCTTCTCAAAACAAAGTTCACAATGTCCTTATTTTTGCTTTTAATATGCATGGTTCCAGTTATAGCTTAATAAATAACAAATTAATTCAGTTTGGGAAATTCCCTATTCCCTATATCTATGACAGCATAAATGTTCTACCCACAGTATAAAAAGCCTGGGTAAATATTAAATTGTAAGTGTAAGTAAGTCTCAAGTTCAGAGAGCATCTAAACCATGTAAATTCCGTGATGTCTAACCCCAGTTATTCATATTCCAAGCTTTCCATGTTCCTGGACCATATTGTGTTGATAGACTCTGCAAATCAACCTCTGAATTTGATTAATGAACTGAAAACTACAGTTTCCTTTTACATCTTGGAGGTTTTACTTTATGCCTTTCTATTTAATGAATTTTCAAATCATACTTGTTCTGCTTCACCTTCACTTTATACAATCATCTTTTTACCCTTGGATTATCTGGTTGGAATCTCCCTCTGAGGAGTAGCACTTTGAAAAGGATTCTGAGATTAGAAACTGTATGGAAATTAATAACCAACTTCAACTTTCATAAATGTGTTGAATTTAAGTTATTGTCATATGAGAGAAGGCCAGGGAGAATAGAAGTCCAAAGGGATAAGTTGATTTATTTTATCAAATGCTTCAAAGAAGCAAAGGAAAATTAGAACTAAGATGAAAACCATTGGGTTTATTATTAGTTCATTATTTACTTCCTTTAGAGAATATTATTTTTATATAGTAGAGTTATTGAGGTTAGAAACTATATTGTCAGAGAGTGAAAAAAGAATTAGTGAATGAGGGGAATGAGTTGTGTGGAGCAAATGTAGACTACTCTTTTGAGTAGTTTAGTGACAAATAGAGAGTTGGGACAGAAGTTTGAAAGGGCTGTGGGGTCAAGGGGAAGCAATTTTAAATACAGGAAACTTTTATTTGTGTATCTGTGAAAAAAAATCTTGGCAATGTGTCATATGGGCAGCACAAGTGAGAAGAGGTGTAGTTCATTATACATCTTCCATGAGGAACAAGGGTTCAAGAATAAGAATGTTTTCTATGCTTTAAATTAAATTATGAGGAAAGATAAAAGAGTATGTGAAGATGCATAAAAATTTTGAGGTGTAAAGGAATGAAGTTGTGGAAGCCATATTTGATAGTTTCAATCTGATCCATAAAATGCAATACCAAGTCATTTGCTGAGATGTGGTCAGATTTAGGATCAAATAAAACAGTTCTATATATTTGTCCTTACGTCTCATCTTACCTCTTGATGTGAATTTTCAACAACTTGCTATATACCTTGATTAAATATTTGGCATGAACAAACAAGATTTTTTGCACTTTGCTATAAAACTTCTTTTTTTGACACCCTTATTTTTGTAATATCACAACCATATTAATAATTAATTAATTGTTTTTTTTCAATATTTTAAAAAATCCATTTTTTCTGTTAACAAGCATTTGTTTTCCCTCTTTCCTCTTCCAGGGGATAAAAGGGAAGAAAAACAAAACACTAGTAACATATGTGCATAACCAAGCAAAACAAAATCCCACATTAGTTATGACCAATACACATTGTCTCTTTCTATATACTGAGTTCATTGCCACTGTGTTAGGAGGTGGGTATTTTTTTTTCCATTGGTCTTTTGTACTCATGTTTGATCATTTTGTTAATCAAAGATCAAATACTCTGGAAAGCAATTTGAAAAAAAAACTTGAAATTATTCAACAACGTATAAGCTTTGACTCTGTTATACCAATACTAATCCTATATCCAAAATGAAGGAAAAGTACTCATTTCCACTAAAATATTTAGAGCAGCTCTTTTTATGTTGATGTCTACCTAGAAATAGTTAGCAATAGAGAAAATCTCTATGAAGTAACTGTTTATCTTCCTTATTAGATATTAGTCACATTTCAGTTTGTATTACTATCCTTGTTCTGTACCTTATACCCTCCTGCCAGTAGGCTGTGTTTGAAGGAGACTTCAATGTGCTTATCTTTGGATAGAAAATAAGTGTGCTGGATTGAATCTAAAAGAGGCACTATGTAGAAGGTGAAAGTGAATCAATTAGAAGTGATTAACCCATTTGCCAAGCATCATTAAGGTCCCAATATCAGTTAGCATGAATTGAAGAAATATTCTGCTTATTTACATGACTTCCTTCAGTAAGAATTACATGACTCTTTCACACAATTAATGGGATTTCAAAGAGTACATGTGTAGAAAGAAGTGAGTGCTACCCAGATTGAGAATGAAGGGGAATGTTAAAATAGCTAACAATTATAGGATGCTCCTGGAATTCTCAGTAAAATGATAGCTCACTGAGTTAGTGTTAAGTGGAGCCAGGAAAATCTTGGGATAATTGAGAAGTATCCAAAGATGGAATTTGACAAAAAGAGGAAGAGGGGTTTTACTTAGAATATGGAAGTAAGAAAGGTGGGAAATAATACCCATTTAGGGTCAGAATGTGGAATTTTGGACTGAAAGATTCTAGAGGTAAAACATTTCTGAGAGATAATGAAGTCAAAACATGATATTACTTGAGGATAGCTTGAGTAACATTGATATGATCACTATAATTGAGAACTTTAAGGATCATGAAACCAATATTTTGAAATGGGCATTAATATGGATAGTGATGTCACTGAAAAAGGCAGGGAATTGTGTAGTAGAGATTGGTTACAAAATAAATGACTCCAGGGAAAGGTAGGAGGATAGCTAACATGTTGGATGACAGAAAAGGAATTAAAATGGTTTTAGTCAAGAACATTGAGTTTAATGAATGTAATAAGTGTTCAGCATAGCACTTGACACATATTGGCTATCTAACAAATGCTTATTGACATGACTTGACTTAATAAGATGAAATATAATTGGAAAAGTATTAATTCTTATAATTTAGGTAAAGGAATCATCTTCTCAAGTACAAGATGAGGGAACAATGGTTAGAAAAGATTTTTTGGGGGGAAATGAACAATTTTGAGGTTTTCACAAGCTCTAAGCTCAAAATGAGTCAATAGTCTGATAAGCCAGACATAAAAGCTAATGTGATATTGGACTGCCTTAGGGGAGGCAGAGCTTCCAAGAATAAGGAAGCAATAATAACACACAGTCTACCCTTAGTCAAATCATTTCAGAAAGAGGGAAGCACAGTGCTAATATGAGTAAGGACAGTGGGAGAATGTCTTGCAGTCTAGTGCATGATAATAAAGACAACACTGAGCAATCTGGTTAATGTACAGGAAATTTATGAGGTTTTAACAAGTGGGTAAGGCTTCTGTGAGGAAAAGGGAAGGTTGTGAGTTATGAACCCAAAAGGGAGTTGCGTTTTCTTCTGACAGGCACAATGGCAGTTTCTAATTCTGAACATATCTCATTCTTGGCCATAAATTTCACAGACAACAGAAGATACAGACCAATTAGTCAGTCATTCAGTACACATTAAGTATCTACTATATACCAGGTGCTGTGCTAAGTACTGGGGTTAAAAACAAAAATAGTCTCTGCTCACAAGGAGCGTACAGTCTAATGCAAGAGATAAAACATAAGCAACTATGTACAAATAAACAATCTAGGTACAAATAAGCTATCTAGAGAATGCATTTGAAATAATCAACAGACAAAAATCACTAGAATCATGGGGGATCAGGAAAGGTATTCAGGAGAAGGTGGGATTTTACTTGGGATATGAAAGAAGTAAGTGGTGCCTTGAAAGAGAGATGAGGGAGAGCATTCCAGGCATGAAACACAGCCGGTGAAAATTCCCTTACTCAGTAGATGGGACTGTCTTGTGCAAGAAACATCAAGGAAGCTAATGTCAATTGACTGACAAGCAAACAAATGTGTATAACAAATAAGAAGACTGGAAAGCTGTATATGTGTGTGTATGCTGTACAGTAGTATGAAGTGCTTTGAATAACAAAGGATTTTATATTTGATTCTGGAGGTTAGAGGAAAGCACTGGAGTTGAATGTGTAAGGATATGATATGATGAGATCTGCACGTTAGAAAGATCACTTTCCCAACTGAGTGGAGGCTTGATTAAAGTGGGGAGAAATTTTCAGACCAACCAGAAGGCTATGGTATTAGTGCAGGTGTGAGGTGTGTATGTGTGTGTGTGTGTGTTCATCCTTTGTTGTCGAAGAAGATCATGCCATCAGAGAAATGATGATGTGACTTTCACTTGACTTTGTTTTGAGTGAGGGAGGGCTGTGCAGGTCACCAGCCTCACTTTTCCTCCAGAGCCATCTGAATCCAATGACCAGATATTCATCAGGATGACTGCAGATGATCACCCTGGTGTCTTTCTTTTTCTTGACCTCATTAAAGGAGCCATGCCCTGGTTACTTCTTAAACAAGCCTATTCAAGGAATGGGTGTTACCTCACCCTAAGTGAGTACCTGCAAAGACCTGGGCCTAAAGAGCTCAAGGTCTCCCAGTGCTTTCTGGGTCATCTCCAGTCATCCTGATGAATATTTGGTCACTCAGATGCCTCTGGAGGAGAAGTGAGGCTGGTGAACTACATAGCTCTCCCTCATTCAAACAAAGTCAAGTGCAAATTGTGTTATCATTTTTCTGATGGCATGGTCTTCTTCTGCAATGAAGGATGAACATACTAGGTGTGAGATAATGGAAGCCTGAATCTTGGTGGTAGCAGTGTCAGAGGAGCAAGGGGAAGTATGCAAAAGATGTGAGAAAGGTAAAATTGACAAGTTTTGGCAACAGAGTGACAGGTTGAGGGCCTAAGTGACTAGGAAAATGGTGGTGCCCTCAACAGTAACAGGGTTATTAAGAAAAGTGGAGGTTTAAGGAGGAAAGATAATGAGTTCAGTTTTGGACATGTTGAGTTTAACATATCTCAAGTGACTCAAAGAAAGAGAATAGTGTAGAGTTGAACTCATTCACCAAGGAAATCAAGAGTTGATTGCTGGGGAAAGAACTGAGGATTTGTGGGATTGGATGTCATGGTGTCTGCAAACAACAGGGTTGAGGTTGAAAGACAGAGAAAAAGAAATATTGACAATAGAATATAAGCAGATAGAGGAATTTCAGAATTCATGAATATGGAAGTAATTCATTTCTGAGTGATGATAAGATCAAAGGTATATCGATCTTTGTGTGTGGTGTCTGAAATAGAATGGAAGAGTGGGTATTGTGAAAGGAGTAATTTGAGAAAATGTAAGCTTAGCGTCCCTTGATGATGTCCTCTGGTGTAAGAGCAGTAGCTAAGGAGGAGGGACACAAGTCAGACACATTAAACTAATCAAGGAAAGAAAGGGAATGTCCAGGAGGTCAGTAGACAATAGGTACTAGAATTTTGATTTGGTTGTAGATAAAGATTGACTGAATCTTAAAGAAAGCTAGAATCTTGAGGCTATTAACTCTAAAATTAAAAACAAACCATTAATTACCACCACCACTATTTCACCACCAACAGCAGAAACAACAAGAACAACAAAAAACAACTGGATATCTCTATCTTTCCTAAATATTCTTCTCTAAAATTATTTCCTTTCATCTTTGATTATTTTCAAGGAGAGTTTCTGGCTATGTTTTCATTAGCAACACATATACATGCATACATACATACATGCATATATAGAGAATATGTGTATACCTATATGAGTATTTCTGTGTATAAATAATGTGTATATGTATATATGTCTATATCTTACAATCTGTACATATGTGTTTGTCTATATTTCTATATCTCTATGTTTCTATAAATAGATATGAGGTGAACTTCACCAAAAATAAAGGAAAAATCAAATGTTAATTTCTTTTCAAAACTAGTAATATCTTTGTAAATATCAATGACTCTACTAGATTATTTAAAAATAATTGTCTTGATTTCTTTATTTTCATTATTTTGATTCTTTAGGTTGAGTGAAATTCCTTTGTTTAAGTTTCAAGAAATGATACTTACTTCTAAATGGTATGACATGATTAAACAGAAATTTCCCATCTTTCAAATACTAAGTGCATTGGGAGATGCATGATTTTATGAAGTTCAGTCTTCCTTCCAGAAGTACTGTTTTCCAATCATGTTCAGAGTGTTTCTGGGAATGAATAATTCTCATCTAGCTATAATCTCTCTCCTGAGTTCAAATTCAGAATCAAGATATAAATGCCTGCTGGACATCTTCACCTGGTTTTCCCATAAGCACTTCAATCTTAGCAAAACAAAGCTGGAACGCATATACTTTCTACAACTTAATCTCTTCTCCAAATTTCTTTATTTCTATTGAAGGTACCATCATCCTTTCAATTGGTCCACCTCATAAATTCAAGTCCTCCCTGACTTTTCACCAACCTCACCCCTTATGTTCTGTCAGTTGCCCAATACGAATGATTCTACCTACGTATCTCCCACATTTCCTTTCCACTCAAATTACCACTGTCATTCAGCTTTAGTCTCTTATAATATTACACCTATATTATTGTAATAATTTTCCAGTTGGTTTACTTTCTGATAGGTTCTCTTCAGTCTCCAATCCATCCTCCATACAGGTAACAAAGTAACTTTAAAAAACCAGCAGCCACCAGAACTTATGCAACTGTACACACACACACACACACACACACACACACACACACACACAAAATTCTTGGGATTTTTTATTACTGTTAGGCTTAGAAATATGCATATATATATTTATATATACCCCAGTTCAGCATTTAAAGCCCTCTACAATCTGATAGCAACTTATATTTCCAGACATTCCAATATTCTCTTATTCATGCATTTTACTTTTAAGACCAATTAAACTGCTGATTTGCTGTAACTCAGATAATCATCTCCCACCTCCACATCTCCCATCTCCATTCCTTTGTCAAATAGTTAAGATGTGTTCCCTCTCTATTTCCTCCAAGACTACAGCTTTCTTCAAAGCCCATCTCATCAGTTACTTTTTTACAGAATACCTTTTCTTATCTTCCAGTGTCTTAGTAAGTCTTGCATTCCAAATTATATTTTCTTTACTGTTGTATGTGTATAAATACACACTTGCACATATGTTTATGCACATACACACACACATATATACATAGATATACCTATACAAAAATCTATATTATCTCCTCAGAATGAGAGCAGGATTTCCTTTTCTTTACTTCTGCAGTGGTTAAGTTGCATTGTACTGAAACATCTTTTGGCTAGGCTTTTGGTGATAAGTCTTCACTTAGCTAAGTCAGACACTGTATGAAAGTCACATAGTTTTTGGTCATGCAAAAACTTTCATCTGGTCTCAGATGAGCAATACTTCTCATAGAATTTCCTCTACTAATGTGAATTTCAGGAAAGCAGGGTTACATCACTGCCATGATGAAACAAAAGAAAAATATTTTTAATGCAACATTGTGAATCTGATTTTCTCTTTCCTCAAATATCCATAGATAAACAAAGGATAAACTAGAATAGTACTACAAAAAAGGAACCTCTTCTATAGCTGTGTGCTTTAGTTAAGGATGGGTAAAAGGAACAAGTAGTCATTTAGCTAGATGTCACTCATAGCCAAGTAACCTCAGTATATGCAGTGGCAGGTTTCCAGTCTCACAATCAGTACTCATCACATTGCCAGAAACCCAGCGTCACCAATTTTTGTTTACCTATGAATCAAAGGGTGAGGGAAGAAGCATAGAGTGGATTTCATTGTATACATAATATTGTGGTATGATTGCAATGATTGTATTCATAATTAGATCTACCAACGATAAGGGAGAGACAGATGAACATGGACAGAGAAAGAGACAGAGACAGATGAAACAAAGCTTTACAAAGCTAAGTTTTGACATATAAGAATCTGAGGTATAAAATGTTGTATGCAGATTCATTCCAAGTTCATTATTACTGCTTATGTGCTACAGAACATAAAATCAGTTCCTTCCACTGATATCATGACATGTTTATATTTCCCAGTCTTTTAAGATTAATTACAAAAATGGTCTAATAATAAATTATACACAAAGTCTAATCATACCCTCTATTATCACAAGGATCAAGGAGGGCTGTAAAGGCATGACTTCCATTAGATAAATGAAAGATGTCATCATGAAATGAACAAATAACTGTATTTAGAGTCAGAAAACTTAGGTTTAAATTCTAACTCTGTCAGTTATCATCTGTAGGACATTGGGTAAGTCACAACCTCAATTTCCTCATTTCTAAAATGTCAGATTAGACTAAAACACCCCTAAGTTCCCTTCCAGCTCTAAATCTATGATCCATGCCCAGAAAGTCTGCTGAGGGCCCCCATATGTTTATTATTATTATTCATACTATATTAAACATTTTTATATAATATGCTTCATTAAAATAATTGAAATCTGGTCTCAAATACTGAGTAGCTGTGTATCCCACATCAAGTCACTTAACCTTTCTCTACTTCAATTTCCTCATCTGTAAAATTGGAATAATAAAAGTACCTCCCTCTTGATCTTATTGTAGGAATGAGATAATGTTTATAATAGACTTGTCAAAATTAAGAGCATTATATAAAGGATAGCAATAGTCACAATAATATTACATTTATTATGTAGAGCTGCAAATATTACAAAGTACTTCTCTTGGAGGGAGGAAGAAATATGTAAGGCATTAGGTAGTAGAAGTGCTTTGCCCTGGGTTATTGACTTTATATTTTGGTTACTAAAAGGTTGTTCCAGTGTAGAAATTTCTCCCGCCAAAGTTGATTTTCAAGAAATTATATTTTTAGAAATTTTGGGGGGGCCATAGAGTTTAACTTACCCATGATCATATAATTTTTCCTGACTTGAAGATTGACTCTATATCCTCTGGGCCAGGATATTTATCCATGTGAAAGCAAAATTATCCCCACTTCATAGAAAAAAGAGATTTATGTCAAAATTACCCTAAAGAATAGGAATATTAAGTGAATAGCCCATTATCATACTGCTAGAAAACTTTGGAATTGGATTTTAACCCAAGTTGTTTATTATAAGTTTTATTGTTTCCACTGAAGCACCAAAAACAACAATCTGCTGGCAGTTACATGTTGAGCTAAGAACCACAAGCTGGATTCACTGTGGACAAAAGAAGAATCTGCCTGTAATTCAGATAATTTAATCACTGAACCCTGTAATTCCTTTTGTTCATCGATCTTTAGATCTCCTATCCACATTTTCACCTATGTAGTGTCTGAATTATCCATAGTATAAATATGTCCCTTTGCATGATGTCAGTTTAAACTTTGCCCCACAAGCTGCATGAACTCTTCTGTATAGAGTAGCAGAAGAGTCAATGGAAGGATATGTACTGGATATGATTCTGGTAAGTTTATAATTGACTCAGCCTTGAACTTATGCAACTCTCTATATGAGAAAAATATTTGAAGAGGACCAATGGGTTTTTGTCACCTTTCTTCTGGTAGTCTATCCCATATAAAATATTCTGTCAAGATTGCTGTAAATTGACTCATTAATGACAGGTGGTCTTGTAGGGGATCATTATAGAAAGGTCAAAAAAATTATGGGAAAATACATGGTAGGGTTCATCCTTTTCATGACCCAGTATGCCTATTGACAAATTTCACACAAAGATGATCATCAAAAATATCTAAGAGTTATTGAAGAAACTCTTCAAAGTCAGCCTGGATTATTTATCCATCAGACTGATGATGCAATGGATATCCTGGCCCATTAAGCAAGAGACTGGGATTAATAACTCTGAGTACTTAGAAGGAAATTCCTTGAGGCTGATGTGATTGAATAAAGAATACAAGAAGACCACTGTTATCCAGAAAAAAAAGATTCAAGGGTAATCACTGAGTTACCTGATTTCCCCCATGATCACACCCAGGTAAGTTTTTGACAGGGATTCTTATTACAAAAAGGTAGCCACTCTGCTCCAAAAGCTCAGAATCATAGTGTTTAATCATCTCCCTTACTAATGGACACACAATTCTTATGTATCATTCTGATAGTTATCACTGGAGGATATACATGATGCCTTTTGTGTAACTGATAAGAGGAAATTCTTGATGTTGCAAGATTGTACTCTTCCTGATAGGCTGCACTGGAGATCGGGGTAATATTGAAGACTTCCTAAGCCAGAAAGCAGAGAAAAGCAACAAGTGGGAAATGACTGATGAGGATAGGGTCTGAAGTGTCATATAGAAATTTGAGCTGAGGCTCCAAAGGCAAATCAATAATGTGGTTTAGATCAGAGATCTAAAATCAGTTTCATGATCAACAGAATTTGGGGGCACATCATCATATCTTCATACTGCCTCCTGCATAGATCCACTAGAAATGATACCCAAGGTTTAAATATTTCTGTGACTTAGCATTCATTCAAAAGCATATAGCAAAGAGGTAAGATACTTGAAACTGATCATTTACCGATGTGATTATGTTTTATTGTCTAACTATATGAAAAAAATGAAAGATATCTACTCAAACTGCACAGCTAATAAAGGTGGCATAAGAAGAATATTATCTGACAGATTACCTACTTTTGGGGAGCGGAGCAAAGATGGTGGAGTAGAAAGACGCACATACACATAGCTCCGAACCCACAACCCATAGAACATCTGTATAAAGCAACTCACGGCGAATTCTGGAGCAGTAGAGGCCACAGAACAGTGGAGCAAAGGAGATTTCTGTTCCAGAGGGACCTGCAAACCTCTCGTAAAAGGTCCGTTGCGCTGAGGATGCGGAGCCCAGCCCAGCCCTGCCGCGGCCGCGGCACCAAGAGGAACAGATCCGAGCAGGCTTCAGGGACAGGATCTCCAGTGGCCGCATGGGTCCCTCCACCCACAGGTGACGGGGGTCGGTGAGAGGGTCTCTTTGGCGGGTCGAGAAGGGAGTGGGGTGCCCCCATAGTTCAGGCTCCCTCGGGAGGCAGAAGCTGAGGCAGCAGCAGACCAGGGCTCCCCAAGCAGGCAGGAGCCTGGATACATTGTTGAAGGTCTCTGCATAAACCCCCTGAGGGAACTGAGCCTGAGAGGCGGCCCTGCCCTGACCTGAGCACCTGAACTTAATCTCACACTGAATAGCAGCCCTGCCCCTGCCGAAGCCCCAAGGCTGGGGAGCAGCATTTGAATCTCAGACCCCCAGCGCTGGCTGGGAGGATCAGGAGGTGAGGTGGGTGTGAGGAGAATATTCAGAGGTCAAGTCACTGGCTGGGAAAATGCCCAGAAAAGGGAAAAGAAATAAGACTATAGAAGGTTACTTTCTTGGTGAAGAGGCATTTCCTCCCTTCCTTTCTGATGAGGAAGAACAATGCTTACCATCAGGCAAAGACACAGAAGTCAAGGCTTCTGTATCCCAGCCCACCCAATGGGCTCAGGCCATGGAAGAGCTCAAAAAGAATTTTGAAAATCAAGTTAGAGAGGTGGAGGAAAAGCTGGGAAGAGAAATGAGAGACATGAAGTCAAAGCATAAACAGCAGGTCAGCACCCTGCTAAAGGAGACCCAAAAAATGCTGAAGAAAATAACACCTTGAAAAATAGGCTAACTCAATTGGCAAAAGAGGTTCAAAAAGCCAATGAGGAGAAGAATGCTTTCAAAAGCAGAATTAGCCAAATAGAAAAGGAGATTCAAAAAGATTACCTACTTTCACCTTAGTGTGAGAAGGAATTATTAAAAAGAAAAAGTAATGCACAAATGAACAGAGATGACAGATGTATGACATGGATACAGAACAAAAGTAGCTGTCTAGGGAATATTGTAAAGAGCCACTCGTGGAAAGAACATACATAAAATATAGATGTGACCATGACATACATGTGGCCATATACTTCTGATCTTGCACAGAGGCTAGTGTACTATTGTCATATTTTTAAGTGCCCTCTTATTATTTCTGCTGAGCCATCTCTGTATGGAAATAGTGTGAGCCATACATCTTCAATGTTTTGACATAAGTAATTTCATCTTGGAAATTGTCCTCCATTTAATCCAAAGTGAGGAAGCAAGTACTCTTCAAATTTCATTGCATTTTAAAAACCTCCCTATACTTTTCCTTACTACTTAATTACTAAAACAGTTAGTCCTATTTTTGGAAATGTGTATTAGACCACCTGCAAAGAGAGTCCTAATAGAAGTTAGCCATTATTCCTAAGGGGCATATAAGTCTTTTGTCAAACCTTGGAGAGAGGAACTGCTATCTTAAAAGTGTCCAGGTGGCCACACCTATTGTGACTTCTGTATTACTCAAATAAATTTCTACTGACTCATTTATAAAAAAGAAAAGCATAATAGTTCATGTTACTTTTTGATCAGGAGAACCAACGCAGCAAACATGGAGGACATGTTGACAGAAGACTTTCCTTTTGTGCTCCTGTGTCAAGATGAAGGTGAAAAAGAATCTTTATAAATCTATTTGAGAGGTTCAGAAAAAGGTTACCTGTAGACTCCCTTACTTGAATTTGATGTATCTATTTTTTAAATTTAATTTAATTAGCTGTAATTATTCCTAATTTGGTTTATTTTTGGTTCTGCCTCAACCAGCTGTTTGCTATAGCATAGGATCCTTACTTCTCTAATGTTTGTGTACAGATTCCTTGGGTGGAATCCAGTAAAAAAGAATATGCTTAATCTTTTCCAGTGATCTTATTGCAGAAGTGTTTGGTTTATTTTGCATTGTCTTCTTGAGCGCACATAGATGTAGTAGCATGTTGCTTCTCTCACTGTGACTCTGAGTTATGAGTCATTAGTCAGGTCCTTCTTGGCTTAGCAGTTTCTTTACAGGCTTAGAACTGTTGATATAATTGCACAGATTGAGACTCTCATGTAGAATGACCCTTGGAAAGGGAAAGAACTCAGATTCTCATGTTACCTGGATTGTTCTATGGAAAGAGATGCTACTCTGTCTTTTCCTTAGAAAAGAGAGTAATATCTGAAGCATGTAGTGCCAATGCAATATTTACAGAGCTTACGGTGATCATGAATATCCTGGTGCAATTCTGAATTGTGAAATACCACAGACTGTCCACATGGAAGACAGAACCAAAACATTTATTCAGGCACCAGAAAGCTGAATCCATCATAGTAAAAAAAAATCTGTACATAATAGCAATGCAGAGAACAACATCATCCCCAAGCCTTCCTCTGCTAGGTTTCCCACAAACCAGCTCCATTAAACAAATCACAAACAAGCTCTCTCAGTTATCCTAGTTGCTGCCTGCATCCTTCCTACTTCTGACTGCTCTCATAGCTCACTTCCTCTCAGCTGTGCTCTAGCTTCGCCCCTTCCTGTTCTATCCATTCAGCAAGCTCTTCCTACCACAGGCTCCATGTGGCCACTCAGACTTCCATAGGACCCAGGCAGGTCACATGGGCTTATTAATGCAAAGGAAAGATCTTCCCATTAAGAAACCAACAATAAGCAAAAATATGTTATCAATGTGCAAAGCTTCTTGTTTTTCTCATGTATCTGTTAACGTGATTTCTCACAACACTTCCCTTCCTCCCTCCCAGTTCCCCTTGTGTAGCTTTAGCTTCTGATCTTGGAATTAGGGTTTGGCCTAAGCCAAGTAAAGTCTTTTGGATAGGAACCAAAGTGTATGCATCTTTATTTTGTCTTCTTGTGCATAAGCAAGGGGACACATCTCTTTCGTTTTGGACCCCCTGGCCAGAGTGCATTCAATTAAGTTCTAGTTCACCTTGAGAGAAAAAAACAACAATAGTATTTTTATGATTCTCTGTCCCCCCTCCCCAAGACTATACATTTTCTAAATAAGTGGAATTGATAAGCAGAAGCTACTAAGGGTAAAGCAAAACTTTTGACCATACATTAAAAAAAGAAAATACACTCACAGAATTAATGAAAACTGCAAAGTAAAAAGAGAAGAAATAGATCATTAGTTTTGTTGCCTCCACATCTCTGTGATAGGCAAAATACCTCTGTTCTCTGTCACATCATCTTTATTATTGTATTTTGTTATGTATTATTATGTATTCATTTGTCTTGTGGCAACTGAGCTACTTTCTTCTACCATTTGCTGGGTTACATTCCTCTTTAGAGCCTAAGTCTCTCTATAAAAGAGAAAAACACAACTTCTCTAATGGCTCACTACACCTAACCAGCTCTGTGGCACAGTAGATGGGCCTGATGTCAAGAAGACCTTAGTTCAAACCCTACCTTAGACACTTAAGAGCTCTGCGACCCTGGGGCAAGTTGTTGAACATCTATTTGCTTCAGTTTCCTCTTATTTACATTGGGGATAATAATAACATCTACCTCCTCAGGTTGTTGAGAGAATCAAATGTGTCAGTAATCATAAAGCACAGCACAGTGTCTGCAAATAGTAAGTGCTATATAAATATTAATTCTCATTATTTTTATACAGGCAGAAGTCAAGAAACTCTATCAGGCTGTCCAAGGCTGGGACTGTTTTATTTTCAATGTTTATGTTTGATTTGCATTCAAAATCCAAAGTACTAAAAACCTATGTTACCCAAGGGTTCACAAACTCATTGTCACTCGCTAACTGGAAAACTATGTCCTCACAATTCATTGTGTTAAAACACATACAAACAAACACAAACACACATGTGAGCTGTGTCGATACCAAAGCATGGAGGCAAGTCTTTATAATCAAGATCTTATTTGATTGTCTTACAAATCAGATTAGGGCAAGAATGAAATCTAATTGAAAAAGTTAAAACCACACAGATAATCAAAGCTTTGGTCTACAGTCTTAACTTTTTTTGAACATAAATGTTGGCAACAAAACCTCCATAATTGTTTGCTTGTTTTAAATTTACTTTCCTCTGTTATGAAATTTTCTCTCTATAGAAATAAAGGGATCTGATAGACAGGGGGGTTAGAAAACATGATCTAACATTTGGATAATGGTGACGGTTTGAACGTAAAACAGCGTGAAGCTTCTTTGGAATAGCCTGCATGCTTTTATGCCTGTATATGTGAAGTTTGTTCCATTTACCATGAATCAGATTACAATAGAGACTTTGACTTCTTCTTCTTCTTTCTCCTGACCCAGCATCCCATTAAAGCATTATCCTCTGAGGAAACCACTCTGAGCAGTCCAGTGAGTTTGACTCTGGTTCCTCGTAGAACTTTAGTATGCTCCAGTCAGGAGAAAATTCATCAACAATTGGCAATGGAAGCATTGATCCCAAACAGCCAATGTGGCTTTATTAAGAATAGGTCATGCGTGACCTATTTCTTTATTTCATTATTTAACAAGGTTACTAAATTGTGCATTCAGGGAATGATTTAGAAGTAGCTATATATTTTGCAAGATTTTTCACAAAACATTTGATACTTTTTCACAATCTTTTCTTGTGAAAAACATGGGTAGGTGTGGGTAATAGATGAATAAGGCCTGAGTATGGTAATTGATGGATTAGGTTGGGCCTAAAGAGTTGTTGTAGTAATTTGTTGTCAACTTCTAGGGAAGATTTACAGTGAAACGTCCCAGGGATCTGCACTTGGGCTTATACTATTTAGTATTAATATCAGTAACGTAGAATGAGGCAGAGATGGCATACATATCAAATTTGACAAAGCTGGAAGGGGTAGCTCACATTCTGAATAATAATGTATTCTCCTATGAGACAGTAAATAGAACTAAAAGAATTAATTGACATTAGATAGGTTATTAAATAGTATGCTGGTAACCTAAAAGATGTAACCTAGTATATATCATTTTAAGTCAACCAACAAAATGGATACATTTTTAATATATCTTTGGTATATATGTTGTTCTATTTTTGAAAAATAATACTTATGACTCATTAGTGATATTCAATGAGTAGTTGAAGGGTAAGCATCTGGTTTATTATAGAACCAGTCTAGTTAAAAGACAGAAAGTTGATTCCATGCCCCTTCTTGACCCTTCTGGGTAATTTCAGTCCCACTATACAAAATCCAACCTTGGATAGACAAAAGAGCTGTAACTATGCCAATTGTTGTTGCCCATTAATGTGTGCTTGCTGAATAAGCCATTTAGGCCTTAGCTGATTTGGTGCATGATTTGGACATCTGTCTGCTTTGGCTTCATTATCTGGGATTGCTGCCAGATTCTTAATCTACTTCTTTTTTATCTACACTGGTACTTTATTTTCCTTCTCCATTTTCAATACCCAACAAAATATCTCTGAGATAACTTTGTTTTCTTTCCCCTCATGATCACATTTTTTAATCCCATGAACAACTTATTCTCTTTCTAGAGACTGGATTTGCTTCCTCCCTAGTTCTCTCCCCAGCTCAAGTTTTAAGCACTCGAGAATTACTTTGTTGTCAGGTAAAAGGCATGTGAAATGATACAAAAATTAATGAGAAAGTAGAGATGATGGCAGACGTTGTTTACAGTGTTACCTCCCTTCCTCTAAATCTTCTATATTTATAATAAGAAAAACCTTAAAATGGATACTTTTTAGGTATACTGGAAATCGGTTGAAGCTGTGGCTACTTCTCTTTGAAGGCAAATTGGACAGCAGCCTAGAATAGTGGAGTCACATCTTTAGCTTTGATCTGTTACCCAGATACTGCTAAGAAAAGAAGGCTCTACCAGTGACCTCCACTATTACTAGAAGTCCCTATGCTCCGTATAAAAATAGAATTTATGACTGTAAGGAACATTTGATAACCTCTAGGGAATGCAGGTATCTTTAACCTTTTAGCATCATATACTCCTTTAGTACTATGGTAAAATATACATTGTGCATACTTAAAACAAGTTTAAAAAAACAGCTTTATAAGCCATTCTGTAGTCCAGTCCATTCATTTCAAGGATGAAGAAACTGAGACCCAGGGAAGTAAATATGACTTTCTCATGATGATATAAGAAGAAAGGACCAGGGATGTGATTTAAAGCAAAGCACTGATTCTGTTTGCAACAACACTTCCACTGTACCAGGTTTTCACTTTATCTTCTGAAATACAAAATGATAGAGTCCAAGAGAGAGTGCAAGAAACTTTTGTGGTCCATCAATGTGAAAGATATAAATATATATAAACATATAAATATATATTTTGCTTATTAATATACACACGTATATGGGCATACTTCAGAGATATTGGGGGTTTGGTTCCAGATCACCACAATAAAGAAAATATTACAATAAGGCAAGTCATATGAATTTCTTGGTTTTCTAGTACGTATAAAAGTTATGTTTATACTATACTATAGTCTATTAAGTGAACAATAATATTATGCTTAAAAATGTGCATATATTATCTGAAATATTTTATCTCTAAAAAATGTTAACTCTCATCTAAGCCTTCAACTAGTCAGAATCTTTTTGCTGGAAGAGGGTCTTGCCTTGATATTGAAGGCTGCTGACTGATTGGGGGGTGGGAGTAGAGTGGCTGAAGGTTTTGGTGACTATGGAAATATTTTAGAATGAAACACTAATGAAGTTTGCCATCAATTGTCCCTTCCTTTCACTTGAACACTTAGAGGCCATTGTACAGTTATTAACTGGCCTGATTTGAATACTGTTGTGTCTCAGGGAATAGAAAGGCCCAAGGAAAGAGAGAAAGATATGGGAAAAGGCTAGTTGGTGGAGCAGTCAGAATGCACGCAAGATTGATTTTAGCCATATTATATGAGCACAGTTCAAGGTGCCCTAAAATAATTACATTAGCAACATCAAAGAATACTGATCACAGATCACCATAACAAATACATTAATAATAAAAAAACTTGGAATATTGCAACAACTAACAAAATGTGACACAGTCACATGATGTGAGTACATATTGTTAGAAAAGTGGGACATTGACTTGCTTAACACAGGATTGTCACAAACTTTCAGTTTTTAAAAAAAGTGACAGCTGTGAAGTACGAAAAAGCTAAATGCAAAACAAAAATGTATATACATATATATGTAGGTATATGCCTAATATATTATGTTACATGTCATAATGCATAAATATGGTATATATATGCTATTTTGTATATATTATGCATGTATGTATGCATATGTATATGTAAATGTTGTACAAATAGTTTGCATGAGTGTTGTGTATAGTATACAAGTGGCAATTGTTCTAAATAGTATTTGTTGCACTGGCTTCCCTAGAATCAAAATGGTCAGTCTTCAAGTCAACCCTGTAACTAGTGGTGCTGATGCTGGAAGAAATAAGCTTTCATTCATTTTGTGCAGCAGTAAGCAAGGCTAGGAAACAACTCAACCTCATTTTAAAAAGGCCGAAGAGGTAGCAAATTTCTACATCACTTCAGAGCTCAGCAATGTACTCTCTACTGCCTTAATCAGGACATGTTAGACATAGCTGCACATCACAAGTACTGAAGTACTGACAATGGCTTCTTCCTTTAAAAAGGTAAAGTTGATAGAAAATTGCTCTTTTCCTAAAGGTACACATATTCCTAAAGATATTATCATTTCAGGTACAATGGTAGGAGGCAACTCCAATACAGTAAGAAGTACACTGGATTTTGAAATAGATGACTTGGGTTTAAATCTCAGCTCATTATTTGTGTAACACTAAATATACCACATCACCTTCTGGGCCAAAATTTCTTCATTTATCAAGAGATGATTAAGTGACTTCAAACATCCTTTCCAGCCCCAAGTATTTTGATCCCAAGTACATGTTATTTGGCTGACGTTGGATGTCTCAACGCTAAAATTAGCACAAGATGATCAGATATTTATCCATACAACAAGCAGGGAAGGATTGGGATAGGAAACATATTCTCCTGGGCAGAAAACTGGCTGCCCTATTCATCTGTTACATTGTTTAGTTCCTAGTTTTGCAACATTTCCCAAGACCCACAGTCAAAATGCCCCTCCACCCACACTGGAGTATAGTTTCCCTTTCAGGGCAATTGCGCTAAATATCTCTGCTTATTTCTGAGCCTTCTGCAAAATGGACTCCTTTTGGTTACTATGTTATTAAAGGACATAAAGGGGCAAAGGACGGGCATATCATTTACTGATGTTTTTCTGTACCCAATGCTGTCATCCTATATATTAAGCTCATACCAGGCTTCTCCATTATCCTCTGCTCTGCTTTACCATGGTGTCCTTTGTAATCCCACTCCTTAGGGTTTTCTCTCTTTTTAAAATCACCATTCTTTATAGATTTCTTCCTCTGAGTTTCCTTCCATTTTCTGATCTTCATGAAATCTCCATTTCTCCTAAATATACCAATACCTCTTGACTCCCTCTCCATACCATCTTCCTCTGAATCACAATTACAGATCTCATGATCACCATTGTTAGGAGGGCTTAGACACTAGCTTAAATAAGTGTGCCTTCATTCTGTGGGGACAGGATAAAGGAGAAATAGCTGTTCTTTATCTCACCCCTATAGACTCAGGAAGAGAAGGGCAGGAGAAATATTCAATATATTCCTTATATACTCCCACTACTACTTACAGATCCTCCCTTTGCATCCATCAGTTAGTAACTGCCTCTCCTCTTTTCAAATCTCCTTTATCCTGTTAAGAACCTTGTTATTATCTATCTACCCTACAGCTTATACTCCTCTCTAACAAGTTCAGCATCAGGTTCACATTTTTCTGTACCAGAAAATAAAACAAAAATAAAACAAAAAAGGTCCCTCCCTCTCTCCCTGTTTTTCTTCCTTCTCTTTCTCTTTCTCCTCCTCCTCTTCCTCCTATGTATAGCTACAACTGTGGCTATAGATATGAATGACGTATGGTGGGCCCAATAAGATGTCACTATGTTAAGTGGACCATATGTTATCTGACCATAATAGATTGCATTATATTATCCATAGTAACTAGTGAGAAAAGAGTATGGAGATTGTGTGATTCTTTGTTTTTGTGTTCACAATATCTGATACGCTACAAGGAACACATTGCATGTTTAGAAAATGTTCCTTGATTGGTTAAATGATTGATAGAAGTTATCTAGGACCACCTGTGGCTTCATAAAATGGCAGCTAAGTTAACAGTATCCTAACTCTCATGTAAGTTGGTTGTTTCTTAAATTGCTGAATTAAGAGTAGTTTGCTTTCTCAATGCATGAAAATGAATCTCATTTTCTCTCTATAACTTCAGTTTTACAGCAAATATAGTCAGTAATGTAGTGAGAATGAAAGACAATAGGGATAACTCAAGACATGAAAAGAATCACAAAATGTCCATAAGGGAGTTAAGCCTATCCTTGGAGGATGTAGAGAAAAACAACAACATATCATTTCACAGGATGAGAAATAGCAGGAATAACTTCTGTTTAGATGTTGCTTTAAGGTTTGTAATGCATTTCAGTCCAAACAACCTTTGGAGATACAGCAGGCATTGGTACTTCCCTTTTAAAAAGACAAATATTTGGAGATTCTCAGTGGGCAAAGAATCAATGGCCCGTCATCTTATTCAATCTCATGGGTGTGTGCTGGTACCTTAGAGCTTTTTAAATTTTCAGTACTCTAATTATTAATGACTTAGAGCAATTATTAACACATGATTGTTAGTGATTACTCATCAATTTGATTTCTTTCTCTGAAAACTGCCAGTTCATATGATTTAACCATTTGTTAAAGAATGGTTCCAATTTTTAAAGAATTTTGCTTAATTGCTATATTTTTGAGAAATGAGACCCATATCAGAGCAACATGGCAATTTTGTTGCCAATTTACTTTTTTCTAATTGTGGATGTATTAGTTCAATTTGTGCGAAGACTTTGTTTTTATGTAATCACTAATCATTTCTCCCTCCTCTGAATCTTTCAGTGTCTTGCTTTGTACTAAACTGTTCTGCTATCGAAAACTTTGGCAACTAAGCTCTTTCATGTTTCCCCAGTTTCCTTATTATATCACTTTTTTGGTCTAGATCATGTATCCATTTTTATCTTACTTGGATATACACACACACACACACACACACACAGACACGTGTGTGTATACATATATATACACACATATGTGTACATACATGCATATGCACATACATATACACAAGTGCATGCATATACATGCATATATGCACATGTTCTATATAATGTTATATATGTATACATACATGTATATATGTATGTGTGTATGTGTGTGTGTATATATATATATACACATACACACATACCCCTTGGTCTCTAGGTAGTTTCTGACAGAATACTTTCTAGTTTTCTCTGCCATTTTTGTCAAATAATGAATTCTTGCCCCAATAATGGAAATCTTTGGGTTTATCAAACAGCAGGCTACTGTGATCATTTGCTTCCCTATAAAGTGTTCTTAATTGATTATACTGAATCAATCAGTGTATTTCTTAACCAGTAACAAATTGTTTTGGTGATCTGGTCTTGCTAGTCTCTCTTCCTTCACATTTTTGCTATTGACTCCTTCCATTTTCTTGACATTTTGTTCATCTAAATGAATTTTATTATTATTTTTACTAGCTCTGTAAAATAATTCTTCAGTGGTTTGATCAGTACAACACTTAATAAGTAAATTGATTGAGATATTATTGTCATTTTATTACACTTACTCAGCCTAGTCATGAATGATAAATAATTATTTGATTATTTAGATCCCTCTTTATTTATGTGAAGAATGATTTCTAATTGTGTTCATAAAATTCCTGTGTATGTCTTGGCAAGTTGGTTTCCAAGTATTTTAGACCGGTTATTTTAAATGGCATTTCAATTTCCGTCTCTTCTTGCTGTTTTTTTTTTTTTTTTTTTTAATGCTTATAATGTATGGATTTATTTTATAGCTTGGAGCTCTGCTAAATTTATTAAATGTTTCAACTCATATTTTGTTGACTGTAGGATTCTCTAAGTATACCATCATACAACCTGACAAGCAAGGTAGTTTTCTTTATTTCTTCAGTTCCTTCTATGTAACATTTCTATTAAAATATTGAATAATAATTGTGATAATTGGCATCCTTACTTCACCCCTAATTTTGTTGGAAAAGCTTCTATTTTATTCCCATCCCATATAATGCTTACTCTTGCTTTTAGTTAAATATTACTTATTTTAAGAAAAGCTCCATTTATTCCGATGCTTTCCAATGTTTTTTCTATAAAAATGTATGTTATATTTTGACAAAAGCCTTTTCTGAATTTTTTGAAATAATAATGCAATTTTTGTTATAAATATGGTCATCTATATTTATATTTTTTTCCTAATATTGAACAGTTCTGAATTTCTAGGTTAAATCCATCCTGGTCACCAAATAAAATCTTTGTGCTATGTCGCTATTCTCTCTTTGCTAGAATTTTATCTAAAACTCTTGCATCAATATTCATTAGGGAAGTTGGCATAAAAAAGTTTTTTTCTATGTTTTGTGCTCACTTTGGTTTAGGTATCAAAAGCATATTTGTGTCATGGAAGAAATTTGGCAAGATTCTTTTACATACTTTAAAAAAGCAGTTTATGTAACAATGGAATTAATTATTTTGCATGTATTTAGTAGAATGTTTTTTATTTTGAGGATTATTTTCTTTTTAAATTTTGAGTTCCAATTTTTCTCTGTTCCTCTCACCTCTCCACCACTAACTGTAAAAAGAATTATATATATGAAATCATGCAAAGCATGTTCCTATGCTATCTATAGATCAAAAAGCAAAAAAAGTGGGAAAATTATACTTGTTTGCATTCAGAGTTCATCAGTTCTCTCTCTGAAGCTGTATGCCATTTTTTCAATATGAGTCCTTTGCAATTGTCTCTGATCACTATACAGATCAAAGTATATCCATCTTTCACAGTTGATCATCATTATATATTGTTATTACTGAATACAATGACCTTTTGGTTCTTCTTACTTCATTTTCCATCAGTTCATGGATGTATGCCCATGCTGTTGTTGCTTTTTCTGCAATCAGCTCCTCATCATTTTTTATAGCACAATAGTACTCCATCATTATCATATGAACAAATTGTTCAGTCGTTCCCCAATTGATGAACATCCACTCAGTTTCAAAATCTTTGCCACCACAAATTTAAATATAAACACACATATGTATGTGTTTGTATATATGTATGTATTTACATATAAATCTTTTTCCTGTGATCTCTTTGAACTACAGACCTAGTAGTAGTATTTCTGAATAAAAGGGAATGCACTGTTTTATAGCCACTTTGGGCCTGGTTTCAAATTCTTTTCCAGAAAGGTTGGATTAGACTTCTGGGAGCCAAGATGGCAAAGAGATTGATAATTGCTGTCTCCTTTCCCTTGCTGACATTCAAGAGGGCAGAGAGTATCTCCCCAGGAACAATTCTGGAACAGTGGGAGCAGCAGAAGGGGTAAATAGTCTCAGCCCATGAGGCTAGGAAAATCACTAAGTAGAGTCCTTCCTGCTGTGGTTGAAGGGGACCAGGGCAGAGCCAGAGCTATCCCAGACATCCCCACCTTGGCAAACTGGAAGGAAGATCCTGAGTTGCAGGGGGGTGAAGCCCACAACCACCAACACCAGGACCATAGAAGTGACTCAGCACCCCAGGGGAGTTGAGAAGACATTAGTACAGATGGGATAACAAACTACTGAGCTTGCCTATTCTCAAGCTCAGCAGAGGAGATCTCCTGTGGCCAGACCACCCCTCTCCCTACTTAACACAGCTAGTCCCAGGATAACTACAGGGAAAACCAAAAAGACTTCACCTGGCTTCTGCTTTCCAGCCAGTTCAGCACCAGGTAAGTTGCAGCATTTTAGCTTCTACCTGAAAGAAATAGAGACCACACTACACAAAGTCTCAAATTTTAGGTACAAAAACTGTAGGACAGAGCCCCCTGTGCCCCAGACACAGAGATCTGCTTTAAAAGCCAGGAAAAAGGGTGATCATCATGAGTAAGAAGCAAAGCAGAAAAGAAAAGGCCATAGAATATTTCTATGGGGACAAGGACCAAAACGCAAATATCATTGAGGTCAGCATCGAGACTGTACTCCCATCTGAAACTTCAGAAAGGAATATGAACTAGTCTGAAGTTCAAAGAGCATTCTTGGAAGACCTCAGGAAGGATTTTAAAAGCCAAAATTAGAGAAATGGAAGAAAAACTGACCAATGATTTTAAAAATATGAAAAAGGAAATTGCAGAAGAATTTGAAGGAAAATTGGACAAATGGAAAAGAAAGTACACAACCTAACTGGATAAAATAACTCCGTAAAAGGAACAATTGGACAGATGAAAGAGGAGACGCAAAAGTTAACTAAAGAAAACAATTTGATAAAAAATATAATCAGGCAAGTAGAAGCTAATGAATCCATGAGACATCAAGAATCAGTCAGACAGAATCTAAAGAGTGAAAACATAGAAGGAAATGCAAAATATCTAACTGACAAAACAATTGACCTGGAAAATAGATGTAGGACAGAAAATCTAAGGATTGTTGGTCTATCAGAAAAAAAGATGGACAAAAGAGCCTGGACATTGTCTTCTAAGAAATCATCAAGGAAAATTGCCCAGAAGTCCTAGATCCAGAGGGCAAAATAATCATCGAAAGAATCCACTGTTCACCTCCTGAAAGGGACCCCAACTAAAAATACCAAGGAATATAATTACCAAAGTCCAGAACTATCAAGTGAATGAGAAAATACTGCAGGCAACCAGAAAGAAAAATTCAAATATTGAGGAGTTACAGACAGGATCACACAGGACCTTGAAGCTTCTACATTAAAAGATCAGAGGGATTGAAATATGATATTGCCAAAGGTAAAGGAGCTAGAACTACAACCAGCGACCAATTACCAGTAAAGGTGAGCATAATGTTTCAGGCAAAGAGATGGACATTCAAAGAAATAAGGATTTTCCTGATGAAAAAGCTAGAACTCAACAGAAAATTCAATCTTCAGGTCTCAGGAGTGGCATGGAAAGGTAAACAGGGGGGAAAAAAACTTCTTATTCAGTATGGGCAAACTGTTTAAATCCCTAAAAGGGAAGATGATATTTGTGAATCTTGAGAATTGCATATTTATTATGATAGGTAAAAGGGACATACATAGATGGAGTAAATGATGTCATGATAAAAATGTGACTTAAGAGTGCAAAGGCGTTTTAATGGGAGATGTGAAAAGGAGGAGTCAGAAAAAGGTAAATTACATCACAAGAAGTAGCACAAAAATATATTACAGTATAGGGAAAGAGGGGAGGGACATGAGCATTGTTTGAGAGTTACTCTCACCTGATTGGATTTGAGGAGGGAACAATAAACTCAGTTAAGTATAGAAATCTAACAAGCTCTATGGACAGTAGAAGGGAAAGGGGTAAAGAAAAGGGAGAGGAGGCTAAAAGGGAGGGAAGAAGTAGTAAGGGAAAAGGGGATTAAATGTGAGGGGGGCTGAAAGAAGGGAGGGAAGACTGAGGGAAGCAGTGGTCAAAAATTAAAACTATTGTGGAGGGGAAGGGAGAGGGGAGAACTAAAAGCAGAAATGAGGGGGAAAGGGATGGAGGGAAAGACACAGACAGTAATCATAACTGTGAATGTGAATGGGATGACCTCTCACCTAAAAATGAGATAGATAGCAGAATGGATTAAAAACCATAATCCAACAATATATTGTTTACAAGAAACACATTTGAAATGGGGGGATACACACAGGGTAAAGGTAAAAGTTTGAAGCAGAATATATTGTGCTTCATCTGATGTAAAAAAAAGCAGAGGTAGCAAACCTAATCTCAGACAAAGCAAAAGCAGAAATAGATCTAATCAAAAGAGATAAGGAAGGAAACTATATCCTGCTAAAAGACACCATTGACAATGAAGCAATTTCATTACTAAACATATATGCTCCAAGTTGTATAGCATCTAAATTTAGAGGAGAAGTTAAGAGAGTTACAGGAAGACTTGACAAACAAGAAAGAAGTTAAAAAGGTGAATAAAACTCTGAATAAGGTAGATATGATAGATCTTTGGAGAAAACTGAATGGTGATAGAAAGGAATATATCTTTTCCTCAGTGGTATATAGCACATATACAAAAATTGACCATGTACTAGGTCATAAAACCTCACAGTCCAGTGCAAAGGCAGAGATAGTCAAAGCATCCTTCTCAGATAATAATGCAATGAAAATTATATGTAATCAAAGACCATGAAAATATGTCAAAAATTAATTGGAAACTAAACAGTCTAATCCTAAAGAATTAGTGGGTTAGACAGCAATAATCAATAACTTCATTCAAGGAAATGACAATAATGAGACAACCTACCAAATCTTATGAAATACTGCAAAAGCAGTTCTAAGGGGAAGCTTTATATCTTTGAATGCCTACATGAATAATAATAAAGAGGAGATCAATGAATTGAGCATGCAGTTGGAAAAGCTAGAAAAAGAAAAAAAAATAGGAAGGTTAGATTAGATCACTACTCCACTAGAAGTTCATTAATTATTAATTGTCCCATATGCTCATCAACAATTGTCATTTCTGATAGGTGTGAAGGGGTACAGAGTTCTTTCAATTAGATTTCTTCTAATCAATAATGATTTAAAGGATTTTTTCAGATGATTTTAGATAGCTTTCTTCTTTTTAAAATTCCCTATTGATATCCTTTGGCTATTAATTAAGATTTGGGGAAGAGATTTACTTTTTGTAAAATTGACTCAGTTTCCTATATATTTAAGAAATGAGTTTTATCAGAAAAATGTGCTGTATTATTTTTCACTTTATTGTCTTTGCTACCTTTTAGTAATGTATAGTATCCTTGAATATCTCTTTCAATTGGGTCTAATTTTGTTTTGCTTTGTCTGAGATTATGATTGTCACTCCTAGACTCTTCAGTTCAACTGAACTTCATTCCAAATTTTTGTGTCTTTTTGTCTCAAGTCTGTCTCTTTATACAATGCATTGTTCAATTTCAGTTTCCAATCTATTTTGCTAGCCTCTGCTGTTCTATGGGTTAGCTCATGCCATTCATATTCACAGTTGTGACCACTAACTATGCATTTCCCCCATCACATTTTCCTCTATTTATTCTTTTCTTTTTAACCTGTTCCCTTCTCAAAAGCCTGTCTTGTTTTTAACTTCTGTCTCCTCCAATCTAACTTCCCCCTTTTATCTAACTTCCCCCTCTTTTTATCTCTCATTTTAAGTAAGATAGATTTCTACATCTGAGTGTATGTGGTTGTATGTAGTATTATATGTGTATGTATGTATGTGTTTACACACACACTCACACACACACACACACACACACACACACTCACGCAGAAATTCTTCCCTTATTAAACCAATACCATGAGAGGGATGTTCAAACGTTGGCTGCCACACTAAGATATTCCCCTCCATTATAAAAGTTCTTCTTTGTGTACCCATTTTACATAAGAAAATTTGCCCCATTCTATATCTACTTATCTTATTTTCCAAATGCATCTTTTTTCTCATTCCTGCATTCTAACTGCTCTAATAATGATCAAATTCTTAGGCATTGCAGGTATCATATTCTCACATAATAATATAAAAGTTTAATCTTATGAAATCCCTTCTGATTTCTTTTTCATGTTTACCTTCTTAAACTTCTCATGACTGTTCAATTTTCATTTCATTTTTTAAAAATTTAGCTCAGGTGAAGAAGGCATAAAGGTCTTCTCTTTTATTAAATATACATTTCTTTCCTGGATGCACTATACTCAGTTTCTCTGAATAGTTGATTCTTGGATGTAATTCTAGTTCCTTTGTCTTCTGGAGTACCATATCCCAAATCCTTTACTCCTTTACGATAGTAACTTACTAAATCTTGTGTGATACTGATTGTGGCTCCATGAAATTTGAATGGGTTCTTTTTGGCTGCTTGCAATATATTTTCATTGACCTAGCAGATATGGTTTTTGACTATTCTTTGAAGTTTACACTTTGAGATCTCTTTCAGTAGGTAATCAGTAGATTCTTTCAATTTCTGTTTTACCCTCTGCATCTAAGATATTAGGGAATTTTCCTTGATAATTTCTTAAAATATGATGACTAGCCTATTTTATAGATCATGACTTTCAGGTAACCAACTACTTCTTAAATTATCTCTCTTTGGTTTATTTCCAAGTCAGTTGTTTGTCCAATGAGATATTTCATTTTTTTCTATATTTTTTTACTCTTTAGTAGACATTTGTACATCTTTTTCCATTTGTCCAATTATGCTTTTTAAGGAGCTCTTGGCTTTAGTGAATTGTTGTTTCTCTTTTTCTATTTGACCAATTTTGCTTTTAAAGGAGTTACTTTTTTTCAGTGAATTTTCATGTTTTTTTTTTTTTTAACTATTAGGCCAATTATGTTTTTAAAGATATTTTATTCAGTATTTTTGTACTTCATTTACCAAGCTATTAATTCTCTTTCATAACTTCTTGTAACACTCTCATAAGTTTTCCAATTTTTTTTCCTCCACCACTCTTATCTCTTTCTTTAACTCTTCCAAGAATTCCTGCTGGTCTTACATCCAATTAGCATTTTCCTTTGAGGCTTTGCTTTTAACTCTTTTAACAATGTTGTTTCCTCCTAAAGTTATGTCTTGGTCTTCCAAGACCAAGTAGTAATTTTTATGGTCAACTTCTTTTTGTTTGATTGTTTGCTTATTTTCTCAGTCTATTTCTTCATTTTAAATTTTTTATTGAAGTTGGTCTAGTAACCTGGCATTAGCTAGGCAGTGTGCTAAGCTTCGGAGTTTTTTTCTGCTTCTTTCAGAGCTGGTTCTGAGGGTCTACAAATTCTCATTCATTGCAAGGTTGTGTAATCCTGGGAAAGGTGTGGTAACTGATTTCCCGGTCTGATCTTTACCAAGGAAGAGCCCTTATTCTCCTATAGCTACAAATACTAATGTTCCTCTTGGCCCTAGAACTGTGACCAGGAATCCTGTTCTTTTGTGAACAATCATAAACACACTTCTCCACCCTGGAACTGGGACCCAGAACTTCTTTTTGGCAACAGAATTGACAATCAACACTAGTTGTACCCAGTGCCAACAAAGAATTCCCTATAATTTCTTTCTGATCAATTATCTGATCCCCTTACCATTTCTAGGTTTGGAGGTCCTGAAGCAGCAGGCCTAATACTTTCTCTCTCTTTCTTCCTCCTTCTCCCTCTTTATTTCTCTCTCTGTCTCTCTTCTCCCTCTCTGTTTTTCTCTGTCTTTCTTTTCTTCCCTTAGGGAGCTCATTTATAATTCATTTAAATTCTTTCTCCATGACTGGATATTTAAATATCCTACACCCTCTTTCATTAATTTATGTAATTAATTTCATTATTTATGTGAACATCTATTTAATTTAGTTTTTTTTGTTTGTTTTACTGGTAAATATTTGGGTAAAAGTATCTTTCATCTTCCTTCACTCTTTTCACTTTTGATATTAGTGGTTTGGTTTACTTTTTTAACAACTAATTAGCCAATAGATTTCTCTTTATTGTTTTTTTTTCATAAAACATTCTTCTTTTTATTTCTTAGTACAATGTTTCTATTTTTAACTTTCAATTTTATCAAGCTTTGGTTTTTAGGATTTTATTTTCAGTATTTAATTGGAGACATATTTTATTCTTTTCCTAGATTTTTTAGTTTCATGCCTAATTACTTGATCTACAATTTTTCACTTTTATTGATGTGGGTATTTATAGATATGTTTTTTTTCTGACAAGTGCTGCTTTTATTCCACTCCAATAATTTGAACTTTTTTCCTATTTTTTCACTATTTTGAGGAAATTATTGATAATTTTTATCACTTGTTTTTTGACTCACTAATCTTTAAGATTAAATTATTTAGCCTCTGATAATTTTTAATTTATGCTTCAAAAGCCATTTATTGAATATAATTTTTATTGCATTATGATCTAAATGTATGCATTAAATATTTTTATTTTTTCTGCATTTGTTTGTGAGGTATTTATTTCCTAAAATATGGTTGATTTTTTTTTTTTTTGTGATGGAGCCATGTATAGCTTGTTAAAGATCTACTACTTTTTATTCACATTAAATTTTCTCCAAACATCGATTATATCTAACTTTTCTGAAATTATATTTATATCAATTCTTCTTTATTTTATGATTAGATTTGTGAAGTGTTGCTTTTTTTTCAGGATCTATGTAGACTTCTTCTAACTGTCTTAATAATAATGATAAAGCTACATGTATAATGTAAGCCATTTAAACTTGTTAAGCACCTTATGATTTCTCTGTCATGTTTACCTTTATATTTTTCTCTTGAGTATTGTGTTCAAGTGTCTATTTCTCTACTCAACTCTGGTATTTTCATAAGAAAAGCTCTATCTCATTAAATTTCCATCCCCCCCCCCCCCAATGATTACATTCAGTTTTGCTGGATAGGTTACTCCTGATTATAATCTAATTTTGCTGCTTTCTAGAATATCATACTAACAGCCCTTTTCTCCCTTTATTATAGTAGCTCTTAAATCTTGTGTGACCCTGAGTGTGACTCCAAAGTATTTGAAATTTTATTTATGACTACTTATAGTATTTTGTCTTTTACCTGGAATTTCTGGAATTTGACTATACTATTTTTGAGAGTTTTCATGTTGGGATCTCTTAAAGGAGGTGATTGATGGATTCTTTCAATATCTATTTTGCCCTCTGGTTCTGAGACATCTGGGGAACTTCATTTCATAATTTCTTGAAATATGATCATGATTTTATCATGATTTTCACATAGTTAATGATACTTAAATTATTTCTCTTCAGTCTACTTTTCTAGGTCAGTTATTTGCCCTATGAAATATTTCTATTTTCCTGTATTTTTCAGAAATTTGACTTCATTTTACTGACTTTTTGATGTGTCATGGAGTCATTATCTTTCACTTGCCAAATCCCAAATTTTAAGGAATTTTTTTCTTCAATATTTTTGTGCCTCTTTTGCCAACCCATTAATTTTCTTTTCATAATTTTCTTGTGTTACTTCAATTTTTTCCCAATTTTATCACTCTTATATGATTTTAAAACTATTTTTTTGCCTTTATCTCTTTCTTTAACTTTCCTAGAAATTCCTTTTGGTTGTATCCAGTCTGAATTTATTGAGGGTCTGTTTGTAGAAGCATTCATGTCATTGCTTTCTGAATTTGTGGTTTGAGCTTCACTTTCATGATGGCAGAGTTTTTTTTTTTTTTTTTGGTCAGATGATTTTTGCTTGTTTGATCATTTCCCCATTCAGTTTCTTGAATTTATACTTTATTTGAGGGGTAGAATATGATCATCCATGAGGTTTTATGACTGGTCTGAACTTTAAGCTTTTATGTCCTACTGCTTTCACAAATGGCAAACCATTCCACCCAACCATTCTGAAGTAAAGTATGGAGAGTTGGACTGAAATAACTGAAGAAACAAATTTTGGGGGTCTCCAGATATCTGGGATATGGTCTTGTCACTACCCTACTGGTTTGTCCTCTGCTCCCTCAGAACTGCAACTACTCCTCTTTCCCCTGGAACTGCAACCCAAAGGAGGGAAATGGATGATTTACCTGCCAAATTATGCTTAATCTTGTGCTTGCAGAGGGGTTCTCTTCAAAGAGGGGCCCTCTTGAAGTCTCTCATTGACCAGGTATTCAATTTTATTATTTTAGGGTGCCAAGTGTTCATGCTGCTGCCACAGATACTGCTTCTACTGTCACGACCTCCAGTGCCCATAGCTGGTATCATTTCTGCCACATAGCATTCCTAGATAGTCCTAACCCATGTATCTGTAGACTGCTCTTTTTGTCCCTCCTTAGCTTCCCTGTACTAGAAAAATGACTCACCATGACTTTGTGCTGGTAATATCACTCAGAGTTTGGTAGGATTCACTTTTTAAATTTGTTAAAATGTTGGGAGAGCCTGGAAAAAAATATTTACTTAATTTAGCCATCTTGACCTCCAAATAATATGTAATTTGATCATAACAGTAATCCTGTGAAACAGTTGCTATTATTATCTAGTTTCATAGTTGAAGAAACTGAGACAAAAAGTGATTTTCCCAAGATCACTGAACTAGGAAATATCTGAAGACAGATTTGAACTCAATAGTACCTCACTCCAGGCCCAGTCTTCTGCCCACTCTACCACCTACTTTCCTTCAAAAGTAGAGTTACAGCTAAGATAGATTTTAATGTCCATCAAGTCTAGTGTCTTCATTTTATAGATTAGAAAAACTGGACCCAAGAAAAGTTAAATGATTTTCCCATGGTCCTACAACCAGTTGTGTCTGAAGTAGCAGTTTACACTGAAATATTTGTTGTTTCTAATGCTGTTATTATTGACAGTGTTCTTCCATGATTTCTGATTCAATTCCCTGTTGCCCAAAGAAGAAGTAAGAAGGTTGATGAATCTTCTGCCTTAGTATAAATAAATTCAGAAATCAAGGACAGCAGAATTATAATAAACATCTGTCATTTTACTGTCTTTACTGCAGTGCAAGGTTCCTGCAGTCAGTGCAATAGTAAAATATGTATATATATATATATATATATATATATATATATATATATATATATTTAATGGGGTAAAATTCAGAAGACTTGTTCTGTGCCCTTACACACCTCAATTAAAGTTTCTTAGACTCAGTTCCCTTATTTGTAAAATGAAGACAATGGTGACTGCCTTATTTAATTCACTGGGTTGTTGTGAAGACCTCCTCAAAAGGGTGAAAAAAATTTTGAAAAGTTATGTATAAGTGTTGAGTGCTATTATTTTAGTACATATAGAGTTTCTTTTTTTAGGGGACTAAGGAGAAAAAAGACTTAGCATTTGTACTGAAACTATTTCTATAGATAGGTTTTAAAGGACTTCTGCCTTTCCATTATTTTTCTGTTTGTGGTTCTATTTCTGGATTGTCAGGCACATGCAACATTCTTGGTGCTGAAGGATGTTTGTGGAAAGCAGGATTCCTCTAGATATTTTTCGATTAAACAAATCACTAATACATAGCAAATACCCCCAATCACATAAAATCATTCCTACCTCATTAAATGTTGATTAATTATGGAGAAGCCTTATCATGCCTTAACATGAAAAAGGAGAAAAATCCACCCTCTTTCTTCAACAGTCTGTTTGAAGTAAGAAATATTGGTCTCTATAAATCACTCACATCCAAAGAGTGCTTACTAAAAAGAGATGCACAGTCAACTGATAATTTATATTTGATGACATCATTTACAAAGCCAGTGTGGACCCTTATGATCACCCATGATCATTTTTTTCTAACAGCAGAGCTCAGGGTCTCAATCAGAAAAATTCTAATAGAAGCACTGAAAAATGAAGTTGCCATTTTGTTGTTTATAGACATGTGTGTTTGTTTTCTTATTGAAAGGAGAATATTATTGCTCATCTGCGATAGAGATTACAGTTTCACAGGGAGAAAATTGGAGGACAGTAGTCAAAGAGAGGATATAAATGGAGGAGTTTGAGATCACAATTGAAAGGCTTAGCGTTGGTAGGGAGGAAGACCATTTATTCTCTGAGACCAAAGGAAAGAAAGAAAGAATAAGTCAGTGAATACACAGTGAAGACACAGGATGGAAAATGGAGGGGGATCAGATGAGAGAATGTATTACAGGGGCAGAGCTCTCCCCCAAAGCCTTCCAAATGTGTGTAAAAATGACTCTAAACAAATTCTAGAGCTTCAGAATCCACTAAATGACAGAGTGAAACAAATCCCCAGCTCAGGACAACACAAAAAGTTTATAGGAAGGATATTTTGCACTGGACAGGAACTAGAGTGCAATCCAGCATCAGCCATACCAACATAGATGGACCAGAGTAGGCTTCAGGGGACTGAATCATTGGCAGTTGTGGTAGGTTCCACACTTCTCAACCAACAGATGCCAAAAAGGTCAGTGGGAAAACTCTGTGGGGCCCAGGGTAAAAGAGGAGGATACAGTCTGACTGGGTCAGGCTCCAGACTCAGGGTGATGGTGGTGGTGGGTATGGTGGTGGCAGCAGCAGCAGCAACATAAACACCAGAGGCTTCTTCCAGAACTCTGGACCCAGAGATGGTGGGGGATTGAGCAGCTGATATAAAATCCTTGAAACCTGGGGCGATACACCAAACTCCACCCCACCTGCACTGGAAGCAGAGTTTTACCTTGACAAAGATTTGGAAAGTGAAGTGTTTCACTGAGAAGATGAGTAAACTTTATAGAAGAACTCAGAGTATGGAATCTTCCTTTGGTGACAAGAAAGATCAGGACATACAGAAGAGGACAGCACAGTCAAAGCTCCTACATCAAAAGCCTCCAAGAGGAATATGAAATGGTCACAGGCCATGGAGGACTTCAAAAAGGATTTTGACAATCAAGTAAGAGAAGTAGAGGAAACACTGGGAAGAGAAATGAGAGCGATGGAAGAAAATCATCAAAAACAAGTCAACAGCTTGATAAGGAGACCAAAAATACTGAAAAAAATAGCACCTTAAATGTAGACTAACCCAAATGACAAAAGAGGTCTAAAAGGCCAATGAGGAGAAGAATGCCTTAAAAAACAGAAATAGCCAAATGGAAAAGGAGGTCCAAAAGCTCACTGGAGAAAATAATTCCTTCAAAATCAGAATGAAGCACAGGGCAGCTAGGTGGCACAGTGAGTAAAGCACAAGCTCTGGAGTCAGGAGGATCTGAGTTCGAATATGACCTCAGCTGCATGAACTTGGACAATTCTCTTAGTTCCAATTGCCTTGCCTTCTCCCCTCCAAAAAAGTTAGAATGAAGCAAATGGAAGCTAATGACTTTATGAGAAATCATGAAATAATAAAGCAGAAACAAAAGAATGAAAAAAATAGAAGACAATGTGAAATATCTCATTGGAAAAACCACTGAGCTAGAAAATAGATACAGGAGAGATAATTTTAAAATTACTGGACTAACTGAAAACCATGGCTTATAAAAAGTGCCTAGACATCATCTTTCAAGAAATTATCAAGGAAAACTGCCCTGGTATTCTAGAAGGATGGAGTGAAATAGAAATTGAAAGAATCCACCAATTGTCTCCTGAAAGAAATTCTCCAAAGGAAAACTCCTAGGAATATTGTAGCCAAATTTCAGAATTCCAAGGTCAAGGATGAAATAATACAAGCAGCCAGAAAGAAACAATTTGAGTATTGTGGAAATATAATCCGGATAACACAAAATCTAGAAGTTTCTACATTAAGGGATCAAACATCGTGAAATATGATATTCCAGAGGTCAGGGAAGCTAGGATTAAAACCAAGAATCACCTAGCGAGTAAAATGGAGTATAATCTTTCAGGGGGAAAATGGATAAATAAATGAAATAGAGAACCTTCAAGCATTTTTCATGAAAAGACCAGAATTGAATAGAAAATTTAACTCTTAAATACAAGAATCAATAAAAATATGAAAAGGTAAACAGGAAATAGAAATCATAAGAGACATTAAAATTGAACAGTTTATATTTATATAGAGAACAATGTACACACTCAATTGGGTATCTAACCCTATAAGGAAGTAGGGTGGAAGGGGATAAAAGGGGGGATGATAAAAGGGAGGACAAAATGGAAAAGTGGGTAGTCAGAAACATTTTAGAAAAGGAGAAAATAGAATAATTGAGGGGTGGAATAGGATGGAGGGAAATAAGGTTAATCTTTCACAACATGGTTATTCTGGAGGTGTTTTGCATAACTTTGGGAAGTGAGATCTTCCCAAATTCATGCATAGCATTGTATCCACTATACCACATTGCTAAACAAAATGGAGGAAGAAAAGGAATTAATTATTGTCTTTTCCAAAATTAGGGAAAGAAGAGGAAAATGGTTGAGGTAGATTCCAGAAGAAAAGAATCAGAGGAATTATGTTTTGTTAAAGTAAATTTAACAAAATGAACTAACAAGAAAATGTGCTTCTCCCCTAATCTCCAGTCCTAAATCAGAAGAAAAATCAAACCAGTATTAGAGGTGAATATAGGAAAATATAAAGTTAAATCACATAGCTTTAAGGGTAGATGGATTAAAAAATCACATAAGATGAAAGAGTAACAGATTAGTTAAGAAAACAAAACTATAATTTTTTCATTTGAAAAAAAAAACTTTTAAAATGAGATACAATATGGCTGAACAAGTTGTGACATATGAATGTAATGGAATACTATTGTACTATAAGAAATGATGAAGAGGAGAACTTCAGAAAAGCCTGAACTTGTATGAACTGATGCTGAGTGAAATGAGGATAACCAAGAGAACATTATACACAGTAACAGCCACAGTGTGTGAGGACTACTTCTAATAGCCTTAGCCCTTCACAGCAATGCAAGGACCTAAAACATTAGGTCTTATGAGGCAAAATTCCATTCCCATCCAGAGAAAGAACTATGGAATTGGAATGTTGAATGAAGCAGAATATTTTCTCTTGTATTATGTTTTGTTTTGTTTTGTTTTTTTTCTCATGGTTTCTCCCATTCGTTTTAATTCTTCTATCCAACATGACTACTGTGAAAATGTGTTTAATAAGAATGTATGTATAGAACACATATAAAAACGCATGCCATCTCAGGGAGGAGGGAGAGAAAATTTAAGACTTGTGGGAATAATTGTTGAAAACTGAAAACAAATAAATTAATAAAAAATTAAATTCAAATATTCAACAAAAAAATAAAACAATTCCTCCAAAAGATACAAGAAATACCATTTGAAAGGCTAGAAAACAACTTACTATTCTTCAGGTAAATTATAAAAATGGGTATTGCTATCATGTTTATCAGAAGAAATTTAAAACAAAATCTAATTCATAGAGATAAATAAGGAACCTACATTGTGATTAAAGGCATCAATAACAGTAAATCATATCAATATTAAATTTCATGTTCTAAATGCCTTAGAATCTTAATTCATAAAGAAAAAATAACATGTGAATTACAAGAAGACATAGACATTGATGAAATAATACTGAGAGATTTTAGTGTCCCTCTCTTAACTTTAAAAAAAACCTAAAAAAAGGAAAACAAATATAGAATTAGAAAAAAAAAATCTAAGTAATGAGTTAAAAATCTGTTGATGCTCTATAAACAAGACTACTAAGAAAAACACATATGTATCATCACTATATGGAAGTTTTACAAAAATTGAGTATGTATTAAGGTACAGAAATATCACAAATAATTATAAAGAATAAATGGTAAATACAGCCTATATATCTAATAATAAAAATTGTTATTAGTTCAGGAAACAATAAATGTTGATAGCAATTAATGTTAACAAAAATTAACAATAAAATTCCAAATAATAAATGTATCAAAAAATTATAGAATAGTAATAACTTTGTTACATTAAATCACAGTGATGGACGAACTTAACAAAATTTCTGGGACATAATTAAAATTCTCATAAAAAAAGAAGTCTCCCTCAATGTGCACATATAATTAGAAAAGGAAAGGAATAATGGGCTGAATATGCATTCAAAAATTAGAAAGCCAGCAAATAAACTCAAAAGAAGTAGAAAAGAGGAGATATTGAAAATAAGATGAGAAATAAAATGGAAAAAATGAGTATTAGTAAAGTTAATAGTAAAAAGTAATAGGTAAAACTCAAAAGACAATTATTTTAAAAAGTCAACATAATTGTTAAACACCCCATCAATTTGATTAAAAGAAGAAAGAAAATCATTAGCAACAGATTAACAAGTGAACAAAGTGAAATCCCAACAAATCAGAAGAAATTAAAAGAAAAGAATAATGAAAACCTATTATGTAGAGCTCTATGCAAATGAAATAGGGGGTAAAAGTAAATAGGTAAATATGTTTAAAATATATATAAAATACTCCAACTCAGGAAACCATAAGATGTTTAAGAAATTAAAATAGTACACAGTATCAGCAAAACACCAAAATGTGTGGGGATAGTATTGGATAGGGATAATTCTTGCCCCTGATAAATTCATAGTGTTATTCTGAGTGCTATTTAAGCAATAATTAAACAATTGGCAGTCATTCTAAACGAATTATTCTCAGAACTTGATAAAGAAAGCACTCTATCAGATTCCTTAGAGGCAAATATAAACAAATAATAAGAATGTTGAAACACAGAAGAAGAACTATAGAACATCATTAATGAATATGAATTTAAAATTTTAAATAAAATCCTGACAAAAATTACAATTCATTTGAGAAGTCATGCATAATATTCGTGTTGAATTTATACCAGTAATGCAATGATAGTTCAACATTAGAAAAACAATTAATATGCTTAATTCTATTAAAAGCAAAAATGCCCCAAACCAAATAATTATCTCAGTAGAAAAAATCAAGAAAACCCTTTGGTGTAGTACATTGTACATTTGTGCTAAAAAATAAAAACATCTAGAAAGTATAAGCATATATGCAACTTTTAAATATCATTAAGTGTAGCTAAAAATCAATAACAAGAATCATATGCAATGAGTATATACTAAAAGGTTGCCCAGGAAATATTGGAATGAAATAAGAAGTGTACTGGTTAATATTTAACAGCCACCTCTCTGGGAAAAATGTAGATGATCTTTAATCTGCTTTATTAGCATTCTCTTCACCATTTTAAGTACAGACAATCAACAAAACAATAAGCCAAGCCATGATTCATAGCCCTTGCTATTTTTTTAAGTGTAAGTGTCTCATACTTTAGTTTTAATAATCCCTTCTTAGAAGCCATTTTGACCTAGCTTTTTACACCTTCACAGGTATACTTCTAGTTATGGCAAGAGCCATAAGACAAGAAAAATAATTAAAGGAATAAAAATAAATAACACCTAGATGTAACTTTATATTTTCTGGTGACAAACATTTTACTTAGAACATCGTAAGCAATCAGCAAAGCTACACATTGAGGCAAGAATACACACACACATGCGCATACACATACGTATATACACACAAACACGTATGTATAAAAGCTTTTCTGAAGTAGATAAGCAGTGAAAGGATATAAACAAACAGATCTCAAAGATGTATTTTAAACTATTATCAACAATATGAATGGATTCTCCTAATCAGAAGTTATGATGGAAATAAAAAACTGACATTTCATTTCACACCCAGCAACACGGCAAAAATTATAAATGATTAAAATGGTTTAAATTGGAAGGATTGTGGGAGGATACACATAATAGTGCATTGCAGGTGGAACTATGAATCAGTACAATCATTTTGAAAATATATTTTAAATATGCAAAGAGACAATATTACCTATACCTTCTCACATAAAAATTCCCATATTTGCTTATACCTCCAAGGAAGTCATTTGATTAAATGAAAAATTTCATATAAAATAACATATTTGTAACAATACTTTTTGTGGTACCAAAGATTTGGAAATGAAGTAGATGTGAAATGGTAGAAACATGGCTAAACAAATGATGGTACATTGATATAATATTATAATATTATATGCTGTTGTTTGGTTGGCTGTTGTGCTTCATTCTCAAAGACGACCAAAATGACATCACCATGATAAAGTGAAGTTTCAGTGTGTCTGAATATGGCTGATCAGTCAAATATGAACTTGGAACGCTCTGCCACAAATTGGGCACAGACTCCCTCAATACCAGTAGCAAAGAGTAAATAATAAACTTGGGGTCCCATAGTTTGGGAGTCAATGCCTTTTTATTCTTTCTTTAAGGTAAATCATAAAATATGTTTTTAAATATCAATTACCAGAATCTTTTTGTTCTTTGTCTTTTATGTTTTGCTTTCATGGACAATGAACTTAATTATAGATACTCTGATATATCTTATTTTTACATAGAATTAATATGTGTTTCTTAACAGACCAGATGCCTCCCAAAAAATCCCTATGAATTTTCAAGTATCATCATTGCCCTCTAAGTATGGGTTACAATAAAATAAAGGCAAACTACAGAGAGAATTAATTCTACAACACCCAGGAAGTATTGAACTGAATGTCCTACTGTTTTTATGGATAACATTACAATGTTCCAGGCCAATGAAAATTTTCCATACAAAAACAATTTAATTATGTACATTTTCCATAAAAGTCAATAAGTTTTGGTTTTCATTGAGAGTTCTCTGGGTAAAAGTGTTTTGTTTTGTTTTGTTTTTATTTTACTGCTATTGAATTAATTGCTTTGATAATTTGAACCTCAATTTCAGGATTCTTTGAACCTAGAAAATATCATCATTATGACAATATTGGTTTGGGGAATTCATCTCTACATTCAGTCTGAATGCAGCAATCAGTTCAGCCCTAAAATGTCTCTTTGAATTCATGAAACAAATGAGGCATATCTGCCACTAGCCTAGATATGGTGGACTCCCCAATTAAGACAGTGGGAACCCCAGAACTGAGTTCCACAGATGAAAATTTCAGCAATTACCGGGCATGGTAGGTGCTAATTTTTTTTCTAACCTAGAATGATGTTACACAGTTCCTTCTGCATTGTTTTCCACAGTCTGTAGGCTATTTAAGGGTGATCTTTCTATAATTTTTGGTACATCTCAGTTATTAAGCATATATTAAGTGCCTACTATGTGCCAACCACTTTGCTACTACTATTGTTGTTAGTCATTTTTCAGTTATGTCTGATTTTTTTGGCCCCATTTGGGGTCATTTAGGGTTTTCTTGGCAAAGACACGAGAGTTGTGTGTCTTTTCCTTTTCCATCTCCTTTTATAGATGAGGAACCAAGGCAAATAGGGTTAAGTGACTTGCCCAGGATCACAGAGCTAGACATAGTGTCTTGTTCAGCAGGGATTGCTTTCATGTTTCCTTTCCATTCAGAGTTATTTTAAGAAGAATAAAATTCTTAAAGTATTTTTCCAAAATTCTTCTTCTTGATATATTTATAATTAGTGTGCCTTTTCAGGAGGCAACCAAGCTATTTATAACTTTATGCATTTGTTTAGTAAGACTACTGGACTTAAGCTTGAAACCTTTTGTGTTCTTTTCACATATGAATTATTTTACACTTATTGAGTGTAAATGTCATTTCTATATCAAGGAAACATTCCATGAGATGAAGGAGTTGTTTAATCTATTTTTCAACAAATCCATATAACTTAATGAAATATACAAGAAATGATTAGTAAGATGAATTGACTTGATTAATTTAGTAGCTATACTTCTGCATATGAGTGAATGTAATGGAGATAAGGCTAAGTTGTCCTGTAAGCAGTTGTATATTTCTCCATCAAAATTGTGAGATTTTGCATCAGTTTTCCATGGCATCATACTGTTGGTGCCATGTTTTAAACAGAAAACATGTTACTAGGTGAATACTAAATTCTGTAGAATTTACACCAATATCTATTGCATATTTTTGTTATTTATGAATAATGGATGAGTACAGAAATGAGTTTAAGGCTTTGTGATAATCAACAAAAGCAGTATAGGTGTTATTATGCTTTGGTGCAACTTGGTCGATGATATTAAATCTAGGAATGATAAATTGACCTTAGTATCTCTAGAATTTTTTTTTCTTTTTCTCCTTTATTTTATTTTATAATTTATTTATTTATTTTTAGTTTTCAACATTCATTTCCACAAGATTTTGAGTTCCACATTTTCTCCCCATCTCTCCCACCTCCACCCCAAGACACCATGCACTCTTATTACCCCTTTCCCCAATCTACCCTCTCTTCTGTCACACCCCTCCCTTCCTTTATCCCCATCTTCTTGCTTTTCTTGAAGGGCAAGATAGATTTCTATACCTTATTACCTATATTTCTTATTTCCCGGTTGCATGCAAAAATAATTCTCAACATTCATTCCTAAATCTTTGAGTTCCAACTTCTCTCCTTTCTTCCCTCCCCAAACAGCCTCACTGTGAAGGCAAGCAATTCAATATAGGATATACATGTGGAGCTATGCAAAAGACTTCCATGATAGTCATGTTGTGAATATAGACTATTTTTCCCTCCATTCTATACTGTCCCCCATTTATTGTATTCTCTCTTTTGTCCTTTTCCCTGCCCAAAAGTGTTTACTTCTGATTATTCCCTTGTCCCATTTGCTCTCCCTCCTATCATTCCCCCCACAGCCTACTTATCCCCTTCTCCCCAACTTTCTGTAGAGTAAGATAGATTTTCATACCAAATTAAGTGTGCATGTTATTCCCTCCTTAAGCCAAATGTAAGGAGGGTAAGCTTCTCTTTTTCCCTCTCACCTCCCCATTTTTGCCCTCCATTGAAAAAGTTTTTTCTTGACTCTTTTATAAGAGATAATTTGCCCCATTTCATCTCTCCCTTTATCCTCTCAATATATTCCTCTCTTACCCATTAATTTTATTTTTTTAGATATCATCCTTTCCTTTGTAACTCACCATATGCCTCTGTCTATATGTAAATAATCCCTCCAACTACTCAAATACTGAGAAAAAGTTTAAAGAGTTACAAATATTATCTTTCCATGTAGGAATATAAGCAGTTCAAATTTAGTAATTCCCTTATGATTTCTCTGTCCTGCTTACCTTTTCATGCTTCTCTTGATTCTTGTGCTTGAAAGTCAAATTTTCCATTCAGTTCTGGCCTTTTCATCAAGAATACTCAAAAGTCCTCTATTTCACTGAATGATCATTTTTCCCCCTGAAGTATTACACTCAGTTTTGCTGGGTATGTGATTGTTGGTTTTAATCTTAGTTCGTCTGACTTCTGGAATATCATATTCCAAGCACTACAATCCCTTAATGTAGAAGGTGCTAGATCTTGTGTTATCCTGACTGTATTTCCACAATACTCAAATTGTTTCTTTCTGGCTGCTTGCAATATTTTCTGAGAACTATGGAATCCAACTAAAATATTCCTAGGGTTTTTTATTTTTGGATCTTTTTCAGGAGATGATCAGTGGATTCTTTCAATATTTATTTTATCTTCTGGTTCTAGAATATCAGGGCAATTTTCCTTGATAATTTCTTGGAAGATGATATCTAGGCTCTTTTTTTCATCATGGCTTTCAGGTAGCCCTGTAATTTTTAAATTGTCTCTCCTGAATCTATTTTCCAGGTCAGTTTTTTTTTTTTCCCAATGAGATATTTCACGTTGTCTTCCATTTTTTTCATTCTTTTAGTTTTGTTTTGTAATTTCTTGGTTTCTCATAAAATCATTAGCTTCCATCTGCTCCATTCTAATTTTTAAAGAATGATATTCTTCAATGAGCTTTCTAACCTCCTTTCCCATGTGACTAATTCTTCTTTTTAAAACATTTTTCTCTTCATTGACTTTTTGGACCTCTTTTGCCATTTGGGTTAGTCTATTCCTACAGGTGTTATTTTCTTCAGCATTTTTTGAGTCTCCTTTAGCAAGCTGTTGACTCGCTTTTCATGATTTTCTCACTCTCATTTCTCTTCCCAATTTTTCCTCCACCTCTCTTACTTGATTTTCAAAATCTCTTTTGAGCTCTTCCATTGCTTGAGACCATTGTAATTTGGTTTTGGATGAAGAAACTTGGACTTGATGTCTTCCTCCAAAGGTATGCTTTGTTCTTCCTCATCGGAAAAAATGGAGGAAAATACATACTCACCAAGAAAGTAACCTTCTACAGTCTTATTTTTTCCCCTTTTTTGGGCATTTTCCTTAACTGTTGAATCCTTTGTCAAGCAGAGGGACCTGTAAGTTCTCAGTTCTTCCAAGGTTGCACAATCAAGGGAGAGGAGTTTACTCCTCTCCTGGCCTGCACTCTGGTCTAGGAACAACACAAGCTTTTCTGCCCAGGATCTGTGAGTAGGGTTCCCTCTCCACATATGTCTCCAGCTCCACCATGCCAGTGCTCCTCTTTACCCCAGGGCCACCACTCAGGACTGAGATTCAGATCAATGGCTTGATTCCTCCAGGGTTTTTAGGCCAAAGGCTGCAAAAATAGACACTGCAGCTGCCTGGGGCAGGGGCTAGGGCAGGACTTTGCTTACTTCTTACCCAGGTGAAAGAGCTTTTTCTCTGACCTTTGAAGCTGTCTCTGGCATTTTTGGGTTGAGGAATCTGTGAACTGCAGCTGCCACCCAGGATTCTGTGCCCTGTAGCTACAGTCCTGTCCCCACTGTGCTCTGTTCTGAGCCTGGTGTGATAGTCTTTTCCTGTAAGCTTTCCAGGCTGCCTTAAGCTGGAAATCTCTTTTAATCAGTTGTTTTGTTGCTTCTGCTGCTCCAGAATTTGTTTAGAGTTATTTTTACAGGTATTTTATGGGCTTTAGGGGGAGAATTGCAGCAGGTATGTCCTACTCTGCCATCTTGGCTTTGCTCCTATCTCTAGAATTTTTTTGCAAACTTTTTTCTTACTCCTCTGCCATTATATTCTTTTCTTGTATGTTTTTAAAAATATTTTAATAGAAAACAATTGAGTAATCAACAAGTATTTACTGACTTTGTCTTTTAAAACTTTTCACAATATGGTCCTTTCCTACTCTTCCATTCTTTTTATACCACACTTCCTTCCATGTACTCTAAGATACAGCAATATTCATATCCTTATTATCCTTTATACAAAAGACTCCATCTCTTCATGCCTAGCATTTTCACTAGTGTGATGGCAAGTAAAGTGGGCTCTTTTGCTGTTTTTGTTTTAGTATGTTCAAATGCCTCTGTTTGAATCTTCCCTCATTAGATTTCAAGTTCCATAAGGACAGGGAATGTTTTTCTGCCCTAGAGTTAAATATGTTGTCTGATATAATTGTGACTTAAGAAATTCTTGTTGATTTGGTTTAAATTATTAAGTGCCTGGTATGTGCTAGATACTGTGCTAGACATAGGACATACAAGTAAAGAATTAAACAGTACTTACTCATTAGATGTATAATTCAATGAAGGAGATAATAAGTGTTTATATATATATATGCATATATATGTACATACTCACATATAAATATGTATATATATATGTATGAATGTGTTCATATATATATATACATGTATGAATGTGTTCCCTCTACCCAAGAAGGTTGAGGCTGGTGGATCATTTGAGCTCAGGAGTTGTGAGCTATAAGTCCCACATCAGTATGGTAACCCCTCAGAGTGAGGGATCACCAGGCTATTCAAGGAGGAGCAAATCAGTCCAGGACAGAAATGGAACAGGTTAAATCTCCTAATCAGATCAATAGTGATATCAGATCTATGAGTGACATAGTTGAGGATGGTAGATTTACCCTCTAAACAATAATGTAAAGGGAGAAAGGAATGAAGGAAGGAAGGAAGGAAGGAAGGAAGGAAGGAAGGAAGGAAGGAAGGAAGGAAGGAAGGAAGGAAAGAAGGAAGGAAGGAAAGAAGGAAGGAAGGAAGAAGGAAGGAAGGAAACAAGTTATATAATGTTCATATATAGAAAGCATAAACAAAAAAAATGGAAACATATAATCTTTAAATGAAATGTAGGAACTAGTTTGAGATAGCCCTAGCAGTAAGGGGTTCAGGAAATAACTGATATTATTTTTATAAAGTATATAAACACATAATTAGATTATATTTGGAAGGGGAAGGGGCCCTAGTATAATTACAACAACAACAATAGCTCATTCTCCTATTCTTCCTCCTCCTACTTCACCTACTCTCTGCTGCTTCTTTGACTCCCAGAGGTCTGGGTCGTGAATATTAACATGCATTCTGTAAACTCTTCTTGGCCTTTACTCATTCGTATTCCTCTGATACTCTTTTACCTGGCTCGTGTTTCTCCTCTTTCTCTGACCCGTGTTCTCTTCTTCCACATGTTCTCTATCTCCTCACTTTGTCCTCCTTTCATTTGTTATTGCCTCAAATCTAGAGTGAGGCAAGGTTTCATTGTGCTTTTTTTCAATTTAAAGAACATTTGAACAACAATGGAGTATTTTATTCCCTATGCTTTTCAGTTATGCAATCACAAAGATGTGCTAAAAGAAATCCCATGTAAAAGTCATGTGTGAATATATCATATGTATGTATGTGTATATATGTGTGTGTGTGTGTGTGTGTGTGTGTGTGTATGGTATGTGATGATGATGCATCCCTTTGTTATTTGGTGATAATAAGACCTGAATCCTCCCTTATCTTTATTTTTCTCTCTTTCAGATTCCTTGTCAATCTATCCCTCAATGCACTCAACACTGTGCTGAAAACCTCAATAATAGAACTCCTTTGTGTATTCTTGATTTACTCCAACTACTTTTTTCGTTTGTTCTTCAGTGCGCTCTCCTCTTCCTATCAGCAAATTTCTCTCTGTGATGTTAGAGTCAATATGTGGTACATCCATGCAGTTGATAGGAAAGAGATGATATAAAATTTTTACACAATTTTTTATTTTATTTTTCATCAGTTTGCTATTCTTCCAGTTTTATCTTCAAAAGCACTCAAAAACATATTGTGTAGTTTGGACAAGTTTTCTCTAAGCTTATTTTTCTTCCATTACTTCTCTCTATTTTACGAAATGAAAGTGATTATAATCTTTCATCCTTCAATGAGAGATTTTTCTTGTGACTTGACATTTTCACTATTGTCCCAAGTCTTTCTTTCCACTTGAGAAGATGTTTTAGTGTTTGTTGGCTGAGATGGGTTCTGCCTCTTTCAATCTCAGTATTATAGATATTGATTTATATTACTTAAATATTGATTAAACTTCTTTACCAAATAGTTTTAATGGGTGTCACTGTTCTTTGATTTATTCATTGAAAATGGTAGCTAGACTAAA